>NC_051863.1:24327073-24669990 GCF_015732765.1 Culex quinquefasciatus
TTCAATGTTTTGGACTCGTTGGAAAGGTCTTTTGATGACTTAACCAACAATAGGTCGGATGGTGGATCCGGACATAGTTTACATACATTTAAGTGAGATCCGGCTTCAAAAAAGTACATCAATATCACTTAAGAGGCCATATCTCGAGACAGGGTTGCCAGATCTTCAATGTTTTGGACTCGTTGGAAAGGTCTTTTGATAATCTAACCAACGTCGGGTCGGATAGTGGAGCCGGACATAGTTTACATACATTTAAGTGAGATCCGGCTTCAAAAAAGTACATCAATATCACTTAAGTGGCCATATCTCGAGACAGGGTTGCCAGATGTTCAATGTTTTAGACTCGTTGGAAAGGTATTTTGATAACCTAACCAACGATGGGTCAGATGGTGGATCCGGACATAGTTTACATACATTTAATTGAGATTCGGCTTCAAAAAAGTACATCAATATTACTTAAGGGGCCATATCTTGAGACAGGGTTGCCAGATCTTCAATGTTTTGCACTCGTTAGAAAGGTCTTTTGATGACTTAACCAACAATAGGTCGGATGGTGGATCCGGACATAGTTTACATACATTTAAGTGAGATCCGGCTTCAAAAAAGTACATCAATATCACTTAAGTGGCCATATCTCGAGACAGGGTTGCCAGATGTTCAATGTTTTAGACTCGTTGGAAAGGTCTTTTGATAACCTAACCAACGATGGGTCGGATGGTGGATCCGGACATAGTTTACATACATTTAATTGAGATTCGGCTTCAAAAAAGTACATCAATATTACTTAAGGGGCCATATCTTGAGACAGGGTTGCCAGATCTTCAATGTTTTGCACTCGTTGGAAAGGTCTTTTGATGACTTAACCAACAATAGGTCGGATGGTGGATCCGGACATAGTTTACATACATTTAAGTGAGATCCGGCTTCAAAAAAGTACATCGATATCACTTAAGTGGCCATATCTCGAGACAGGGTTGCCAGATCTTCAATGTTTTAGACTCGTTGGAAAGGTATTTTGATAACCTAACCAACGATGGATCGGATGGTGGATCCGGACATAGTTTACATACATTTAATTGAGATTCGGCTTCAAAAAAGTACAACAATATTACTTAAGGGGCCATATCTTGAGACAGGGTTGCCAGATCTTCAATGTTTTGCACTCGTTGGAAAGGTCTTTTGATGACTTAACCAACAATAGGTCGGATGGTGGATCCGGACATAGTTTACATACATTTAAGTGCGATCCGGCTTCAAAAAAGTATATCAATATCACTTAAGTGGCCATATCTCGAGACAGGGTTGCCAGATCTTCAATGTTTTGGACTCGTTGGAAAGGTCTTTTGATAACCTAACCAACGATGGGTCGGATGGTGGACCCGGACATAGTTTACATACATTTAAGTGAGATCCAAATATATGTGAAAACACATTTTTATACATAACTTTTGAACTACTTATCGAAACTTCAATCTGTATAAAACTCGATCTATGGGACCCTAAACCAAGTCGAATGCAACAAGTTCGGGTCAAATCGGTTCAGCCAGTGCCGAGAAACATGAGCTAGTTTGTTGGTCACATACATACATACACACACATACACACACACATACACACACACACATACACACACACATACACACACACATACACACAGACATTTGTTCAGTTTTCGATTCTGAGTCGATATGTATACATGAAGGTGGGTCTACGACGTTTCTATACGAAGTTCATTTTTATAGCAGGATTATAGCCTTACCTCAGTGAGGAAGGCAAAATTGGTTCTATTAAAAATCGTCAAAAATGCATTTTTTTACCATCCTGTTTCGAATATGACCAACTTAATCACCAGCACTTTTGGTGGTTTGACGTGGAATCGGCATTTTTGCAAAAAAAAAAAAAAAAAAAATCAAATGAGGCCAAACCTTTTTTACTTAATTCTGATAAAACTTCGATTAAATATTCTAATATTTTTTCATTGACAAGAAAGTGAGGGACAAAAACATACGGAAGCCAAAAAACCATTTTTGTCAATCTTAACGCAACAATTTTTTGTTCACAACCTTTTCAAATAGTGAGCTTCAACAATTTTGACAGCACCTCTAGTGGTGACTTTATGCATGTCACATCTTTGCTTTCAAGTGTTGTGAGCTCAAAATGTTGTAAAAATAATTGAAATGAATTTCATGAAAAAATAAGTACTTGCTTAAATCGAAACACTGCGAAACTTCGACGATTGAGTATGTAAAATGTACTTTTTTTTTGTTTCAATAAATTGCTTTAAATTTTGGACAAGAGCATAGATAAAAACTCTGCAACACTTTCCAACAACTTCGTTGTCATTTTGGCGACGGCCATCTTAAAACTTCCCCCTACTTTCATACAAACTTACCGTCAGGAACGCCAGCACGACGATGGAGATGACGGCGATGGCGATTCCGGCCACCAGTCCGGAGTCGTCCTCCACCACTCCCGGCTGGATGATGGTTCCGTCAGTTCCGTTCCGCATGGTCGCTATTTAGTGTATGAGAAGAGGGAGAAAAAACAAAGACAAAAGAAGATTATTAAATGGTTCCTGTTGCATTCCGAACCGGGCGGTGCTGCCATCTGTTGTTTTGTCCGGATGACGCGCGGTTGACGTTGACCGCTGCTTGCTGGCTGGGTTATTATTCTTGATTAAATTCCGCCACCGAAGACCACACACCCGCAGGGTGTCTTTACCTGGTATTAATATTATGTTAGAGGAGGAGCATATTCCACCGAGGTGACACCCAGGGAAAAAAGGAACAACAAAAGGAAAACAATGTTGTGTAAAAAACGGGCATAAATCAACATTAAACGAAACAGACACGGAAAAGTTAATTCCGAAAAGTCAACACAACACGACAAACGGTAAACAAACAAAGAAAAAGAAGAATAAAAAAGAAAGAGAGCTTCGAAAACAATCATCTTGATGGAACGCAGCTGCGCAACGGTGGCGCCCCTGGCGACGCAATCTGCAACTATCGTTTGATTGTAAACACAGCACAGCAGAGGGCGCTCTGCTGTTGGAATGTTTCTAGGATGAGGGTGGTTAAACGGGGGAAAGCCATATCCAGTTTGTTCTGTTTAAATTTGCCAATCAATTCAGGGAAGCGGAAAGTGTTTCACAACAGTTTTTTTTGTCTGTGATTCCATAGGCAACTATACTGAAGTTTTTTTTTATTATAAGTTTTTTCTTACATTTCAGTTCAGCTTAGCTGAGTAAAATTTGCATTTTTTTTCTCAAAAAAGCCTCCATTTGTCTGTGATCCTCGCCCACTGTTGGGCAAACAATGTAAACCGAAATCTTTTTCCACTACTTTCTCATGCTGTACTACTTTTTTTGCTGCATCACTTTTCCTAAGTGCAAACACTCGATAATTTAACGGTTCGGTAGCGCCCCACACCACAACCGGAATGGCCAACTTGGACCGTTTGGCGGAGGCGTCGTCGTCGTCGTCATCATGGTCGTCAGCAGGGAAACTTGTCAACAGAAAGTCAAACAAGGATGCTGCCGGGCAGACTTGACTAGAGTGGGCAATTCAGAGTCTGGATTCCAGACACACAATTCGCAAGCGCAAACTTGGCAAGCCTTGGGAAACTGCTTTTTTTTGTGCATCATGACGTAAGTTGATAACTACATTTAGGGGAAAGTCTTTACACTGGAACTCGTTTCGAAGTTTTAACCTTATTTTTATTTTTCAACATAAGTCATTCTCCGCCAGCGCAGCGGTTGCCCCGATCCTTCGTCGTGAATTTAATTTTGGTCCTTGATCGCGCATCCAAGGTCCATTTTCCGATATCTCATGACGGAGGGGCGGTAAGACCCCTTTCTTTTTTCTTAATTTTTATTGAGACACGTTTTATAGTGATTTGAAGCTCGTAACCGTTAAGAGATAGAAATGTTGTTGCCAAAGGGACTTTTGTGTAAAATTGAGCGCCCGGCGTACTAAAAATTCATGAAAAAAACTTGTTTTTCATAAAAAAAATAAAATACATTTAAAATCTCTGCTATTTGACGTAACTAAACAGTAAAAAATCATTAGGCCATATTGAAAGGAAAATTTAAAATTCCTTTTAAATCTTTAATAACCCTAAACGGTTTTTTTTATTTCATAAAAAAACACTTATTTTTCATTTTGAGCGATTCTCTAAAAAAATGACCGATTTAGAGCATTTTATTTTTATTTTTTTATTTGGCTCAAACTTTGTTCCCTATGACCATACAAGTCTCCATACAATATTGGCAGCTGTCCATACAAAAACGGTACGTAAATATTCAAACAGCTGTAACTTTTGAGTGAATTTTCTGATCATTTGAGAACTAATGAAAAAATAGCTAGACATAAAAAAATGTTGATTTTTCAATTCACTTATTTTTTACAAAAACCTAATTTCCCAAAATATGTATTTTTTGATTTTTGAGAATTTTGGATATGTTTAAGGAGACAAAAATCTGCAACTTATAAAAAAAAGTTATGATCTAAAGAAAAATAGTGATTTTTGGCAAGAAATCAAAATTTTATACCAAACAAAGTTTATTTTATTTTTTCATGTAAAATTGAATTTGCAATCGAAAAGTACTTTACAGATATTTTGATAAAGGGCTTTTTAAGATATTACCATCGAAAGTTTGATTTCAGCGAAATATTTGCAGTTTTTCGATATTTAAAGATAGTGACCATTTCTATTTTTTTTGGAAAATTTCAGAAAATTTTCTATAAAATTGTCTAAGAGGGACCTCTGGTAGCTGAGATGCAGCGGCTTAAAGAAAAAGAAACAGGAAAATTGAAATTCTAAGTCTCACACAAAAAACCCTCCATTATCTAATGTCGATATCTCAACAACTTATGGTCCGATTTTCAATGTTAAAACATGAAACATTCGTGAAATTTTGCAACCTTTTCGAAAACAATATTTTGATTTTTAATAATTAAGACATACATTGCAAAGCAGCGTAATACTGAATGTTTGGCCCCTCTGAAATGTTAGTTTAGATTATTTTTTTTTAAATTATTGTTTTCGCTACGTCAAAAGGAGTCATGTTGCATCATAAGTATTTTTTTTATACAAGTTTCACATGAAAATGTATGAATGTCTATATCTTGAGAAGGAATTTTCTGATTGATTTGGTGTCTTCGGCAAAGTAGTAGGTTATGTATGATTTGGACTTTTTCGAGAAAAAAGACATAATTGAATCCGATTTTTTATTTTTTATGTTTTAGGGGACCAACAAAGACATTTTGAGAACCATAGTGCAAGAACTTGTAAGGAATGTATGGACAAAGTTCCAAATTTAATTTAAAAACATTATTTAATCCACCTTAAAGAGGTTGGTGCCTTCCTCACTATTTACCAACCATTAGTGAGACGCGGGTTCGATTCCCGCCTTATCCACTGAGCTTCTATCGGATGGTGAAGTAAAACGTCGGTCCCGGTTTCTCCTGTCTCGTCAGAGGCGCTGGAGCAGAAATCCCACGTTAGAGGAAGGCCATGCCCCGGGGGGCGTAGTGCCAATAGTTTCATTTAGTGAAATAATAGATTTGGACACAAATTTCATCTATTTTTTAAGATCTGGAGAAAAAAATACACAAATATCTCTTAAGTGATCATAACTTGAGACAGGGTTGCCAGATCATCAATGTTTTAGACTCGTTGGACAGATCTTTCGATTAGCTAACCAACGATGGGTCAGATGATAGATCTGGACATAGTTTACATTCATTTAATTGAGATCCGGCTTCTAAAAGGTACATAAATATCACTTAAGTGGTCATAACTCGAGACAGGGTTGCCAGATCATCAATGTTTTGGATTCGTTGAAAACGTCTTTTAATAACCTAACCAACGATGGGTCAGATGATGGATTCGGACATAGTTTACATAAATTTCAGTGAGATCCGGGTTTTTGTGAAAACACAATTTTATACATAATTTTTGAACAACTTATCAAAACTTCAAAAAATTCAATAGCGACTAAAACAAACCGAATGCAACTGGTTTGGTCAAAATCGGTTCAGCCAGTGCTGAGAAAACTGAGTAAGAATGTTGGTCACACACATACACACATACATTTGTACATTTGGTCTACGACGTTTCTGAAAGAAGTTCATTTTCCGAGCAGGATTATAGCCTTACCTCAGGTGAGGAAGGCAAAATATTACTTAATGCACCTTAAGGAGGTTGGTGCCGGATTATCCAGGGGGTAGCGAAGAAGCCGCCATCTTGGAAGTTCAGATAACAAACACTGAGAATCAGTATTATACACATTACTACGGTAACACGAAGTGTGTTATTCTGGTTGAATTCAAAAGTCCCATGCAAATGTGTAAAAACAAACTGAAAACTGTGTAATGCCGATTCTCAGTGTACAGTAAACAAAAAATCTCCAATAACATGATACTATTTGCCATCAGCGACACAATTCACTTATTTTTTCAGGAATTTATTGCGAAATTGCGGAAAATTGTAAAATCAAAAAACCCAAACATTGATTTGTTATGGGATACCATTTGACAGATAGTGCTTTTGTTATGGGCCATCCCCCCGGGATTATCTGACAATTCCGTAGTAATATTTCAACAGGGCGAACCTTGATTGTAAACAAACAGTCTATCCCTTTTGCTCAATTGACAGTTCACGTCAAGTAAGAGAGGCGGATAGGCTGCCATTTTTTGCGCAGAATTGACATTTTTAGGCAAACCCATTTAACAACCTGATTTTTGTGCAAGCTCATTACAATGCAATGGAGGTTAATTGAAGTCGGTCGCAAATTTTGCTGTGAGAAAGTGATTTTTTGTTTTCACTAACCACTGTGCAACAGGAAATGGACTTGAAAGCGTCTAACAAGAGATAAAAATTTCAATTTCCGTAGGTTAGGTTATGTGAACTCAGTAGGCAGGGAGAAAAAGCTGGATGCAATATCGTGCGTCTCCATAATTTTAACTGCATTTCGTTCAATTTAGTGGAGACGCATGGTTTGCATTTGGAGACGAAATTCCTTTTAGTTTGAGTAATTGTATCTCGATCTTCACGATATTTTCCCATTAAGGTCATTGCAAATTTTATAAAATATGTTGCTGACCGAAACACTAAACAAAACAATTTGACTTCGCAAAAGATCCAATTTGAATAAAAGCAATACTTTACCGAAATCACCCTTGTGATCTGCAAAATGCTCATGAATAAATAAGCATTGATTACCACGTTGGAATAAAGTTCAAAATTATCGCACGTTTAATTATATGACGCAAGAGGCTCATCTTTTTGCGCCTGCATGTGTGCGGTATCTTGGTGTCGAATTATGATAATTATTCAGAACCTGCCCGAAAATTAAAAGCTTTGATGTCGGCGACAGGTAATAATTAAATTTTCAGCATATTATAAACGCTGTGGGGTCACGCATCCGAACGCCCCTCGCTTTGACACTTCGGTCATGAGAGAGTGCACTTGGACGACTCAACTTTTTTTTTACCTCCGTGCAGCCGAAAATGAATCCAATTATTAACAACCTCGCGCGTGGTTGATCCCAAAACGAAATTAGCCCCGGGTTTACGACCTCTCGGGGGTGCATAAAATGTGATATTTTGCGGCGCTCCGGAAAATGATTTCTGCTTTTTTTACAGCAATTTCTGGTGCAATTTAACGATGGAAGTGCGCGCGAACCACGGCCGAAATGAGGTTATGTTTCTTTGTGGGCCACAATACGCGAATGGGGAGCATTAATTAAAAATTGACAGCAATTCTTGATGGGGCTTCTCCGTGCCATAATGGCGGTACCAAAAGTGTCAGATTTTTCGAGCGCCATTATGGCATTGCGCCGTAATTGAATTCAAGTTCTTACGAAATCAGTGTTTTATAATTTTCATCATGTCCGCTGAATTAATGATATTTCCAACAATTGTAATCGTGTTCCGCGAAATCAATAACTCAAAAGCTGTGTTCGATTTTTTTTCCGGTGGTTGAAATTAAACTGATTGGTACCTTTCACGCACTCTTGTTCAACCGCAATTTTCCACATTTATCGATAAACAGAACGGTCCATAAATTACCTCGGAGCTGTTGTTGCTGATACGAGTTCACCAACATCAGGAGGGTGGCGTTGGTGAGTCTCATTTCGAATTTTATGACCCTACTGCTATTATTATTATCGTTGTCTGTGGTTGCAGTTCTGCGTATTCATTTATTTTCCGTTCACATTCACCGAAAAAAACGTCGATCAAAGCGTGCCGTGCTACCATAGATGAATATTGCAGACGGAACACGAGATCGTTCATCACATTGACATTTAGGGTTTCGAGTGACGTTTGATCAGTCTCGAATGCATTTCAATGTTTTCAAAACCGCAAATTTCAATCAACACTCGACTTTCGTTGACATCCGGGCCAATCTGTCACCCGCAACGCGTGACTTCCACATTGTCGTAATAATTAAAATTATTTTTTAAATTTCCCTTTCAAACTTCCACGTCAACACTTCGCCTAAAGAGGGACTGCACGCCATAATTTATGGCACCGAAGTGTAAATTTTCTCGCCCACAAATTATTTTCCCACCACACTTTTACTGGATGTCGGCGGTTTTTGACAAGCCGCGCGATCGAACTCAACTGATGGTGGGCCAAAATTTGCACGGCGCAGCAGGCCGCGGGTTTGAGTGTGTGAGTTTGCGAGCGATACTTGGAGCGGCCCACTTGGATTTATTAGATATTTGTAGTTTTGAATTACATTGTGGGGTGTGAGAATGTGTGTGATTTGCGAGATTACTGCATTTGTTTACTAATATTTGCTCACGCGCTCAATCTGGGTCAGCGCGTCTCTAAGCTCGAGGTTATTGTCAAGGTAGCGGTGAATTTATAACCACAAAAATTTAATGGGAAACATCTGTGGAAGTGATTTAGTGTGTTTGGCAACACTGAAACATTGTTTGTAAACAATGTCAAAGTTGTTTTGCCGAGGGGTTAGTCGTTGGTGAAAAAATGATCGCCATAATTTTTTTGACAGATGACGCCATAATGGTGACGAAAGCATGCAAAACGTGGACAAACGAACGTAACAGGTAACCCCCCGCGGGGACCGACCTTGGTACTTCCGACAGAGCCACCGCACGTACTCGAGCGAAGCGTGCAAATCGTTGCCATAAACGGCCTCCTTGTGACCCCCGTCGGGCCCCCCGATGTCGTCGAATTGGTCCGTGTACAGCGTCTCCAGTATGTTGAACCGCTTCCGGAACTCCCAGTAGCGGTACTCGGTCTGTCGGTCCGTCTTGGTCTCGGCGTCAGGGTCGGTCCGTGCCGTGGTCTTGGTCGTACGGTGGCGCCATCTTCGGTTCAGGTACGATCGGTGCTGCGCGGTCTTGTCGACCGTGCGGACGGACTTGAGGGTGGCCATCAGGGCCTCGACGCGGGTTAGGTTGGTGCAGATGGCCGCAAAGTGCACGCCGTTTGCGAGCGAGGGGCGTGACGATGCAGCTGTTTTGTTTGTTATGACCCCGGTATGGAATGATGGAAGTGTCGGGTTAGCGATGAGGTGTTAGTAATCTAAGCTAAGCGTGTAATTGTGTAGTGTTCAAGCCCCTCGGGATCCCAATGTTTACGATTGACAAGCCCCTCGTCCGGAAAAGACTGCCGGGAAAACTAGATGAGATTAATTTCATTTTGGGCAGGAAAAATGATACAAGATTGAGCAGCTGTCGAATTTCATCCGAAAAACTTGTTCCTTTCTGATCAATCCGAGCGGAAAATGGGCGGAAAACTGCAGAAATATTTACGCACAGCGCGAGAGGGAAGCAATAAAATGGCGTGTAACTTTCTTCGGCGGAAAGTTTTGCGCACACTATGGAAGTCGAGAGCAATTTCGTGATTAATTGTGTTTTGCTGCTGGACTGAGTTTTTGGGGGAAGATTGACGTTAATTTACTTGGGCGTAAAGTTTGCTGGTGCAGCGCACCCCTCGGCTGACCATTGTTGGGGCCCTCCCCGAGGGAAACGTCAAGTTGTTGATTAATCAAGCTCGGTTGAGTTGCCGCACAACTAGAGGAAGAGAACTATTTCGTTCTGGGTTGTTGTCTGTAAAAGGGAAATAACAGGAGGATTTTTAAGAATTGTTTACAAAAAACTACTGCGAATTACCAAAACCAGTCTCGTCTCTTTGTATTTGACACTTGCTTACCTTTAGCATTGCTTACCTTGATGCATAGAACACAAACAAGACAATCAATTCGGCGGGGGGTAAATAACTCAAAATTAAAATGATTGTGTTTGACACATCAAGGCAAACCATCCCAAAGGTAAGGTTGATTTGCGTACGATAAATGTCAAATTCAGGGTTGAATCAACATTGCCAAAAGCAGATTAGCAATTGTTCGCAACTCCCAAAAGCTGTCCAAATCGACACAAACTACACACTAATAGTCCAATCATGACACTCGCTCTCTAAAGCCTCGTATCACGTCAGGACAAGCAACAAAGTGTTCCGCTTAAACGGCCCTTTACCCACCCCCTGATGTTGTTGTTGTTATTGTTCCCATTGTGTTACAATCATCGTGTGCGCGCCGAGGGGCCGTCGAAAAATGGCTCGATTTGGCTCTCGAAAAGCGGCGGCCCTAATGGAGCTCACTTTTCAGACAAGCCCAGCATGGCCTGCTGGGCATGCCACGGAACTAAACCCGGCGGCGACAGTTGATTAATTGGGGAAATATTTACACTAAACGCACACACACACACACACGCACAGCAGGCGGTGCGTTCTGGGCGCGATATGGTGGACCCTTTTGTAAAAACGGCCTGCTACGGTGGCGATTGAGAGGGAACCGAGGGGCTTGCTGTTAGTTTTCGTGAGGGTGTGTTGGTGGGTGATGATGTGTGTCTGTGCAACGGACGTGTGACTAATGAAGCGTAAGCGTGGGGGCGAGTAAGTGATTAATTGAACTAATTAACTAATCAGTGTTAGACTAGGGGAAACCCTCTTTCCGGAAGCCGCGAAATACTCACAGTTCCCATGCGATGAGGATGGTTTGTCCGTCGTGGACGCAATAATGTCCTTGTTGCTTTCGTAAATATTACTGGAGTGATGCTCGATCTGTTTGTTGTCGGTGGTGGCATTCCGGCCGGAAGAGGACGACGACGATGCGGAGTTCGAGCTTGACCCGTGGGGCTTAACATGCGTCGTTGGTGGACCCCTCGTAGTGGTTGCACTCGCTGTTTTTTGACGTTCCATTTGTTTGCCGAAATTTGCATTCCATTTTATTGATTGATTTTTTTTGTTGCATTCATTTCCCGCGCGCAAAATGATAAAACGAGTTCGCATGCAAACAGTGTGGAAAAACGGCACGTCGATGATGTTTGGGATAATTTTTGCGGCCGCATGATTGTTTTGTTTGACCGAAAGATAAACGGAAGAGAACGGAAGGAAAAAAAGAACGCAAAATGTAAATAAACTTAAAAAAGGAAATTTAAATGCAATAAAACATGAAAACGCAATAAATTTTCCCACGAGCGGTGGAAATATCTCATTCACAGTAGCTGTCATCACAGGGGTGGGATGGTGTGCCATAAAAAAAGATGGTGAGCCATAAAAAAACTTACCGTCCTCGACGCACATGAGGCCGTCGTCCATCAGCTTGAGTCCGGTGGGACACGCGCAGGAGATCTTTGGACTCCGGCTGTTGATCTGCGGTGCCGGCAGGCACAGGTGCGAGCAGTGTCCGTTCACGGCCTGACAGTGGTTGGTGCCGTCCGGCTGGCGGTACGGGTGGTACACGTGGATCGTCATCGGGTGCTGGAGCTGTTGGGTTTGAGAAAAAAAGATTAACCACACTGTTTTAAAAAATCTAACATTTGTTTAAAAAAAAATAAAAATAGATGGTTGTTAAAAAGTTGACTCAAACATAACCTCATTTTTTGACCGATCATTAAATATTTTTTTTTTGGGAATTTTTCGATCTATAAAAATTTTAAGTATTTTTTTATTTAATGAATTTTACCAATTTCTTTTTTTTGTATTTTACAAATTTTACAAATTTTAGAAATTTTAGAAATTTAAGAAATTTAAAAAAATTTAGAAATTTTAGAAGTTTTAGAAATTTTAGAAATTTTAGAAATTTTAGAAATTTTAGAAATTTAAGAAATTTTAGAAATTTTAGAAATTTTAGAAATTTTAGAAATTTTAGAAATTTTAGAAATTTTAGAAATTTTAGAAATTTTAGAAATTTTAGAAATTTCAGAAATTTTAGAAATTTTAGAAATTTTACAAATTTTACAAATTTTAGAAATTTTAGAAATTTCAGAAATTTTAGAAATTTTAAAAATTTTAAAAATTTTAGAAATTTTAGAAATTTTAGAAATTTTAGAAATTTTAGAAATTTTAGAAATTTTAGAAATTTTAGAAATTTTAGAAATTTTAGAAATTTTTGGAAATTTTAGAAATTTTTGGAAATTTTAGAAATTTTAGAAATTTAGAAATTTTACAAATTTTAGAAATTTCACAAATTTTAGAAATTTTACAAATTTTAGAAATTTTACAAATTTTACAAATTTTACAAATTTTACAAATTTTACAAATTTTACAAATTTTACAAATTTTACAAATTTTACAAATTTTACAAACTTTACAAATTTTACAAATTTTACAAATTTTACAAATTTTACAAATTTTACAAATTTTACAAATTTTACAAATTTTACAAATTTTACAAATTTTACAAATTTTACAAATTTTACAAATTTTACAAATTTTACAAATTTTACAAATTTTACAAATTTTACAAATTTTACAAATTTTACAAATTTTACAAATTTTACAAATTTTACAATTTTACAAATTTTACAAATTTTACAAATTTTACAAATTTTACAAATTTTACAAATTTTACAAATTTTACAAATTTTACAAATTTTACAAATTTTACAAATTTTACAAATTTTACAAATTTTACAAATTTTACAAATTTTACAAATTTTACAAATTTTACAAATTTTACAAATTTTACAAATTTTACAAATTTTACAAATTTTACAAATTTTACAAATTTTACAAATTTTACAAATTTTACAAATTTTACAAATTTTACAAATTTTACAAATTTTACAAATTTTACATATTTTACAAATTTTACAAAATTTTACAAATTTTACAAAATTTTACAAATTTTACAAAATTACAAATTTTACAAATTGAACAAATTTTAGAATTTTTTCGATTGTTTACAATTTTTTACGATTTTTTTTACGATTTTTTACAAAATTTACGATTTTTTACGAATTTTACGAATGTTACGAATTTTACAAATTTTACGATTTTTACAAATATTACTAATTTTACAACTTTACGAAATTTTACAAATTTTACGATTTTTACAAATTTTACTAATTTTACAAATTTTACGAAATTTTACAAATTTTATACGAATGTGACAAGTTTTACGAGTTTCACTAGTTTTACAAATTTTACAAATTTGACAAATTTTACAAATTTTACAAATTTGAAAAATTTTACAAATTTTAAAAAAATTACAAATTTTACGAATTCTACGAATTTTACGAATTTTACGAATTTTACAAATTTTACGAAATTTACGAATTTTACGAATTTTACAAATATAACGAATTTTAAGAATTTTAGAAATTTTAAGAATTTTAAGAATTTTAGGAATTTTAGGAAAGAATTTACCGAATTTTACGAATTTTACGACTTTTACAAATTTTATAATTTTAGAATCTTAGAATTTTAGAAGTTTAGAAACCTTACCATGTGCATCGCCGTCACCGGCTCGATATCCTTGCCGTTGAATTTGTTCGCCTTGAAGACCGCTTCCTTGTCCCAGTCGGTCCAGTACACGTAATCCTCGAACGTGGTGATCGAGAACGGATGCCGCAGGTAGTCAGCCGAGTAGAGTACCACGGCCCGTTTGGATCCGTCGTAGTTACAGGAGGAAATCACGTTCAACTTGGCGTCCACCTATCACAAAAATCCGATGTAAACAATGTCCTCACCAGATGTCAGAAATTTGACAGCTGTCACTCACCCAGTACACTCGCTTCCGCACCAGGTCCAGCGTGAGTCCGTTGGGCCACTTGACCTCGTAGTTGACGATCACCTGGCGGTGCGTTCCATCCATTCCGGCGCGCTCGATGCGAGGGGTCGTTCCCCAGTCGGTCCAGTACATCCAGCTGTGGAAAAAAAACTCTTTTTTATAGCAAACCGTTGGCAGTTGGTGTTGTAGGTGACCTTACCCATCGATTGGATCCAGTGCAATCGCGCGTGGAATCTCCAGATCGTCCTTGATCAGAATCTTACCCATGTTGCCATCGAAGTTGGTCAGCTCGATGGTCGACTTCTTGATGTCGGTAAAGTAGATGTGGTTGTAGATCCAGTCCACGGCGAGACCGTCCGAGGTGACGGTTTGGTCCTTCACAACCACCGTTTTGTCTGACCCCTCGTCGATTGGTGCTCTGTGCAAGGTGACGTCGTATTAGATACCAGAAAATGTGCGGAAAGACCTGGAACTTACTTGTAGATCCGCTGCTCGGACACGTCGCTCCAGTAGATCATCCCGGTGCGGAACACAAAGTCCAGCGCCGTCGCCGCCTTGGTGTCGTTCACGATCGACGTCATCTCGCGGTGGTCCAGCGAAATCTTGCGGATGTCGTGGCGCCGCGCAAACAGCAGCGATGCGTGCCCCTCGGTGGCCTTGCACTTGGTGTGGTCGCGCGGGTCCCGCAGGTATCCGGTCATGCACTCGCACTTGAACGTACCGATCTCGTTGGTGCACCGCTGCGAGCAGGAACCGGCCTCCTCGCACTCGTTGATGTCCTCGCAGGTGCGGTTGTTGACCAGCTTGTAGCTGTTTGGATATTATTTATTGACATAACCAAAACTTTTACGAAAGAACTTTAAAGACATACCCAGGTTTGCAGTCACAGTAGTATCCAGCGGGAGTGTCCACGCACAGATGCGAGCAACCCCCGTTGCTCTCCAGACACTCGTTCTTGCCGCACTTGTCCACCGGTTCGTCCTGGAATTCCGGACAATCGGCCTTCTTGTCGCACACCTTGGACAGCGGGATGCACATGCCACCGCCGCAGTCGAACTCCGTCTTCGGGTTGCACTTGGCGACCGGTCGTTCCGCTGTAGAACAAACTCATGAACCTCAAGTCTAACCTAGACCTTAAATAAACCAACTCACCACAATCCACCTCGTCGCTTCCGTCCGAGCAGTCCGACTTGCCGTTGCAGTGGAAGTGCCCGTTGATGCACGTTTTGTCCTTCTTGCACTGGAACTGGTCCGGCCGGCACGTTACGTTTTGACAGATCGGCGGCATCTCGTCGTCACCCTGCGGGCAGTCCTTCTCGCCGTCGCAGATCCAGCTCTTGTGGATGCAGGTGATCCGATCGCTGCACTGGTACTCAAGCGACAGGCACGGATTCACCGTCGGCGGTGTCGGATTCGTGCAGCCCTGCGGAAACAAAAAGAAGTGACGTTTCATACCATAATTATGGCAGCGCTTGCCGACCAAGGCAAACGAAGCGAGAGGTGAGCTCGCTGTCAAAAACTTACCCGCTCGTCCGAGCCGTCCGGGCAGTCGGGTTCGCCGTCGCAGCGCCACTTGGCCGTGATGCAGTAGTTCTCCGAGCAGGCAAACTGCTTCAGCGGGTCGCACGTGGTCGCCTGGCAGCCCTTCTCGTCGCTGTTGTCACCGCAGTCGTCGTCCCGGTCGCACTGCCACCGCTTCTGGATGCATCGCCCGTTGGCACAGGTGAACTCGTCCGAACGGCAGGTTTCGTCTAGTGAAGAAAAAGTGAGGTTAGGTTACGGTAACTGACGTGTAAATATGTGGTTTGGTGGAAAATCTCAAGTTCAGCATGGTGGATCAATCGAGTGGCGATAAAGCTGGTCTTTTTATGGCATCCCTCGATGTTTTGTTTTAGGTTAGGAAAAGGTTAGATTGTAAAAACAGAAAAGCGGGTTCAAGTAGCGTACCCTTTTAGCTTTACCCGATTCAAGTGTGTATTAAAACTCCCTGCTTGGACAGCTATTGTCAAATTGGACTCATCCAAACCCGCAGGAAAAATTGCCAAATTATTGTGGTTCTACTCTAGGCTTAGAAGGCCACGTTGACGCCCACACACAAGTTCTGCTCGAACGCCTGCTTGGACGACAAGTGCCCGGTGTTGCTATAAAAACAAAATCATCATCGAAACCGGTGCACTTTGATCGTCGTTGTGTTTACCTTCGGGCGGTCTCGACGACCCTCCCGGCCGGAAGGAGTTATTTGACCACTTTAACGAGCACGCCGGAAGAAGTTTGTTTGAAAATAATCAACCGGCTTTGCTCGCCCGTCTGGTGATGATCTCCGCCGGCGGAAGGCCTCGTTATTTTGGCCGGCCATCGGAATCGTCAGCGCGCCGCTATAAAGCTCTAACGAAGCATACTTCCAGGCGAAAATGATATTCAAATATCGGTTCGAAAGAGAGTGAACGGAAAAAAATGCAAAAAGTTTGTCGTTGTAGTTTTTTGCTTTGAGCTTTTGAGCTGTTTTGCTCGAGGATGGTACAGTTTTGGTCTGGTGGTTTGACACCAATAGAAGGTTATCAAACATTTTAACCCTAATTCAAAATCTCTAAGAATTAGTCAAAACTGACGTAAAATCTTAAGAATGTTGCTAATTTTACAGTTCTTGAAAATGCCAAAATGCCAAACTAACGGACCACTCCTGTATCAGAGGGAAACTCAACGTGAATCAACATTGAATTTGTTACCTCTAGCGAAAACGATTCAAGTGCAGCTGCAGCTCGGTGCGCCGTTTCCCGGGGAGCATTATTTTTATTCAATTTTCGACATCCAACGTTCGTTCAAACAATAACATGCATCTACCCGTGCATAATGGTGCACCGCCGAGTTCAGGATCAGCACGATAGATGGCGAGTGTGAACGCCCCATTAGAATGCACGAGGGATGACGACGGCGTGCGTGTAGGCCGGTAGAATACTGATGGAGCGCCACTTTTATCATTGCTTTTAAACTTTATATTTGCAGGGAAAACTATATATGGAAGTGAATTCAGATAGAAAACGATGTCAACTTTTAAGAAAAGTCACTTAAGTATTACTTATGTATTAATTTGGTGCGAGTTTTTGTCACAACAAATAAAAAAGCGTTCTTTTAGGTTGGTTTCAATGCCTGAAGCACACTTTCCGACCCATCTTTCCCAAATCCCCCTCGTCTAACCCTCAACCAGGGATGATTTGTATTCACGAGGAGTCGCCCGGAGCAAAACACATCGAACGAGGAAAAACACACGTCTCGAGCCTGTACCATCAACGGCTCTGCAGCCGGCACGCGGTGTCAAATACGTTTATCTCCAGCCGACTGACTGACCCTGCTGGTTGGATGCTGTGAGTTATGACATGTGTTTTGAGCCCCCTTCTCTTCTCCGGTCGGCTTAGCCTCCGGCAGCAACCCGCAATGAGTTTGTAGTTGTTTGTGTCTTTGCGTGTGTCACGAACCCTTCCTCCCGGAGCTTTTCCGAGAGGCGGCCTGGCGTCGATGAAATTTATTATCGACGATAAGATAAACTATGCCTTTCTCGGAAAATCCGACGAGTGGTGCATGGACTGTGCGAAATTCTGGAACTGTCAGAATTACCAAGGTTGTTAAATATTGAATTGTTTTTTTTTGTAATGAATTTCAAAAATTGTAATCCATAAACAACTAAATCAATCCTTCAAAAATTAAAATTATTTTTCATTAAAATTAAATTTTATTATTATTTCCCACCTTTTTCCAAACACCTTGGTTTGGCGTATCCCTTAGTATACCTCCTTAACGCAGCTTCCCTAGCGAAGACGCGTGTGTTCGTACGTGCGTGAGAGGTTTTCTTGGCCGCCGGCTTCTTTGAATAACAAGGTATCCCCCCCTCAACTTTCTTCGAGCATGACGACGACGATGATGAACGATGACATTTGAGGAGACGCACCACACGTCTTACCCCGCGCGTTGGCTCGTAAACGTGGCGCCAGTTGCGGGGGGAGGACGGGCGCAATTCGGAGAATATTGGGTTCTCCAACGCGGAATCGGTACCGGGGCCCGTGACAAGATTGCTCGTTTTGAAGATGAGCTTTGGGGTTGATTTGAATGCAGGGGTGAGGGGTTTCTTTCTTTTTTTGGGAAATCATGTTCCATTTGTGATAATCGATACGCAAGTGGCACTCATGTCTAAGTAAGAATGTCTTGGTGAAATTGAAAAGCTTGTTTTGATTCAAAAGTTTTTATAATTTTTGCAAAATATATAACTGCTGAATTTGAATTTGTAAAAATAGTTTTTGCTGTAAAAACTCTTATGCACACTTTTCAAATGTTGCTCCAGGCTTAAGCATTTTGTGTCAAGGTTTGCTTTATGATTATGATAATTATGTTTAAAATTGTATTCCCAACTCTTACAAATAATAAAATGATTTAAATCATATTTATAATGGCATTAATGATCAAATTAATAATAGCATTATTAATTAAATAAAATTTAATCAGAAAATCAAGAATATTATAAAGCAAACAACAAAACAAAATATTTTGAATGAAAAGATTAAAAAAGTACAGATTAACTCATTTAGAGCTATGAATTTTATTCCAAAATTGAAGTGCAAGCAACTGAAAGCTATTTGAATCTTGGTCAATGTCAAGGGGATTTAACTTTGACAAATATATGCAACGGCCTTAGTAAATTAATTTTTTATGAAATTAAAAAAAATCTTTGAATCTTCAAACTGTATTGGTTCGTGTATATTTGAAAATTTTAATTTTGTTTGAAAAAAACAAAAATCAAATCAAAATTTTGCGATCGATTATATCGATCTACGGCAAAGTTATAAGTATTGACTAGAAGTAAATCAAAAAACTTACTTCATCCACCTATGTGGTTATTGGTGTTTCGATGGATTTGGACACAAATTTCATCTTGTTTTTCTTAAAATCCGCAATAAAAAAGTACACAAATATCACTTAAGTGATCATAACATAACTCGAGCATACCTCGAGACAGGGTTGCCAGATCTTCAATGTTTTGGACTCGTTGGGAAGGTCTTGCAATTACCTAACCAACAATGTATAACATGATGATATTTGAATCGATGTTCGGGCACTTATCCAACATCCGGATAAATACAAAAACACATTTTTATACAAAACTACAAATCAAAACTTGATAAAAATCAATAGGTACGTATGGGACCTTAAACCAAATCGAATGCAACTGAGTTGACCAAAATCGGTTCAGCAAGTGCTGAGAAAACCCAGTGAGAATTTTGGTAACATACACACATACACACACACAGACATTTGTTCAGTTTTCGATTCTGAGTCGATAGGTATACATGAAGGTGGGTCTACGAGCTTTCTGTGAAAAGTTTATTTTTAGAGCAGGATTAAAGCCTTACCTCAGTGAGGAGGGCAAAATACTTTGTTTTTAGCTTTATATACGTATGTACTCTAAGATTTTAGGGACGTAATTTTTTTTCGGTGTCGTAAATTTGACGTTTTCTCCGTTTTTTTTTTCAAGTTATTTCTCGCATCTTTTGGCCATTTTTTACAAAATTCCACGACGGTTTCGGATTTGTTCTTCGGATGACTATTTTCTGCAAGAGAATCTTTATATGGCTGAAGATAAAAGTAAAGCTCTCCGTGAACTTTTTCGTATGGCGGATCGGTGAAGAATCCCTTTCGGCAAAGCCAGAAGCTGTTTGCAACCTGCGGTGTCTGTTCCTTCACTTAAACAGTCCCAAAATAGAAGCAGATTCTATTCGATTTGGTTCGTCAACCGAAAACTATCAAGACCCTAGAGGAGGTGACGATCGTCACGCCGTCAGGCTGTGTCCAATTCTGGTTGCAGGAAAATGAAGATTGAAGCTACTTATTTAAAATATCCAGATTTTGGTGAGATCTCTCCATAATTTTTGCTGATTTTTTTTACATATATACCATACCAATATAAATTATATACTATTGATTAAATGAAATATCCTTCCTACCCCTTCTCCATCTTCCATTTTCCCAATCCCCATTTCTCCATTTCCACGAACCCCCCTTTAAATATAATTATTTGCCAAATTTACACTTACACACCCAACTACAACTGATTCGGAGCGTTTGGTACGGTATGTCCACGCATCCTTCCTCCCCTGTAGATTCTGTGAAATGTGATCCGTTCACAGAATCCTCTTTGCGGTAAACACAACGCAGTAGGGCTGGCCGCTTTAATTTTTGCTATACATTTTCGGGTGTTCTCGGATGTACTGCAATTATTAATATTGACAAGAAAAGTGCTTGGGGCGTAATCTAATCACAAGACTTTCCAGCATGCTTTCATCGGACTGGCTGCGTTTGTGTTAGATTAGATTAGATTAGATTAGTATGTACTCTAAGATTTTAGATTTATTTTTCAAATTTGGTTTAGAAGAGCAGATACCAAACATTGAAAAATTTTAAAAACTCAAAAGATGTTTAAATCAAACCAATCATGCTAAAAATGATTTTAAACGCAGGGGAATGCATTGTAAATCAATTTCATCTGATTGCACTTAAATTTCAAAAAAAAAATTGAAGTTTTTAGGAAAAATTATTTTTTGCCCCTTGTTTTTTTCGGGACAGCTTTGAAGGGGGGGGGGGCAGCTTTATCACTTGCTGTTAAATTGAATCTTGCACTTGAAAAAATACTTTAATTTTTTGCCTTTCTCACTGAGGTAAGGCTGTAATTCTGCTTAAAAAATGAACTTTTTATTTAAAGCTCGAAGACCCACCTTCATGTGTACATATCGACTCAGAATCGAAAACTGAACAAATGTCTGTGTGTGTGTATGTGAGTGTGTATGTATGTATGTGACCAAAATTCTTACTGAGTTTTTTGAGCTATTGAATTGTTTGAAGATTCGATAACTAGTTCATAAGTTATGTATAAAAATGTGTTTTCACATATATCCGGATCTCAATTAAATGTATGCAAACGATGTCCGGATCAATCATCCGACCCCTCGTTGGGTAGGTAATCAAGAGACCTTTCCAACGAGTCCACATAATTGAAGATCTGGTAACCCTGTCTCGAGTTATGACCACTTAAGTTATATCTGTGTACTTATTTCTCTGGATCTAATAAAATAGCTGAAATATGTGTCCAAACCACTCATATTACCCATTGTTGGTGAAAAGTGAGGAAGGCATCAAACACATAGGTGGATTAAGTTAGTTTTTGATATACATTCTGATTATTTTTGGAGAAAAAAAATCCGATTTTTCAAGATAGTTTTTGACTGATAATTCCCAAATATTTTTTTTTTCGAAAAGATGAGATTATGTCATAATATTCTGTAACTCCTTTTGAAGTTTAGGTCGTGGTTTTAAAAGATGAAAAAAATAAGGAATGATTCTTTTATAAACCTGAAAAATCGCCCTTCTAGTTGATAAGCTAATTTGGAATTTACTTTTTTATGGATGATTTTTTTTAATAATTAAAATGGAAAAAATCTCATATTTAAATAGCTTAATTATCTAAGAATCTGGTTTTTAAAAATCGAAAACAGAGTTATTTTATCTTTTTTTTTTTAATCTCAATTTTCATGTCCGCTTGAAATCTACGTTCCGTCCTCCTTCAGGCGTAGCTTCTCAACATTTTTTTGCCCCAAACTAATCGGTCAATCTTGGCCGAGCTTTGAATTCTAAGCCAGATGGATGTGTAATTAAAATTCTTCCTTTATTCTTTCCACGCAAATAATGGCTTCTTCTGTCTGAGAGAATACAGAAAAAAAAAACAAAAATTTAATCGCATCGCTTCCAGTCGGACAAACATTGCCAAATTTGTAGACTTGTAGAAATAAAGAAAAAAGATCGATGTCGCGGGGTGGAAAAGTTGAGCATCGCTCGCTGGGCGCAGACAAGGGGGCATTCTTGAGGAGCTTTGCCACGTTTGAGTGAGCTTTCGTTTAACGTTTTGGAGCTTTTGGCGGTGATGGTGGGAGCTTACGTTCCGTTTATGAGTGGCCATTTGGGGGTTTGAACTGAATTACGTGGCGAAGTTGTCCTTCTGGAAATAATTTAGGTTTGTTAAATTTAATTTTTATTTAAAATAAATAAATATTTCAAAGTTCAATGATTTAAATTTTATTTAGATTTTTGGGCAAAAGTTCGTTTTCCCCCTTGGAAAGTGACAGAAACAGACAACAAAATCACTTCTCTTCAAACAGAGCACGCTTAAGAGAAGCATTCATACTTTACATATACATCAGGCACTTTTAATCCTCCGAAAATCTACATCTTACTTTTGACCCAGTTTCGGTATCTTTTCTCTGTGTTTCGACGATGTGACTATGACGACACCGAGCAATACATTTACTTCGGGGTAGGCTCACTTCCACCCGGAGCTGCATCCCAACATCTTTTATTCATGTTTTCGTTGGGAGGAGAACCTTCATGCTTCTAACATTTAAAGCTAGAACACAGTGCAGTCTTCAAATGCGTTTGAATGTTACTTAAAGAGATATCAGGGTGAGTTTTTGTTAAGATTTTTTTAAAGTAAAAATCTAAAAAAATATTCGAAAAGCCAATAATTTTAAATGTTGAAATATCAAATTCAAAAACTTCACTGTGTTCCATCGTTAAGCAAAATCTCCTTTAACCTAACCTCCAAAAAACACCAAAGAACGCCAGGGAAGGATTGCATAATCATTCTTTCCGGTGGCTCGAGCATCGCCGGCGTGACACTTTGTGTCCAATTTTATTCGCTCCCGAAGGGAACGTGTCACTTTATGCCACGTCCCGGTTCTCATCAATGTCAAACTCTTTGTGCCACGGCGGCGACGACGACGACCGAGCTGGCGGAGATAACGATTGCCGCCGCGGAACACACACACACACATACTCCCAGGGTTATTCCTTTGTCTTTGGAGGAGTGTCCCCCGGTGGATCTGTGTGTGTATGTTATCTCCGCGGAAGCCAAATTGGGATGCACAGAAAAAAAAAAACTTCAAGAAAAAAAAGTCACTTGGAGTGAGATTCGAATCCGCGTCCTTTGCTTTTGGGATGCCCACTTTACCAACTGCGCTGCGCTCGCTTGAAGAAAACACTCGGCATAAACCAACGACCTTGACTGTGCACAGAATCGCGTAACGCGTAGCGTTACATCAACTTTAAGAATGCTCTCTTATTTCCACGAAATTATATCATCTATCACCGGCCAAAAAAGAAGAACAAGATTTCAGGTGGTTAGGTGAAACGTTGTTAAAAAGTTTAACCGTTGTTAGACGCTCGCACGCAACGAAAAAAAACGAACCGACGCCAAAAGGAAGAACACGATAATGAGTGTCAGAGGCGTTAAGGTGAAACTTTGCGCGCGCTCGCGAAAAAAGTAATTAAAACTGTTATCATATGAATTTGAATTCCAGCAATGCGAAGCATCTTTTTCTTCCAGAGGACGGGGGCGAAAATTTTTCGATGCCGGAGCGTGGCGCCTCTTTTTTCGGGAAGTCAAATCGCCACGCCTCAATTTCCGGTGTCAACAGGCGGGATAAGCATGTCTCGAGAGGGGAGAGGGAGGGGGACGGGGGAAAAGTCGTGAAGGATTTTTCAAATTAATGGCATATTGGAAAAGTTTTCTCCAGAGACCGTTAAATTCGCAGTGTGTTCGTTATGACAATTACATGATGCTTATTTTTGGAACGTTTTCGGTAAGCGAGTCGAGTGCGCCGAAAAAATTGATCTTGCTTTCGTTGAGGGAGGAATTTGTAGCTGGGAGGTTGTTATATTTGACTCTACTATTCAGAATACATTTTATAACGCACGATGCACTTTTAACGCTGTTGCAAGTATTTTTTTTAAATTTTTGTATTCTCCCCGGGTCTAAAAATTGAGGCAGAAAAAAAATGTTTTCAAAAATTCTTTATAAAAAGTTCTTAATTTCAATGTAATTTAAGCGCAATATGCTGAACACAATTTAAAATAAATTCCCCTGCGTAAAATTTTTTGAAATCATCAGTTTTAAAAATTTTAAGATTTGACGAAAACCAAAACTTAAGAGCAAAAAAAAAAAAAACTTTTTGCGGAGTTGTACATCGAAATTTCACAAAAATTGAAAAGATTTTAAATAAATCCAAATATCCTGCAAATTATACTCAACGTAGGAGAGTTCATTTTAAATCGATTGGAATCATCTGGAATTGCACTGAAATTTCAATGAAAAAAATATGTTTTTTTTTTGTGTTGACAAAATATTTGTACAATCCTTAGGTCGTTGCAAATATTTTTTGAAGTTTTATCCCTCGGCTCTAACCTAAGTCGAGAAGGGGGCAAAAAAATAAAAAAGTATAAAAATTAAAACTACGAGCCATGGTTTCAACATTCTAATGAAAAACGTGTTATAAAATGCATTATACACCTGTCCAGTTGTTTTATCATTATTAGTTTCCAAAATATCTAAGTATTCACGATTTTTTTTTGCGAAAAATAAAATTTTTGCGGTGCTGTGCATTGGAGTTTCAGAAAAAAAAATTAAACAAGCCCAAACATGATAAATACACGAAAAAAAAAACAATTCTCAAAATTGTGAATTAAATTCACGAATGCGAGAACCACGAAGGAATACATTCACGTTTATAGTGCAAATGCACCATACTCATGAATAAATTCCTTCGTGGTTCTCACATTCGTGAACTTAATTCAAGATTACGAGAAATGATTTTTTTCGGTGAAATGCAGAAAAATGCATTTTAGATTGTTTTCAGTTGATTAGACTTCTATTTTCATGGAAATTTTTAAGTTTTTGGAAATTTTTTTTTTGCCCCCTGATTTTTCAGACCAATTTTGACAAATATTTGCAACGGCGTTATTGTTATTAATTTAAAGAATGAAAAGTAAAAGTAATTTAAAGATGTTGTTGAAGCCGTCCAATCGAAAAAAATTTTTTTTTGCTTTTATTTTTTTTGTTGACAATGCACAGAATTTTAAGTTTTTGTGTAAACCCATATTTTTTTAAACAAAAACCAAATTTTAAACCTTATTTCCAAAATGTCAAAACAAAAACTATGACAAAATGTCAGCGCCAAAAATTCAAAATAGCAATTAACCCTCTACAGCCCAAATTTGTATTTTTGCCGTGTTTAGGAGGTCATTTAGAGCAACGTTTGTTCTACGAAAAAAATGCTTCTATTGTTTTATGTTTTTCTTGTTATATTTTTAGTATTTTGATTTGCATTTAACTTGTTTAGTTTATGTTTGTTTTTGGTAGTATGTGGCATATTCTATCACCGCTATCATTCTGCCATTTAGCCTATCTATTTTTTTCATGATTTTACAGTCACTTTTTCATTTTTTTGCTTGTTTTTCACATTGTCTGGTATGGAATGGCACCATTATCATTTAAATTGTGAAAAAAGGCATTGTCTGGGACATAACACAAATTACAGCATACTTCTTTTTACTGAAAATACAGGAAATGTTAGTAAAAAACACAGCCAAAATTGACCCCTAAAAAATGAATTTTTTAAAAACATTGGCAAAGTCACATAAATCAAGTCAAGCTTCCAACCAATGCACAGTGGGCAAAAACGGGTGAAAAACGGATCTTTTGATGCCGTCAGTTTCTGCCTATCGACATTATCATTTTTAATGTAAAAAATTACGAGGAATCGATTGGTGGTATTCTTATTAGCGGCAAATGACGGGAAGTGGTCCATTTTACCCCATTTAGCCTTTTTTAGGGTGTTTTTCTCAAATATTTTCAACTGTCGTAGTTTGCCGCACTTCTAAAGTATCTTATTTTTTGTAAAAAACTAACTTAATCCACCTATGTGGTTGATGCCTTCCTCACAACAATGGCTGTACACAAGTTTCATCTATTTTTTAGATCCGGCTTCCAAAAAGTACATCGATATCACTTAAGTGGCCATATCTTGAGACAGGGTTGCCAGATCTTCAATGTTTTGGACTCGTTGGAAAGGTTTTTTGATAACCTAACCAACAATAGGTCGGATGGTGGATCCGGACATAGTTTACATACATTTAAGTGAGATCCGGCTTCAGAAAAGTACATCAATATCACTTAAGGGGCCATATCTCGAGACAGGGTTGCCAGATCTTCAATGTTTTGGACTCGTTGGAAAGGTCTTTTAATAACCTAACCAAAAATAGGTCGGATGGTGGATCCGGACATAGTTTACATACATTTAAGTGAGATCCGGCTTCAAAAAAGTACATCAATATCACTTAAGAGGCCATATTTCGAGACAGGGTTGCCAGATCTTCAATGTTTTGGACTCGTTGGAAAGGTCTTTTGATAACCTAACCAACAATAGGTCGGATGGTGGATCCGGACATAGTTTACATACATTTAAGTGAGATCCGGCTTCAGAAAAGTACATCAATATCACTTAAGGGGCCATATCTCGAGACAGGGTTGCCAGATCTTCAATGTTTTGGACTCGTTGGAAAGGTCTTTTAATAACCTAACCAAAAATAGGTCGGATGGTGGATCCGGACATAGTTTACATACATTTAAGTGAGATCCGGCTTCAAAAAAGTACATCAATATCACTTAAGAGGCCATATTTCGAGACAGGGTTGCCAGATCTTCAATGTTTTGGACTCGTTGGAAAGGTCTTTTAATAACCTAACCAAAAATAGGTCGGATGGTGGATCCGGACATAGTTTA
The DNA here is from genome assembly GCF_015732765.1 of Culex quinquefasciatus. Taxonomy (NCBI): domain Eukaryota; kingdom Metazoa; phylum Arthropoda; class Insecta; order Diptera; family Culicidae; genus Culex; species Culex quinquefasciatus. The sequence goes on from NC_051863.1 coordinate 24,353,775, forward strand.
CATACATTTAAGTGAGATCCGGCTTCAAAAAAGTACATCAATATCACTTAAGGGGCCATATCTCGAGACATGGTTGCCAGATCTTCAATGTTTTGGACTCGTTGGAAAGGTATTTTAATAACCTAACCAAAAATAGGTCGGATGGTGGATCCGGACATAGTTTACATACATTTAAGTGAGATCCGGCTTCAAAAAAGTACATCAATATCACTTAAGAGGCCATATTTCGAGACAGGGTTGCCAGATCTTCAATTTTTTAGATTCGTTGGAAAGGTATTTTGATAACCTAACCAACAATGGGTCGGATGGTGGATCCGGACATAGTTTACATACATTTAAGTGAGATCCGGCTTCAAAAAAGTACATCAATATCACTTAAGGGGCCATATCTCGAGACATGGTTGCCAGATCTTCAATGTTTTGGACTCGTTGGAAAGGTATTTTAATAACCTAACCAAAAATAGGTCGGATGGTGGATCCGGACATAGTTTACATACATTTAAGTGAGATCCGGCTTCAAAAAAGTACATCAATATCACTTAAGAGGCCATATTTCGAGACAGGGTTGCCAGATCTTCAATTTTTTAGATTCGTTGGAAAGGTATTTTGATAACCTAACCAACAATGGGTCGGATGGTGGATCCGGACATAGTTTACATACATTTCAGTGAGATCCGGCTTCAAAAAAGTATATTAATATCACTTAAGTGGCCATATCTCGAGACAGGGTTGCCAGATCTTCAATGTTTTGGACTCGTTGGAAAGGTCTTTTAATAACCTAACCAACGATGGGTCGGATGATGGACCCGGACATAGTTTACATACAGTTAAGTGAGATCCAAATATATTTAAAACACATTTTTATACATAACTTTTGAACTGCTTATCGAAACTTCAATCTGTATAAAACTCGATCTATGGGACCCTAAACCAAGTCGAATGCAACAAGTTCGGGTCAAATCGGTTCAGCCAGTGCCGAGAAACATGAGCTAGTTTGTTGGTCACATACATACACACACACACACATACACACAGACATTTGTTCAGTTTTCGATTCTGAGTCGATATGTATACATGAAGGTGGGTCTACGACGTTTTTATACGAAGTTCATTTTTAGAGCAGGATTATAGCCTTACCTCAGTGAGGAAGGCAAAATCACTAAAAATCACTGATTTTTATGGGAAATTATTTGGAAAAGGTTGGGGAAACAAGAAATTTAAACGTTGCATTGGTTCTGTGTAGTAAAATTTATTATAGAAAGTTTAAGAGATTTTTTATAATTTATAGTTTAAATCAATTTTGAAAGTGCCTAAATATACAAAAGTTTAATCATACCTTAACTTGCAAATATATTCTGAAAATCCTAATCATAGCCTACAACTTTACCGAAGATCAGAAAATCCATGTTATTGTTATTTAACACTGGAACGCCCAACGCATGTCCAACTTACACGGACGCCCAAGCCTCCCAAAAAAGGTGGAACGGTAACTTCAACTCGCTGGTTCTCGGGCCTAACTCAACGAATTAAGATGATTCTTCTTTCCAGTGATTTGTTAGGATGTCTAGATGATTCTAGAACTTTGCAGAACTTAATTTGAACAAATCTGTAATTTCTGCGACCGAAAACATCGTTCCACCTTTTTTTTTAAAAGACTGCCTTCGCGGAATTTTCGGCGATTTTTTTTTTAAACGCGAAAAAAAAGTTGGAACGATGTTTTTGATCGCAAAAATTTCAAATTTGATCAAATTAAGTTCTGCAAAGTTCTGGAATCATCTAGACATCCTAACAGATCACTGGAAAGAAGAATCATCTTGATTGGTTGAGTTAGGCCCGAGAACCAGCGAGTTGAAGTTACCGTTTCAACTTTTTTGGAGCCTTGGGCGTTGGAATATTAATAATTTAGATATTGAATCCATTATTTCAATTGATATTTCGAGAAAATTTCATGAAGATTTAATTAATCGCTGTCAAAAGCTCAATTAGCTACACCCACTCCTCAGCATCGGCTCTGTGTTCAAATTGTTTCAACCAATTAACGGAATCAAAGCTGCCTTAGTAGCACTTGCCGTCCAAATGCTAATTAATTTCTTTATAGAAGGTACTTCCAATGAGGACCACTCTCTCCCTCCGGGGCCGATTTGTGCATCGAGTGCAAGCTGCTAGACTCATAATTATTTATTCAGCCGAAAGAAATCCTAGAAGAACCGTTTCAAGTGGCAGCTCCCCTTCCAACAACTACCGTTGAGAAACGATAATTGAATTTAAAATAATTTCTCAGTTGATTGTTCGCTGTTTGTGGAAAATTCCTTCTTATCAACATGTTTTAACAGCTGTGTGCAACTTTGATGTTTATAATTAAACAAAATTGTGTAAATTTTCCACCGAATTTCATTTCAGATAAGTGTAAGATAAATAAAGCATCGCCACACCGCCAGCGCAAACATTATATATTGCGTCAATCAGCTGGCTAAGGGTTTTCCCCTTCAGTCTGAGAAGATGATACTGCCTTAAGTACCACTTGGGCATAACTTGGGCATGACAAACAGTCTCGTGAATGTTAATAACTGTTGCCATCTCATTTCGCGCTGCCAAAAATTCACTCACCCTTTTCTTCATTCATTCCACCCTTCCTCCACTCCTCGGTGATAAAGTCAACTCGAGAGCTGTTGGCTTTAAAAATATGCGAAAACATTTTTCACTCCATTCTCCATTCCCACGAGGAGCCCATCTTTTGCCACGCCAGAAAGTGAAAATTTATTTGAATAATTTGCTCATTACGAGCGCACGGTGGCGAATGAAAAGTTATTGAGATATTAAAATTGTGTTGGCGCGGTCTGTTCAAGCCGTCCCACACACCGCTCTATCAAGATGAATGGAGGAGGAGGAGGAAAAAAAAACGGCGCCAAATTAACAGTCATAGAATTCTTGATCGTCAACGAGCGGCAGCAGCAGCGGAGAAAAAAAAATGTTTGCCAACACTTTCACCAAAAAATACAAAAAAATACATCCCAAACAGGTTGGGCTCCCGAAGGAAGATAAGCTTATTCCCTTTATCATGCTACGTCCCCCCACCGGTGAGATTATGCAAATCGGACGGCATTATTCATTGTATTCGACAGAATTTGGTTACGCTGAATTGGGAGTTGGTTTCGTTGAGTTTGGTGCTGGCAGCACTGCTGCCCAAGGAGGTAGTACAACCTCTCGGGAAGATATGGTAAAATCAACTTTGAATGCGAAATCATGGCGTGGATTTAGACTTAAAAAAAAAACTGTTTTTTTTGTACCAAAAAAAAAAAACAAGCCGAAAAATAAAAAAAAATATGGAATTACTGCAACAGTACAGTCGAATTATGAAATTTAAATTGAAGGTTGTTTCAATAAAGAATTGCAGGAAAAAAACAACTTTCGTTGTCTTATTTTAGGTCCTTGAGGTGGCACTAAAATTTGACTAATTTGGTGTCACCACGGACGAACAGACATGACACGGGGTTTCAAAAAGTGAAGCAGGTTTTCTTTTACTTCTTCTTGGCGAAAACCAGCGCAAGCGAGATGGCTTATGTCAAAATCTTCTCGCCACGTGGTTTAAAACGTAAACAAAGCCAGCTGATGAAGCAAACTCATGGGCATTTCTTGAAATGGTCGTATGAATTTATATTAAAAATACAATTTCTTTATTTTTCTTGGCAATTTTAGGGTCCATGATAAAATACATAGAAACATAAAGACAAACTTAATGCCAAAAAACTGTTTCTAGCACCATACTAATACTAAATGTTTTAATTAATTATTGCATAAGACATTTTGGAAATCATGCTTAATCGCGAGATGCTACTTCGACAACTTGAATGTAGATGGCGCAAGTGATAGTTTGCTTCAGAAATTTGAAAAAAAATTGTTCCTGGTGTCATGTCCGTTCGTCCGTGGTGTCACTGAATTCCAATTGGCTACACAAATTGAAAATTCGTCTTTTTCTATATTCGGTTTCCCAAGTTTCCGGTGGATTGTTTTAAAAATCAAAACTTTGGACAATACAAACCTTTAGATTAATTGATGTTTCACTGGAATGATTTTTTTAATTTATAATTGGGTCATTCCAGGTTAACTGAGTACACTTTTGGACTCGACCTTCACCGATTTGGACCAAACTTGGAGGGAACGTTCATCTATTGATAGTTAACAGAAATCCCAAGTTTGGTGCTGATTGAACCATCCTTCTATTTTTGGCACCGCCCTCGTTTTTGACGATTTTCTAAAAAACTTTTTTTTTCTTTTAATCATAACTTAGCAACTATTTGAGCAAAAGACTTTTTATAGGTTGCATTTTATAGAAAATTGTTCGAGGAATTCGATAAAAATGATATTTCAATCCTTAAATGCCCACTGATATTATATTTAAACGTTTTAAGTTTTAAAATTCAGTTTTGACCAATTGATTATATTTTTATTTTTTTTATTTTATCGCCATCGTGTTCCCCGGACAATTTTACATAATAATCAATATTGACTTCAAACTAAAATGAACTATTGGCGAGATACAGCGATTTTACTGAAAAAAGTTTGATTTTGCGGTGCACTCTGTCCTATGAATTCAAATCCGAAATAAGTTTCTCACATATTAAAAACCGGACTATGCGGGATTCATCCCTTTTTGTTGAAAAGTACACCATGTACTTCCGAGTGCTGCGTAAAATCAAACTTTTTTCAGTAAAATCGCTGTATCTTGCCAATAGTTCATTTTAGTTTGAGGTCTACATTGATTATTATGTAAAATCGTCCGGGGAGTACGATGGTGATAAAATAAAACAAATAAAAATGTAAGGAATTGGTAAAAACTGAATTTTAATAGATAAAACGTTAAAATATATTATTAGTGGGCATTTAAGGGTTAAAATTTTATTTAAATCGAATTCTTTGGACAATTTTCTATAAAATGCAACCTGTAGAAAGTCTTTTGCTTAAGTATTTGCATAGTTATGATTAAAAGAAAAAAAGTTTTTTAGAAAACCGTCAAAAAAGAGGGCGGTGCCAAAAATAGAGGGATGGTCCAATTAGCACCAAACTTGGGATTTCTGTTAACTATCGATAGATGAACGTTCCCTCCAAGTTTGGTCCAAATTGGTGTAGGTCGAGTCCAAAAGTGTACTCAGTTGACGTGGAATGACCCAATTTAATTTAATTTCACGATTTTCTTTAAAAAAAATTAAATTACAAATTTTAAATGCAAAAGTATTTCAAAACACAGTTATGCTACCAAAAAAACAAAACCAGAATCAATCAATTTATGAAAAAGAAAATCCTGAGGTTTTATGTCTTTATTCATTTTATGGTCCAAAAATTCAATATTTTCTTAATGTGCAAAAGGGTCCTATTTTATAAAACGATAAAAAAATTAAAACGAATGTTTTCAAAATAGCTTACAATCAAGTGTACATAATTTTTATATAAAATTTAAATTATCTGCAGTTATTATAATTTACCCAGTTTTGAAGAATTTTTGCAGGAATTGGCGAAAATAACTTGAAATAAAATTGAGGTTTTTGAAGTATTTTCAAGCATTTTTAGTATTTTAAGTATTTGAAGTATTTTAAGTATTTTAAGTATTTAAGGTATTTTAAGTATTTTAAGTATTTTAAGTATTTTAAGTATTTCAAGTATTTCAAGTTTTTTAAGTATTTTAAGTATTTTAAGTATTTTAAGTATTTTAAGTATTTTAAGTATTTTAAGTATTTTAAGTATTTTAAGTATTTTAAGTATTTTAAGTATTTTAAGTATTTTAAGTATTTTAAGTATATTAAGTATTTTAAGTATTTTAAGTATTTTAAGTATTTTAAGTATTTTAAGTATTTTATGTATTTTAAGTATTTTAAGTATTTTAAGTATTTTAAGTATTTTAAGTATTTTAAGTATTTTAAGTATTCTAAGTTTTTTAAGTATTTCAAGATTTTTAAGTTTTTCATGTATTTTAAGTATTTTAAATATTTTAAGTATTTTAAGTATTTTAAGTATTTTAAGTTTTTCAAGTATTTTAAGTATTTTAAGTATTTTAAGTATTTTAAGTATTTTAAGTATTTTAAGTATTTTAAGTATTTTAAGTATTTTAAGTATTTTAAGTATTTTAAGTATTTTAAGTATTTTAAGTATTTTAAGTATTTTAAGTATTTTAAGTATTTTAAGTATTTTAAGTTTTTCAAGTATTTTAAGTATTTTAAGTATTTTAAGTTTTTCAAGTATTTTAAGTATTTTAAGTATTTTGAGTATTTTAAGTATTTTAAGTATTTTAAGTATTTTAAGTATTTTAAGTATTTTAAGTATTTTAAGTATTTTAAGTATTTTAAGTATTTTGAGTATTTTAAGTATTTTAAGTATTTTAAGTATTTTAAGTATTTTAAGTATTTTAAGTATTTTAAGTATTTTAAGTATTTTAAGTATTTTAAGTATTTTAAGTATTTTAAGTATTTTAAGTATTTTAAGTATTTTAAGTATTTTAAGTATTTTAAGTATTTTAAGTATTTTAAGTATTTTAAGTATTTTAAGTATTTTAAGTATTTTCAGTATTTTCAGTATTTTCAGTATTTTGAGTATTTTATGTATTTTAAGTTTTTTAAGTATTTTAAGTATTTTAAGAATTTTATGTTTTTTAAGTTTTTTAAGTATTTTAAGTATTTTAATTATTTTAATTATTTTAAGTATTTTAAGTATTTTACTCGCATCGCATAAATGTCCCATATGCATTTTCATCGTTTTTGAGTTAATGATGCATTTTGGTTCAAAATCGTGTGCTCTTTCAGAAATGCATATAACATCCAGTACTTTGTTCTAGAAATCAGGAGGAAATCCTGTTTTTTCACGAAAACTTAACACGTAGCCTTATGTATGGGACAAACTTCAAATGCGTTTTTCTCAGCTTGCTGTTTTTGCATATGGGACATTTATGCGAACATGGGCAGTTTAAGTATTTTAAATATTTTAAGTATTTCAAGTTTTTCAAGTATTTTAGGCATTTTAAGCATTTTGTAAAATGATTCAAGAGATTTTGTTTCACCTGATATTACAAATAAAAACTGAAAAAAACTTTAATTCTAGTATTTAATTTTTTAAGTCTCTTATTCAAAGGTAACAAAACCAAACACTCTTTCCACGTCCATCGCAGAGGGGACCAGTAAAACAATATGGTACGCGTGGGTAAAGCAACAAAACAGCTCAATTTGACGTATTATTTACACACAGGAAAATCCTGCAGCTTAAGGTTTTTTTCCTGTGCGTGTGGGCGCGTTGTTTTTGTTACAAATATTATCTTTACCATGTACTCTGACGCACACTGAATGCCGATGGTGGTGATTGCGTTTCAATGGATTGGCGGTATTGTGCACAGTGGAAAAATTTGATAAATTGTTTGATTTGCTTAAAGTTCAAACATTTAAGATGTTTTGCAAAAAAAAAACGACTTCAAGTGTTGAGAAAACTTAAACAAATTAAAGTTTAAATTTGGAACTTTTTCCTGTTCAGCTATTGATGTGCAACCTGTTGTACTTGGATGATGAAAAACGTTTTAAACGCTATGCCTTTGTGTTGTGTTCTGTATGAAATGGATAGGATCGTGCTTTTGAAGCGTTTGTATCAAATTGAAAGCATAAAAAAACGCAAAAGAAAAAATGGAAACTCGTTATGTTTATATGAGGCAACAATCGACTCCATTAGGTCTCTTGTGATTATTGAAGCTTGATTTTGAAACGGTTGAAGTGGAATGCAAATAATTTGCTTTAAATCAAAATTTAACCAGTCCTAATATTTTCGTATAGTACTACTTATCAAATCCACATAAGTCTTTTTCACACTTTTCCACCCAACAAAACCTCTCCGGGAGGGCTACAAATAAAATCATCCAACCCTTTCCCCGACAATTCTTCATGGCTGGACTCCATAAATCATCTTTTTTTCTCTTTCTTTGTTAAAGGTGATCCCAACCCAGGTCCAGCAGCAAAAAAAGAGATCCAAAAAAAAAGCACAATATTTTCGCCCAATTCATAAACAACACCACCCCTCCCTAAATTAGCCCCAGGACCGGTTCCGCTCGAGCAGCATCACAGGGCACGACGGCGGTCCGGCATAAATCATCCGTGTCCCCTTCTTTTTTTGGGGCCACCCCTCCGTAATATTTGTTCCTAAACTACACAATCGAAAGTAAAAGGCGCGCACACCGGCAATAATATATTCCAAACCCTATTAAGAAGGGAGGAGCCGAAAAGAAAAAAAAAAGCCCCGACCCGGGAGGAGCTTTGTTGGGAATTTCCACTTGACGAACGCGCCCGTAAATGAGCCCTTTTTGTGGGTTTCGTCCCGTTTTTTTGTGTTTGAATCGAAAATAGGGACAACCCTTTTTTTTCGTAACAAAAAGCATGGTGAGTTCGTTTTGTATTTGCAGGAGGAAACAGATCGTTTAACAGAGTCACGCCACGGAAATGCTTTTGCAAGTAGCTTAATTGAATTAAAATTAATTGCTGGTCATTGTGGCAATAGAAGTGTTTTAAAGTTCGGTTTTTTTTCCTGTATTTTTATTAATGTCATTCTACTACTTGTTTTTTTTTGTACCGTCATCAGGGGTGACATTGAGTTTGGGGGTGAGAAATTTATAGGAGCCAATATCTCCCCGGATGACGGTTTTTTTAAAGAATTTTCTGTATTATTATTTTATTTTTAGTCATTCCAGGAAATGTTCTAATTTAGAACATTTCAAATTTAAAGTTAAAATTTCTACAAATTGCTTTATACATTATTACAGATGTGTTACTATCGAAAATTTGCAAAATATTAATGAAATCATGATTTTTTTGGAGAGTTTTATGTCTTTATAGAATCTGTGGTCCCAAATTTAAAAATTTGTTTGATTAAAATAAAGAAATAAGCATTATACTATGTATTTACAATAGTTTACAATCAATACTACAAGTTTCTTTTTGATGAAAATTTAAATTTTCAGTAATGATTTGAAATACCCCCTGATTTTTTTTGGGGAATGTTTGAAGAATGTTAAAAAAAAAAAAACTTTTTTACAATGACCTAAACTAAAATGGCCGTCGCTTCTTACAAATTGAGTTGTTTCCATGTATTTTTAGATCTACGTTCTATACATGCAAATAACTCGCATAGGCATTTGGAAGGTGTTAGCTCTGCCGAGCTTCGGTGACCCATTTCTACGCTGGCTAGCCAAGCGCGAGGTACTTCAGCTTTATCGACAAGCCCCGCCCTGAAGAACGTTTGGACCAATCGGATTCAAACGTTATTTAGAGCTTCCGAACCCTTGTCAAATAGACAAGGACGCCAAGTCGCGAAGGTATAGTGGTTAGCATTTTTGCTTACCAATCCAAAGGACGGGGGATCGAACCCCGACTCGAGCGACTTTGATTTTTCGTTCATGTTCAGAGTTTCAAGATTTATATTTCCTATACTTTCTCGAACCCAGGACCATTCGCTTACAAAGCGAACACCGTGACCAGCCACGGCCGCTCCTCGTGTGAATTTTGCTCAACTTTCAGAAAAAAATAATTTCAGATTTTTCGAGAAGTCGTAATACATTTCAAGAGGGCCAAAAAACATAAAATCACAGGACTCTAATTTGTAGTGAGAAAAATCTTTTTTTTTGAGTCTGTACTGTATTGTAAATTCACAGTAAAAAATGTGTAAATTTGGAAGATTGAACAATTCCTCTTTTAAAATGCACTTTTATCTTTGTTTGGACTGAAAAAGTGACAGGTTTTTTTTGGTTTTTTCGTGTTATTTTCCGTCTCTGTTGTGTCATTGTTCGAGTGCATGGGGTGATTGGTCATTATAATTAAATAATGGCATCAGTAGTGCGGTGCCTGTGTGGACGCTCAGTCCTGTTTTTTCGTGTTATTTTCCGTCTCTTTTGTGTCGCTGTTTGGGTGAGTGCATAGTTGGCAAAGGGAGCGCGTGGTCGTAAAAAAAATATTTGGAGTGAAAAGTGATTTTTTTTATGTGTGCCTTTTGTTTCGCCTTTTTTGTCGTGAATTGTGTGCTGCGAGGAGAAGATTACCCTCTGAAAATGCAGCGTCATCAGTGCATAATTGGCAAAGGGAGCACGTGGTCGTAAAAAATATTCAGAGTGAAAAGTGATGTTTTGTGATTTTCAAAGCCCTTCTTATATCATCGTTGATCGGAAGGCACGGCGTCGGGTGGACTGTGTTTAAATTTTTCGAATAAGGTTTTATTTTTTTGCGGTGAAAAAGCTATTTCTTTATAATGATCGAAAGACGCACTGACAATTTGGATCGTCGAGTTAATAGTGGAGCAAAATAACTGTGTGTGAGTGATTTTGTGTGTTAACCAGAAAGACCTTCCCATAGCATCGTTGCTCGGAAGGCTCGCCGACGGGTCTGTTATGAAAGTCCTCCCCATAGCGTCGTAGCTCGGGAGGCATCGAAAAGCCAATACCTTATCCTACAAACAAAAAAAAAATCACGTGATGCTTGAAGGAGATGCTGTGGATTCAACGGTCTCAAGCGGTATCAACAAGTATAGCATTTGGACTGAAAAAGTGACATTACACCAAAAAAAATGGTAGAACTAAAAATTTTCAGAGGTAAAATCACATATTTTTTCTGACATAAAAGATGTACCGCTTCCCAGATGTAATATTACCATGATTCTTTTTTACTCAGGGCTGTGGAGTCGGAGTCGGAGTCGTCAAAACTCGAACAGCTGGAGTCGGAGTCGGAGCCGGAGTCGGCTAAATTTTATGAGCTGGAGTCGGAGTCGAAAATATCTTACATGCAACAATTTTTTTATTGTTGAGTATTTGCTATAAATCAGCTTAATTTACAAAACGTCTAATATTTTTGATTGTTTTTCAAGTCGCATGCGCTGCGTTGCTATTTTTTGATTTTTTTAAGAGATTTATCAGATGCCATTATGTTGTTGAAGCTGTTTATTGTGATTTGAAAGCTCTAATTACCTCTGGAGTTTTTTTTTGAAATGGTCCAATAAACCAAATTTTCAGTTTTTGCTTTTTGGGTGTTTTTTAATACCCCTGACTCAAGGCGGTTTCAAAAACACCCAAAAAGCAAAAACTGTAAAATTTGGTTTATTGGACCTTTTCAAAAAAACTCCAGACCTGTTTATCCACTCTTACCCAAGTATGTAGAAGCATAACTCAAAAAATTAAAAAAACTTAAGCTTAAGAATCCTTAAGTATCCGTGACCTAAATAATATGTTACCTGTGGAATTTTATTTTTATCCAATTTAAAGTTTTTTTTTTCATATATTTTGATGGAGGCGCACGACCATTCATAAAGCTTTGTTTTGGGACGTTTTTGTCTCCCCCCCTTCAAAGTTGGCCGAGGGACAAAAACTATGAAAAATATTTGCATTGGTCTTAAAAATAACAATTTTATATTTAAATTTATTTACTTTAAATAAATTTATTGTAAATTTTAAGTTAAGTAAACAAATACAAATTTACTTACAAAACTGTTCTTCTGAAAATGATTTCAAAACTGGAGATATTTTTTTTATTTCTGTTTCAATATCGTATATACCTTGTAAAACTAGAAACTCTTTTTTCGTGTTTTTCACTTGGCGAGTATTTAAATAATCCTATTAATCATTTTTTTTTTCAAAATAATAGTTAACTAACTTTTGAAACATCTAAAAAATATGTGAAGTCGGAGTCGGAGCCAACCATTTGTTGAAGGCTGGAGTCGGAGTAAGAGTCGGAGTTGGCTAGAGTTGGTAGGCCGGAGTTGGAGTCGGAGTCGGTTGGAGCTGAAAGCCGGAGCCGGAGTCGGAGTCGGAATCGGCTAACCTCAGAAAGCCGGAGTCGGAGTCGTTTGAAATATAACCCAACTCCACTGCCCTGTTGTTTTACTAAGTTATTAAAATGTTATTTTGTGGAAATACATAGGGGAACAGCATCTAATTCCAGCGTGCCTCTTATGTTGGCAGGTTAGAACTTTGACATACAATTAAAGCTAATTAAAAGCGTTTTCAACTAAAATCGAGTGATAAATAGCTCAATAAGAAGTGAGCAAGCAAGTTTCTATCAAAAGTGTTGCAAAATAGTCGTTTAAATAGTGAAAATCAGCAAATTGGATGGAGTTAGGAGCGAGTGTTTAACCTGCCAAATATACGATAATTTCCCCTAAAACAAAATTCATTGAGAATCAATACAAAATAGTAGTTTATGCAACAAGTTGCAAAAAGAGGATTTTTTCAGCACGAGTCGTACATTTATCCAACGAGGTTCACCGAGTTGGATAAATACGAAGAGTGCTGAAAAAAATCAAGTTTTGCAACGAGTTCCATACAACATTTTTTGCAATTCCAAAAAACACACACTGAGTGAAATTTTGTGTCAAATTTTCATGTATTTTGTCAATAAATCGTTTAAATCCAAAAAACACCCATTTGAGTGCTGAAAAGTAGAACTTTTCAGCATTTATTTTGAAAAGTGTTGCTTTTCGGTTTTGTTATTTTTGGTACAGAAAAGTAGACTATTTCGTCGTTCAAGAATGACAGGAAAAGTAAGTAGTTTCACGACGGAATTGCAAAAAGGTTTAACCTCCGGTCTTTTCAAAGAATCGATTTTTTATTATTTTAGACATAAATATAATTTATTGAATTTAAAAAAAAATAGTATTAAATTTGTTTTTTGAGAATCGGAAATGCAATTAAGGTGAAGCCGTTGATCATTTTCGAAGAAAATTAATCATCACTTTAATTTTTTTTTATTAAATTCAATTTAACGAATTTCAGCACCAAAAGGAATCAGCATGTGCCGGTTGTTGCCTTCTTGAAGTCACTGAAGGAATTTTTGATCTAAATCAATTGTGCTTCAAAATTTATATAATTTTGTGGCACAGTCATTGACGTCCTAGTTGGCAATCAATGATTAATGACGGTTTCCATAACTTAACAAGGAATGGGATAATCGTTACCAAAAGGAATCAGCATGTGTAGGGCACTATTCTAAACAACTTGTTGAAGGAATTTTGTCAAAATATTGAAAGCGACGCAAAATTTATATCTTTGAAGGAAAAATCATGGCAATGATGGAAGTCTTCACGTTAAAATAGTTCAATGCTTTTAAAAATTAATCCCAAAAGTTAATGATTTGTTAAAATATAACCAAAAATCTACTGTTTAGAGATTTTATCGATTAGATCAAATAAAATATTAGCATTATTTCACTTCATGAAGAAATAAATACAATTTTAAAAATAATAGCAATTTGTCCGGCATCCTAGATTTAAGTTTGGATGCCATTCTATTACTCGAATGTTTAGGTTCGAGTAGAAATCTTGACATAGAGACCACCAAGACCTATGGTTTTCAAGGGTATCTTCTCGTTTTCAGTTTATTTTTTTTCATCAAATTATTTATAAAAGTCCAATGAGAAAAAAAAAACTCAAATCACACGATTCTTAAAAAAAACCTTTTCATCAAAATTTTGAAAAAGAGCAAAAGAGACGTTCAAAAGAGCGGCTCTTTTTAATGAGCGAACGAAAATGAGCGGCTCCTAAAAAAGAGCGATTTTGCCCACCTCTACAAGCTAATATTGGCTATTATTCTTCCCGCTCTTCCCGCTTCCCGCAACGACCTAATAGCCGTGCGTGAACCCTGCAGGTTTATTTTTTTTTCAAATTTTTTATTATGCTTTTGCATTATTTTAAAATTTTAGTATGGATTTATTCAATGTTTTTATTTTTCAACTTTTGGATAAATTGATTTGGATAAATTAATTTCAAATTCTAGTTAAAGCTAAAGATAGATTCTGAAGGTGTCCCAAACTTGAGAACTTCTTTTAGGTAAAACATATGATTGGTTTGGATTCTTTGAGCTGCGTAACAACATGACTTCTAAACAAAAACAAATTGAGTAATTGGAAAAGTTGATCTTAGAATCTGGGGAACCAATTCAGAAGGCATTAAATCAAAATCCAAATATATTCCCTCACTGCTGTTGATGTAATTGCATAACTTCCAGGGGAGGGGGGGAAGGGAGGGGGTTGAATGCAAACACCAACTCGTTGACACAATCTATTGTTTGACTTGGCAGTGCCTGTGGACGGAACAAATTGTTTGCCCTTTATCTTCTCAACTTCTCTGTCCCACAGTGACCCTTGAAACAAGAAGCAAGAGTCCATCGGAGAGTACTTCTTACACAATTTGCATGTGTGCTGCAGTTGCAACTGGTGCGCATACTTTCGGGCGCACACATCTGTAAGAATAAGTAAATTAGTTTGAGAACCGTTCTCTCTTTCTCTCTCTTCCCTGTTGGGGTCGACGGCTGCCTTCACCTTAAGGTTCTGAGAGGGCGAGAGGGTTGACGGTATAGACTCGACAATTTCCCAAACCAGGGCAAGATTGTTGTCGGCAAAGATGGAATTTTGAATAAACTTTGGACGTTGGTGGTTGGCTGTTTGTGGAGTTCTTCGAGCGTAGAATCTTGGACCGAGTCTGCTGTTGTTGGTCATTTTTCATGTATGAGATGAATGGATGTGTCACAAGTTTTTGATTGCCTTTCTGGATTCAGGAATCATTCCAGTCGTTCGCAGAGCAATCTTTGCAGGAAGTAATGATCATTATTTTTGAGAGTATTTTAGATTACTTGCTGAGCTTATCCCGGACAGACGGTAATAACAACATGTATGCCATTTCAATAACAAAAACTGTTAAAATAACAGAATGTGTTATGGAATCTACTTGAAAAATCCATTCTTGCATAAGAGTTTAATAACAGTTTATGTTATCATAACAAATTTTGTTATTGGTCTGATATTGGTTGAAATCCAACACAACTTGGTAATAACATTTTTTGTTATGGAAGAATAACTCCAACTGTTATTGGGATGATCGGATTAGTTGTTAAAATAACAAAAAATAATAACAAAGATTTGTTCGAAGAATAATTAAAAATTTTATAAGTCTGTTATTACAATAACAATCCAATAACAAAAAATTCATAACGACGAATAACAAATCTTGTTATAAATAACATAAAATGTGATTGGCCTAGTATTTTCGAATATCAAAAAATGTTATTCCCACGTTATTTCCGTCTGCTCGGGATCTCGAATTATTTTTGACATTGACATGAAAAACTTCCTCTTCATGTTTCCAAAAACTAAACCCAGCAAAAAAAAAACTAACTAATCCAATTTGGTCCATTACACTTTCCCCACCCAAAGAGTACCAGCACTCATCATTATTCGCAGCCAGTAAAAGCACACGCGCGCGCCAGAGTGAGGCCAGGTGGCCCACCATTAAGTTGGACTTTTTTCTTTTCCTGCGTCAAGTAGAGGAAAAAAGTTCACTTCCACCCAGTTCCACCCACCGCACACGCCGGGGTCACACGTTTTCAGGGGAAAGCGATAAACAGCGGTACGTGACGCGGGAGACTAAGTGAGATGTTGCTGCTGATGGCGCGGAAATTCCTTGTGCGGGAAACTGATTTGTTAAGGTGTGGCGGCCATAAACATGAGAGCTTTTCCCGTTTTTGGAGGGGGAGAGAGGTTCGAGGATCTCGAGAATTTAATTAAAGTTTGTTAATTGCGAGATGGGTGCGGAGGCGGAGAGACAGATGGTCGTAAATAACAAACGTATTGAGCTTTGCTGAATGTCTTCGGAACGCGTTATCCTGGGATCAGCTAGATTTATTTAAGTTACAATGTTTTCTTGGATGAATTTATAATCGGTTATTATTGAAACATTTTTTTAATGAAATTGTCTAGAAAGCCAAATTTGTTGTTGGATCAGCTTAGGTTTTCTAAAAATCTTTTACAATCTTTACAAAACTTGAAGAAACCTTCATGCTTGTGAAGATGAGCACGGTTTGGGGTCATATAAGCAATTGTTGAAAATGATTATTAGGCTTAGTGATTTTTCACGCTCGAAAATTGCAAATTTAACGGGGACCTCAATTTCAAAACACCAAATTTCACGCAAATTTCGCGGAAGGTGAAAAATGTTAAAATAACTCTGAAAATCTTATGTTTAAATCACAGAAACTGCTTTTCATGCTTCATTATATATTATGTAAATAAACTAAATACAATTTCAATAAATATGAGCCTGCCACAAAAAAAAAAAAACAGATTCCATCTGGTTTTTGGATGGACTCTATACATATTTTGAAACAAAATGTAGGACATGCGTATTCTTATGTATTGAACTGCTTTTTTTTTCAATATTTGACTAATAAAGCTAAAAAATTTCCCAGATTTGCTTCATTTTATTGATTTTCATATCAAAGCCAGATTTAATAATCTTGTCCAGCCAAAATGAGTTAAATAATTTGATTTTTTGCGACATTAGACAAAAATTACACACTACAAGTTATCGTATCCAATAAAGCAACAAATTACAAATTACATTAGAAATAATTGTAAAGGGTTTAAAATTTTAAATCAATATGCAAAAATAAAATATTTGTAACGAAACCAAATTTTTATTCAAAATGGAATTTTTAGCAAGTTTTTTTTTAATTGTACTGCTCTTGTTAGTGCTTTAGTTATTGAAATAATTTTTCCAAAATGGATTATGATGCAACACACAGCTGAAAGGAACTCCAAAACTCTGTTATGAATTGCAAAAGAACTGATTGTATCTTGATTATTGTTCCACTATCTTGATTATTCACCAATAAGACCGAATTGAATCGAAAAAAAAAATCAAAATTAAAACAAAAAAAAAGTAGTATTTTTCAAACATTCACGGGAATTATCCACCCAAATAATCAAATATCGTTAAAACAAAACAAGACTCAGAAAAATCTGAAATGTTTTTAAAAGTTGATTTTAAAGATAAAAATGAAGGGTATTTGAATAAAACAAAGCTTGATTCTTTTATTTTTTTATGAAACTGTACCTTTCAAATAAAAAAACAGTAAAATTTTTATTACAGCGAATGAAAATATTACTAAACTATCCTGAAGTAACCATCACAACGTACTTTCTCAATATGATACAAAGTGTTATACTAATAGGCTATCGTTTCCAATAAATCCCGAGCATGGGTAAATAACAAGGGAAATGCGTAATTATACCATTCTCTGGTATCAATACCAAATTTTGGTATTCCTGGACCCTTTAAAATTTGTCTTAAGGATTATACAAGAGCAAAATGTGGTATCATACCAATTTAAGGTATTGTTTTGATATTGCAAAATTGCAGAATTTGTCAATGATCGAACACCACATTTTGGTATTTTTTTGGTATTACAGTATTTCATCAAATTCCTCTGCAACTATGGGAAAATTTTGACCAATTTTGACAAAATAATTAATTTTGCGCTATAATGATGTCTCAAAGCGAATGCTTTATACCCCCTATAGAAATGACTTGAAAAAGTCAGGATGGCACATTTTGGTATTATTTTGATATTTAAGTGTTTTATCAAATTCCTCTGAAACTATGGGAAAATTTTGACCAATTTTGACAAAATAATTAATTTTGCGCTAAAACTTGATTTTAAACATTTTTGATACACCCCCTACAGAAATGACTTGAAATTGTGGAAAATTTTCTATGTCAGGATGGCACATTTTGGTATTATTTGAATATTGAAAGGTTTCATCAATTTTCTCTGAAACTATGGGAAATTTGTTAAAAAAATTTACGAGTTAATTAATTTTGCGCTAAAATGACTTGAAACCCAAAAATGTTAAAGATGATTTTAAAAATTAGTGTGATATACCCACTAATATTTTTTTCAAAAACGTTGAAATATCTCTAAGTCGGGATAACCAAATACTTTGAAAAACGAGTCAATCGACAGATTAATGAATTTTGGTGAATTTCAATTCAGTTTCATTTTAATAATACTTATTTTTCAATCTTGTTATTTTTCAGAAGCTTCAAGAACTTCAAGCACAGGCCGTTCATCAATGACAAATGCATTTTGTGTGGTGAAGAATATCACTAATAACAACATGGAATCATCAGGTGATTAGATTTGGCTGTTGCATATGAATAATTTCCGTTTTTTCACTAACTGCAACTGCTGCACTAAAAATGGTATGAAAATACCAAATTTTGGTATTACTTGTTCAAATACCAGCGACCATAATGTGCTCTTGGTTGCCCAGTAATAGATGGTAAAATACCATGAAATCAACCAAAATCATGTATGTGAAAGACCACAGAAATACCAAAATATGATTTTCCAAGGGCGCGGGAATACCTAAAAATAAAACCATGGCAATACCAAGTTTTGGTATTCAAGCAATGTTCAAAAATCCAGAAGACCTCAACTTGGTATTGAAATGGTTTTATTTTGAGGTATTATTTTACCCTTGGAATAACATGGTTTGGTATTGTTGTGCCCTTACACATACAAGATTTTGGTATGATTTCATGGTATTTTACCATCTATTACTGGGCAACCAAGGGCACATTTTGGTCGCTGTTATTTGCCCAAGTAATACCAAAATTTGGTATTCCCGTGTTATTTACCCCTGCTCGGGATTACAAATAACAAATGACTAAACTTAGTTAGTTTTAAGAAAATAATTCGGAATTGGATCAATTCTTCAAATGGTTCATATCAAGTTTATCAATTGTAAACTGATAGAATTAACTTAACTAGTCTGTATTGATGAAATATTTATCAAGCTGTTATTTTGGAAAAAAAAAATGATTTAAGAAAATTGATAAATGTCACGAAATTCACGCCATCCACGTAATCGACAAAAATCACTAACTTTATGTTAGAAACTAAACAAAGGTATTCACTCGCTTAATTCTGCAGTATTTCATAAGATTATTTTTATTCTTATATGATTTGAGAAAAATCGTTACAGTTCACGGGATTTCGCGGAAAAAGCCAAATTTCACGGATTTCACGCTGTCCGCGAAATCGTGAGATTTCACTAACCGTAGTTATCATATTGTTTCATGATTTATTTGTAAAGGCGTAAAACATCATGATTCCATGAACAAAATTCATGGCACCATGAATATTTTTTAGGAAACCATGAATAAATTTCATGAAATCATGAAATTTTTTAATGAAGTCGTGAAAAATGCCATGGAATCATGCAGAAATTTTTGAAGTCATGGAATTTTTTTTAATTAAATCTTGTTTTTTTTTTCATGAAGTCATGGATAAATTTTATGACATCGTGAGTAAAATCATGACATCATGAATAAATTTGTAAATAAACTTGTAATATTCTAGGAATTGATGCAACATTTTTCTGTTTTATTTTTATTTTTGAAATTTCAATCAATATTAGAAAAAGCAGAAAGAAGATTAAAAAGAAACGATTTTAAGAAAGTTTAAAAAGTTTAGGAAAATTATGGATTTTGTTTGTTTGATGTGTTTTTGCTAATGTTAAAATTTATCTTCGAAATATTTAAGATTGATACAAAATCGTAGAGTTATTGTTGTTTACATTAACTCTGTTTGGTATTACAAAAAGTTTAAAATGTTTAACATATAATGTAAATTGATAAATTTGACATTGTTTAAAGTCTTCTCAGAAATTTTTTTTTTGAAATCAGCATTTAGATAAAACCAAAATAATAAAGAAATGTTAGTAAAGACTAGATTTTGCAAGCAGTTTTTTTTTTCTAATCAACCTCCCAGCTTCACTTCGCCAAGCATTCTTGAGACATCCATTATTCAAACTCTCAAACGCTTTTTCCACCGGAAGAAGCAGCCGGAGTGATGCATTCAGTCCCGGAACGTAGTGAAAAGAAAAAGCTTTTACATATATACACGAAATCATCCTCTTTGCTGGCACAAGTAGATTTTTCCTCGTCCTTTCTCTCTCTCTCTCTCTCTCTCTCTCTCTCTCTCTCTCTCTCTCTCTCTCTCTCTCACGCTGTAGAATTTCCATGAGTGGGTAGATCGTTTAAGCGGAAAGTGAATGCTGATAAAAATAAATAAATGCATGCAAATATTTTGCTGCTACCGCTGCTGCTCCTTCTGGCTCCACTCACCGACTGAAAACCCTTTCTAGCCTCAAGTGTTTCAAAGCCACTGGGTGAAACACGCTTCGAGTGCATCATCAGCGATTCGTTTATCCAAAAATTATTCATTCTATGAGCAGATTCAGCTTTTTTGAGGTTTGGCACGGAAAAATGCTTGGATATTGTTTTTTTTACAAATTTTTAGTTTTATGCTTCAAAATTGTTAGCTAATTTCAACAAGAAGAAAATTTAAGAAAATGACTAATTTTCCGTGGCTTCCCTCTGGTGAAAAGCATTTCCAGCTGCTCTATTTGTTTTCCATTATTTGTGCTGGAGTGCTCTCCACCTCTCTTCACAATTTCCCGTTTTCCTCGGGATGCCTTTTGTGCTTCTCTCGTGTTTTACCTTTAGAAATGCTGAAAATCCACAAAATCAGCAAGAACCATGTTTTGTTGCTCACCTGCGAGCTTTTTCATCTAGTTTGATGCTTTCTTTTGAAGGGGAAAACTCACTAATTTTAAAAGGTTGGATTTCATGATGTTTTTCATAAACACTTTTATTATTTAGGTAAAATTTCTAGGTTGTAATTATTAATTATCAATTGATTTAATTAAAAAGAATATGATTTAAGGAAATTTCCAATGCTAACATAAGGTCGCTTCCCCCTACGTGATGACGATGACGAGCTTTGACTTTCGCTCTCGTTTCTGATTTTCCCGGAAGAGCTTGAAGAAAGCACACACGTTTTGAAAAATGCTCAGCAAACTGAAGGAAAATTTATGTTTATGTGTTTGCTGCTGTCGAGACAGCAACGAATCGTACCACTGACGATGATGCTGTGTTGGTTCGTTATTTTAGAATTTGTGGAATTTTCCTTGCTTCTTGCTTGGGAGGATATCGAACACAAATCAAATCTAAGATCTTGAAGCATTGAAAAATGCTGAGATTTTTCGAATGGTTGAACAAAGTGAAAAATATACAATAGATTTCGTTGTATGAAAATGAAATTTAAACCATTATTTCTTGAAAATCGAACAAGTTTTGCAGTTTGTGATTCTCAATTTTGATAATATTTTACAAAAAATAGGTTAAAAATGATCCTCAAGATTTGCATTCAACTGCATTTAACGATTCAAAATTATCTAGGTTAATCCTCAAAACGTCACATTCTTCATAAGAAAAATGCCATAAAAAGTTTCTTTCCAGCACCACAAACCTCCCCCCACTAAAGTTTCCCCGGCAGACAGACAGCTGGCTTGGAACAAAAGAGCTTTACTGTCAGCTGCAGTACAGCACCAGCAGCAGTGGCAGGAAAAACAAGTCGTAAAACCAAGCCGTGAATTTTAAATGCCTTTTTATCCTTGCGCACCACACGGAGCCTCCAAGAAAGGCTCCAAGCCGGAAATCCTCACCGGACTGTTAACTTGCCGCGCGTCCTTGCACTTCTTAACGCGGAATCTGCGCGGCTTAAGGTGGTTTGGGGTGGTTCTAAAAGAATTAAAAAAAAAACTAAGAGAAACTAAACGAAACTAAAAAAAATAAAACAAACTAAAACAAACTAAAAAAAAACAAATGAAATTCAAAACTACTAAAAGAAACTAAAAGAAACTAAAAGAAACTAAAAGAAACTAAAAGAAACTAAAAGAAACTAAAAGAAACTAAAAGAAATTAAAAGAAACTAGAAGAAATTAAAAGAAACTAAAAGAAACTAAAAGAAATTAAAAGAAACTAAAAGAAATTAAAAGAAACTAGAAGAAATTAAAAGAAACTAAAAGAAACTAAAAGAAATTAAAAGAAACTAAAAGAAATTAAAAGAAACTAAAAGAAATCAAATTAAATCAAATTAAATCAAATTAAATCAAATTAAATCAAATTAAATCAAATAAAATCAAATTAAATCAAATTAAATCAAATTAAATCAAATTAAATCAAATTAAATCAAATTAAATCAAATTAAATCAAATTAAATCAAATTTAATCAAATTTAATCAAATTTAATCAAATTAAATCAAATTAAATCAAATTTTATCAAATTAAATCAAATTAAATTAAATCAAATTAAATTGAATCAAATTAAATCAAATTAAATCAAATTAAATCAAATTAAATCAAATTAAATCAAATTAAATCAAATTAAATCAAATTAAATCAAATTAAATCAAATTAAATCAAATTAAATCAAATTAAATCAAATTAAATCAAATTAAATCAAATTAAATCAAATTAAATCAAATTAAATCAAATTAAATCAAATTAAATCAAATTAAATCAAATTAAATCAAATTAAATCAAATTAAATCAAATTAAATCAAATTAAATCAAATTAAATCAAATTAAATCAAATTAAATCAAATTAAATCAAATTTATTCAAATTAAATCAAATTCAATCAAATTAAATCAAATTAAATCAAATTAAATCAAATTAAATCAAATTAAATCAAATAAAATCAAATGAAATCAAATTAAATCAAATTAAATAAAATTGAATCAAATTAAATCAAATTTAATTAAATTAAATCAAATTAAAACAAATTAAATCAAATAAAATCAAATTAAATCGAATTAAATGAAATTAAATCAAATCAAATGAAATTAAATGCAATTATTTAGAATTAAATGAAATTAAAAGAAATTAAATGAAATTAAATGAAATTTAATGAAATTAAATGTAATTAAATGTAATTAAATGAAATAAAATGAAATTCAATGAAATAAAATGAAATTAAATGAAATAAAATGAAATTAAATAAAATTAAATGAAATTAAATGAAATTAAATGAAATTAAATGAAATCAAATGAAATTAAATGAAATTAAATGAAATTAAATGAAATTAAATGAAATTAAATGAAATTAAATGAAATTAAATGAAATTAAATGAAATTAAATGAAATTAAATGAAATTAAATGAAATTAAATGAAATTAAATGAAATTAAATGAAATTAAATGAAATTAAATGAAATTAAATGAAATTAAATGAAATTAAATGAAATTAAATGAAATTAAATGAAATTAAATGAAATTAAATGAAATTAAATGAAATTAAATGAAATTAAATGAAATTAAATGAAGTTTAATGAAATTAAATGAAATTAAATGAAATTAAATGAAATTAAATGAAATTAAATGAAATTAAATGATATAAATAAAATAAAATGAAATTAAATGAAATTTAATGAAATTTAATGAAATTAAATGAAATTTAATGAAATTTAATGAAATTTAATGAAATTTAATGAAATTAAATGAAATTTAATGAAATTTAATGAAATCAAATGAAATTAAATGAAATTAAATGAAATTAAATGAAATTAAATGAAATTGAATGAAATTAAATGAAATTAAATAAAATTGAATAAAATTAAATGAAATTAAATGAAATTAAAAGAAATTAAATGAAATTAAAAGAAATTAAATGAAATTAAAAGAAATTAAATGAAATTAAAAGAAATTAAATGAAATTAAATTAAATGAAATCAAATAAAATTAAATAAAATAGATAAAATTTAATAATATAAATTAAATTAAATAAAATTAAATAAAATTTAATCAATTTAATTAAAAATAAATAAAATTAAATAAAATTAAATAAAATGAAATAAAATTAAATAAAATTAAATAAAATTAAATAAAATTAAATAAAATTAAATAAAATTAAATAAAATTAAATAAAATTAAATAAAATTAAATAAAATTAAATAAAATTAAATAAAATTAAATAAAATTAAATAAAATTAAATAAAATTAAATAAAATTAAATAAAATTAAATAAAATTAAATAAAATTAAATAAAATTAACTAAAATTAAATAAAATTAAATAAAATTAAATAAAATTAAATAAAATTAAATAAAATTAAATAAAATTAAATAAAATTAAATAAAATTAAATAAAATTAAATAAAATTAAATAAAATTAAATAACATTAAATAAAATTTAATAGAATTTAATAAAATTAAATGAAATTTAATAAAATTAAATAAAATTAAATAAAATTAAATAAAATTAAATAAAATTAAATAAAATTAAATAAAATTAAATAAAATTAAATAAAATTAAATAAAATTAAATAAAATTAAATAAAATTAAATAAAATTAAATAAAATTAAATAAAATTAAATAAAATTAAATAAGATTAAATAAGATTAAATAAAATTAAATAAAATTTAATAAAATTAAATAAAATTAAATAAAATTAATCAAAATTAAATTAAATTAAACAAATTTAAATCAAAATAACTTAAATTAAATAAAATCATCTAAAATTAAATACAATTAAAGAAAACTGAGTAAAATGAAATAAAATTTAAAAAATAGTAAATAAAATAAAATAAATAAGAATTAAATCAAATGATACAAATTGCAATAAAATGAAATTAAATGAAATAAAATAAATAAATTAGATAAAATTAAATAATATTAAATAAAATTGAATAAAATTAAATAAAATCAAATAAAATAAAATAAAATAAATAAAATTAAATAACATTAAAAAAAATTAAATAAAATTAAATAAAATTAAATAAAAAGAAATAAATGAAAGAAAATTGAATAAAATAAAATTTAATTATATAAAGTTAAATAAAATAAAATCAAATTAAACAAAATGAAATGAAATTAAACATTTAATTTAATTTTTTTAATGCAATTCAATTTGATAACATCATTTGAAATAAAAAAAAAACTATAAAAAAATACCAAAAATTTTATAAAATAAATGTGAATTAAATAAACCACATTTAATAAGGCCATGACAACTCTTTGGCTCCCCCTTAAAAAAATGTTTTTTGCACAAAATTTTAATTTAAATTGAAAAATACTTTAAAATTTGACGGCAAACTATTAAATTATATTAAATTGAGTCAAAGAAACAACAATATGAAAAAGAATTAAACTTAATGAAACTATATAAATTAAAATAAAATTAAATCAATTAAATCATTGAATTAAATTTAATTGTAATTCTGTGAAACTAAATAAAATCGAAATTAGTCTGATGAAATTTCAAAAAATCAATTAAAAGTTATATGAAGTTGAATTTAATGAACAAAAAAACAAAATAGAATTAAAATAAATGAATAGAAATTTAAAATTGAAGATCACAAATTTGCCAAAAAACACATTTCTGGCGAGTAGGGACCATCCATAAACCACGTGGACAGTTTTTTGTGAATCTGTTACCCCCTCCTCGTGGACAATT
This sequence comes from Culex quinquefasciatus, assembly GCF_015732765.1. Taxonomy (NCBI): domain Eukaryota; kingdom Metazoa; phylum Arthropoda; class Insecta; order Diptera; family Culicidae; genus Culex; species Culex quinquefasciatus. Next base: position 24,378,907 of record NC_051863.1, read on the forward strand.
GTCCATACAAAAAAAAACTTTTTTGTATGGATCGTGGACAATCGCCATACCCCCCCCCCCTAAAGTGTCCACGTGGTTTATGGATGGTCCCGTATCTAAATATTTCTGATGGCTTGGAATCAATAGAGAAATAAAATACTATTTCATCACCAAAAATAAAACAATAACAGCAAACGACAGGTATTCCACAAACACAAAATATTTCACTCTCAAATCCTTTTTTCCTCAAATTCATTGACCACCCTAACAGTTCTCTCCCCATCTTGGCGTCAACTGCAGGTTGCACTTTTTCAACCACCAACAGGACGGGACAGAAACCAGTGGCAGTGCTCCCAGCAGGCAGACCTCCCACCATCTCAGCAGTCACCGGCAGAGTGAAAGTTTCGTTGGACTCTTTGGGTGAGCTCATTTCATATTCAAACCATGAAATCGACTCATCTCCATATTAGGTGGGGGGAGGCAACGCGGTGTGCAACATGATCCAGTGCGAAAACTTTTCAGTGTTCAGTGCGCGCGGTGGACCACAGGAATTGGAAATTCTTGGGGGAAAATTAGAGCTGCTGCTTATATTGTCTTTCTCATTATGGTGATGTTTTCTGTTCAAATTTCGTTGGCAAGCCTGAGTATAGATAAAATTTAGTTTGAAAGTTCAGTAAAATTGGAATCAATCTTTTTCCCAAATCTGACACCTTTCGGACTTGAGATTTAACCCCAAGCTGGCACCATTTCCCACCGGCCAAAGGAGGACACGAACACGGAAATTGGTGCACATTACGACCAAACGGTGCCACCGCCGTCGCTATTATTAATATATCATTCACATCACGCTGCGCTGGTTGCATACGTTGCGGGCGGCCTTGGTTTCTTTTATGGGATGCTCTTTTCACTTTGAAGAGCGAAAAGAAGCTTATCATAACCGGGAGGGGGAGGGGGCTCTAAAAACGATAAAATATCTCGCATTCGCGCCAGGAATAAAAAAAGCCACTGTTACTCATATGCAGATGTGTGTGAGTCGTCACCTGCAACCGTATGCAACTGACTGGCTAGTCGCTCCCCATAGACACGATCTGTCAGTTTTATGAAATCATAGGAGAGGTTTGAGCTAGAGCCCCTAGCTGAAACTGTTTTTTTTATTAATTTTTTTTGAAATTTCGATTTAAAAATGAGTTTATTTTTGATTCTTAAATAATTTTGTAAAAAAAATGGCTTAAAAAGAATTTCAAAATATTTTTTTACAATGTTGTGTTTCTACAGTGAGTCAAATATTTGTCCGTACCCCCCCGTACGGAAAATGTTTGTGATATAAAAGTACATAAAATTCGACTAAAGTGCCATGTTTTATACATCAATCGACGCGGCAGAATGTCCTCTTTAAGACACTGTCATTGGATTTGCAAAAAACTTTTTCTTAAAAATACAAAAATAGTTTACTGAAAAAGTCAAAAGAGGTCAAATAATTGTCCGTACCCCTTGTAAAAGCACAAAATCTGATCGATTTAAGTGAATTTATTTATGAAATGTTGTTTCTGTGTCAAATACTTGTACCTCTAGCCAGTTTGTGACAACTTTGAATTTCTGATAACTTTGTTTAGTTAGTTTATATTAAGAATTGGTTTAAATTTAGTTTTTTAAAGTAAAACTTATCAAAACATAAGTTTATAAACAACTATTTTTATAAAATTGCTATTTTATGTTGTAAGAGTCTCTATTTAACAAGTTTTAACAATATTTGTTCGAAATATACATTGTTTTCATCTTTTTTATTGACATTTTTCGACCAAAAATACTGTTTCGGAACAATACCGTTAAACAATCCGGATTGTCCCGGAACCGGTTTAACCCCTCGGAGGGAAATTTTGTGGTGGTCAGATAGAGGACAAAAAAACCCACCTCTTGCAATTTAAAGCATCCAATTTCGTCCACTACAGCCCGATTACGAGTCCCTAGTCTGAAATTTAAAATTTTCACTTTCCGTACTGAGAATTTTTGTACCGTCCTGGGACAGAATGTTTTGCTTGGGGAATTTGAAAATTTCAAATTTCAGACTAGGGACTCGTAATCGGGCTGTAGTGGACGAAATTGATGCTTTAAATTGCAAGAGGTGGTTTTTTTGTCCTCTATCTGACCACCACAAAATTTCCTCCGAGGGTTAAACCGGTTCCGGGACAATCCGGATTGTTTAACGGTATTGTTCCGAAACAGTATTTTTGGTCGAAAAATGTCAATAAAAGATGAAAACAATGTATATTTCGAACAAATATTGTTAAAACTTGTTAAATAGAGACTCTTACAACATAAAATAGCAATTTTATAAAAATAGTTGTTTATAAACTTATGTTTTGATAAGTTTTACTTTAAAAACTAAATTTAAACCAATTCTTAATATAAACTAACTAAACAAAGTTATCAGAAGTTCAAAGTTGTCACAAACTGGCTAGAGGTACAAGTATTTGACACAGAAACAACATTTCATAAATAAATTCACTTAAATCGATCAGATTTTGTGCTTTTACAAGGGGTACGGACAATTATTTGACCTCTTTTTTTGACTTTTTTCAGTAAACTAATTTTGTATTTTTTAAGAAAAAGTTTTTTGCAAATCCAATGATAGTGTCTTAAAGAGGACATTCTGCCGCGTCGATTGATGTACAAAACATGGCACTTTAGTCGAATTTTATGTACTTTTATATCACAAACATTTTCCGTACGGGGGGGTACGGACAAATATTTGACTCACTGTATAAATAATAAGTCAACATAAGGCCAGCGTTTCATAACGAAAAAACCAGCCTGATGAAATGGCAATGCACTTGTTGTCTAAGATAGGATAAGAAGGATTTCTACACCCTCTACAATACAACTCCACCTCTGTGACAACAACTTTGAAAAATATATGTAACAACCTAAACTGCAAATAAAAATATAAAAAATAAAGAAGAAAATCATAAGACCTTAGAAGTCAAGTTTTTCGTAGAACTAAAGTTTCTCAAAATGACCAGGTGTGGAAAAAATGGGGAAAATGAATAATTTTGAAATTTTTTTAACCTCTTCTTATGTGTCTGTATCGACAATGCTTGGAGCTAATGATTGTTATTCCAGTTTTACTTTCATTTTAAACAACTCTTTGATCGTACATCATTTAAAAGCATTAGTGACGATATCAAATGATAAGAACTTTTATTTTTTTACGATATTTTAGTGTATTTTCTTCAAAAGAAATATATCATAAAAAAATAAAGTAAGATGTATTTTTGTAAGATGAAAAGATAAGGATGTTAAACCTTTGAGAGTTTAGTAAATCTATCGAATTTTGTTTTATTTTTAGATTTTTAATTTTGATTTTTTTTATTTGCCTTTCTAATGTTTGTTTGAAGGCGCTCTTTTGGTGTTTTTGGTTTTGATAGGATTATCAGACTTTCAATCTATTGTGCTAATTGAAAATTTCTTTTGATTATGCATTTAACGATGGGTCACACGTTGTAATTTTAATACAAATATTTGAGATCTGGCTAACTAACACTTAAGTAATCAGAACTTTTGATAGGTTTGTCAGATTTTCATTCTTTTGGACTCGTTGAAAGGTCTTTTGAATAGCCATCCAACGATAGGTAAAAAACGCCTGAGTGCTTATAACTTTTAATAGGGTTGTCAGATCTTCGATGTTTCGGGCTCGCTGGAAAGGTCTTTAAATAACCTTTCTAGAAATGTTTAGGATGACGAGTTTTCTTACAAAAACTCTTTTTTTACAATCTTCCAGACTTTAGTCCAAATTGTTTTTTTTAGCATATCTTTTGAAGTAGTTTACTAAACAATATGATATTCAATAGCGACTTATGGGTCCCCAAGACGAACCGAATGAGACCAACACGGACAAAATCGGTTCAACCAGTCCCGGGATAATCCAGTGACCAACATCCCACCACTTTGCTTAAAAGTTGATTCTGAGTCGATATTCTTACGTGAAGGTGGGTCTAGGAGGTCAAATAATGAAGTTAATTTTTCTAGTGATTGTATAACCTTTCCTCAGTGAGATGAGCAAGGCAAAAATATAAACACGTAAACGTCACTGAAAATTGAACTCCAAAAGTATTTATTTTTAAATTTTCGATTTTTTAAATCTATTTTCAAAGGATTTAAAAAGGATCGTTTGCAAAGTTTGGACATGATAGAAAAAGGTTATTTTCGGAAAAATCTGAAATATTGTCAAAATATATTCAAATTTGCAATCGAAAATGTCCATTGTAAAGGTAAAGCAATTTTTGCAATTCCGTCGTGAAACTACTTACTTTTCCTGTCATTCTTGAACGACGAAATAGCCTACTTTTCTGTACCAAAAATAAAAGAATCGAATAGCAACACTTTTCAAAATAAATGCTGAAAAGTTCTTCTTTTCAGCACTCAAATGGGTGCTGAAAAGTTGAACTTTTCAGCACTTGTTTCGAAAAGTAACACTTTTCAACATTTTTTTGATTTAAACGATTTATAGACAAAATACATGAAAATTTGACATAAAATTTCACTCAGTGTGTGTTTTTTGGAATTGCAAAAAATGTTGTATGGAACTCGTTGCAAAACTTGATTTTTTCAGCACTCTTCGTATTTATCCAACTCGGTGAACCTCGTTGGATAAATGTACGACTCGTGCTGAAAAAATCCTCATTTTGCAACTTGTTGCATAAACTACTATTTAAGGCATTATTTTTTGATTTTTTCAAAGTTTTGTTTTGCAATTTAAAATACTTTGCACCCATGCAAAAAAGATAAACCAATGTTCTAGAAAAGCTTAATCATATTCCTACAATTTTCTAGTTATGACTTATCAGGATTATCAGGTCAAAAGTTAAAAATCTGGTTAAGAATCGATTAAAAATCTGGAAAAATTTAGCAGACGAAAAACTAACTATTCTGAGTAGTGAAGGGGAGTGATGATAACAATAAATTAAAAAAATTGTAGAATTCAGATGCTTTGATGAATTATTTCTATTTTCAATTAAATTCGTTCATTTTAATCACAAAGTTTTACAAAATTGGCATAAAGTAAGAAAAATCTGGCACAGAGAAGAATGAATCTTTATTCTCGCTAAACCTTTGAAAATCTGACATCGTAGATTTATTTGGCAACATGGCAGCCACACCCAAAACTGGCAGCGTTAGTCTGAGAGAATGATGGTCTCGAGTCGAGAGAATAGTGGTACCATTCACGGACGCAGAGAACACAGCTCGAGATGGGCGATAGAACTATTCTCTCGAGGTTCATTTGCAAAAAAAGTTCATCCGTCAAACAAAAAACCAAAAGTGTCGTCAACGGGAATCAAATCAGAGACCTTTGACAAACCAATCCAATGACTTAGCTGCCTCGGCCACCACAGCTTGGTGACCAAGGAGAAGTCAGAAGTCGATGTATGACACTTGTTGGAGATTTATTGATTCAACTAACGAATGAACTCATTTGTTATGATGGTGTGAGTTGGTACCATTATTCTATCGATTTTGGCACTGAGCCCTCAATAAATTTTGAGAGAACGATTATCTCGACTCTGAATTTTGGGTGCAGGGTATACACAGAAAAAATGATGGAAAATGATGGCATATTTAGCGCCAAAAAATCTGTAATATTGCATCAGGAACTGGTAAATTTTCATCAGTTTTTGGTGAATTTTCAAATGGTTCACATTTTTACACATTTTTTTATGGAAAATTACTCAAAATAGAAGTAAAATTCAACCAACAAAATTTTCAATCTTCCAAAATTAAACTTTTTTTTTCTGTTGGATTGTTTTTGTCACGGAGAAATTATTTTGCATGGTTTTGATTAAAAACACATTTTCATATATTTTTAGAATAAATTGGGTATGATCCACTTATAATAAAAGTTGAATTTTGGAAAGTTGAAGATTCGGTTGGTTGAATATTACCGCTTTTTTGAGTAATTTCACCTTTAAAAAAAATGAGGAAAAAATTTGAACCCGACGAAAATACATCAGAAACTGATGAAAATTCACCAGTTCCTGATGTAGTCTTACTTTTTTTTTTACAAAAAAAATCTGCCACTATTTCATGATGAATATTATCATCATTTTACTGTGCATTTTCCATTTTTCGCGAACAGCAATAATTCGTGAAATCTTACAATTTTCGTTAAATCCCCAGATTTTTTTTTCCCCAAAATCAGTGCTTCAATATAAAATATTCAACGAATAGTCAATCCACACTTCTTTTTATGTAAATTATATAAGTTTACAATTAAAAACCATGATATTAACAAAATAGTAAATGAAGAAAAACATACATTTAAACATAATTGATACATAATTTACCAAGAATTTGTTGCCCTGAATAATACTTTAATAAAGTTAAAAAAAGAGAACGTTATCATTTTAATCTGTTTGTTTGCATTGTAATTCTGAAGTATTTCAATATATATTTTTTAAATCGGCTACTTAAGTATGTTATGGAAACATTTCAAAAGATAACTCATGCATGTGCTTTAAACTTTAAATGATTTATATTAAATAAATAAAGTAAGCTATTAGAAGGGACTTAAAATTCCATTGGAGAGTTCGCTATTTTGATCATTGATAGTATTTTATCACCTTTTTATATTTTAAATTTTTTTTTTTGAGATCCATGTTTTTTTTGCGCAATTTGGTGATTTTCTTGAATGGTTCTTGAAGAAATTGGATTTTTTTTTTCTAAATTATAAAACTATTAAAACATTTGTTATTGAATGTTTTGACTAGACAATTATTTTCTATTTTTTTATTTTCCAAACGAAAAAAAAATACAACAACCCCACCTTCCCCTACAAACAATGCACCTCCGATGCATCGCGTTCGTCCTTTGCATGGAAATTTCTGCATGTTTGAAACAAGGCTGGTTAGTGTGAGTGTGAGAGAAAAAAAAAGAGGCTGACACAGGAGGGTGAAAAGTTTTGCCAAAACGGGTGTGGCAGGGAGGGGGGGCGGGGCAAACATGTCGGCTGGCGTTAGAACATGACACTATCATCGTGCGCGTCGTGTTTTCCCTCCCGTCCCCATTATCCCCTTTTTCCTTGCAGGAGTGATGGTGGGGGGACGTTTGGAAAATAGTTTTTTTTATTCTTTCTTTCTCTGCAGTTTTTCACAAGAGTTGGGGGAGGGGTTTATTACCATCACACACAGTCACACGTGCGGGGTCGTCACAAGGAAGTCGTTTTTATTAAGTTTTGTCATAACGGGGATATCTCGCGAGAGTTGGTTGGTGCGTCCTTTTCAGGATTTGAATGTGTGTTTGATTTAGTTTTGTTTTTATTGCGGCATTTTATTGTGCTTGTATACGCGACAGCGAAGTTGCGCTTTTGATAGCTTTTTGAAGTTGATGTATGATGGCCGGAAGCGGCTTTGAGCCGTGATTTATGATCGCTTTTATCTGATTGCTAACAGTAGGAATTGCTTTGAAAACGGTTCGCTGAGGTATAGAAACATAAATATAGCTTTGAATAACTGGAAAGCTCAGAAATGCCACATTTAACAAGCTTAAACGTAATTTGCGTAGCTTTCTAAAATAATTATTGTTAAACTAGCTAATTAGAGCAGCTTATCCTTAGAAAACTATGCTTAGTCGCTAATGATTCAGTTTCAACTTTTTATCCATATATTAGGCTCAACTTGACTGAACAAAAAAAAGCTCTTCTTTCCACTGCCCATCCATTTAGAGTGTTTATCACCATCCTAAAAATGGCAGAGGGGCGCAAAAGTTTGGTTTGAATTTAATGAAACATACCAACCAAAAAAAAAGACCAAAACCGCTCGGGATTATTCCCGGCTGCTGGACACACTGCTGCCAGATGCTGGCCGAGGGGATGTGGTTGATGCGTAAATTTAATTTTTCTTCTGCGAAAAAAACTAGCTCTCGAAAAGCACTGCCAACAAATCGAATTAAACTTGCTGGGGTCAGTGGTGTGAAAAATTATTTACTTTTTAAAATGATTATCATAGAAAATTTCACCTAGAAATTTGGAAAAAAAATCCGCTCAAATATCGCAATCTAATGCCAGTGTTGCCAGGTTGACAAATTACGATTTCAAGAAAAATAATAAAAATATCTTATCAAAGATGTGCAGATTTGCATCCGAATTTCGTAACATCCGTCTTATAAAAGTTTTGATCACTGAAGTATCGATATATTATGACGGTGTTGCCAAATCATCAAATTTAATGACTCAATAGAAGCAACTTGAACAGATACTTAATGATGTATATGAAGAAGTTTGTTTTTAGCAATATTAACAACTTAAAAAAATATCTTGAGTGTTCACAACTTTGAACAGTGTTGTCAGATCTTAACTATTTTTTTTATTAAAAAATTTATCATAATTTTATTAAAAATGAAATTGGAAAAGTACCCTTGATTGTATTCACCAGCCTTAAGCCAAAACAACACATTTAAAAAAAAATTAAATTCTTTCTCTCTTTTTGTCCAACTTGCATCACTGCCCCTCCTCCTTCGGGAGCTCGACCCCATATGGCGTAGAGATAATGTCGTTTGGAAAATGTGCACATACGCGCACACACACACACACACACTTGCACACTGACAGTGAGAAACGCCAGACTCACAAAGTTGGGTAGTTGCGACAGAGAGTGCCCCGCCAACTTGTAATAAACTTAAATAAAATGTTATCATTTTCCATTTGGCCCACTTTGAGTTTTGGGGAAGGGGGGCGAAGAGTGTCGAAGCTGCTCTCTCTGTTTCTGGCCTCACTTGGGGTAAAGTTTGGCGCGGGATTGTGAGAGGGTGTGTGTGTTGGCACATGCACATAGAGACATACATTGAAAATGTGAAATTGTGTAAGAAACTGTTGTTCATATCCTGTTTGGTTTAATCCACTCATTTCCTTGTTACGATTTTTTATGGCTCAACAGGATTATCAGAGAAGAACAATTTTTAAAATTGAAGGGGAAAGGAAAGCAGAGATAATTGAATTAGATAATGTGATTGGATGTGTCAACCTTACTTATGAATTAGAGGACGGCTATTTACTACAACATTTCAAGATTACATCCTTCCAGTTTTTATGGCAAAATAATTCTTCAAATATTTTGGATTGTGCGTTTCAAATGATATTTTTAAAAATCTTCGCACACAGCAATTCCACGTCAAAACAGCAGAATCTAGTTCAAAATTTCTCCAATTTTACTTAAACTTGACATGGGAGATCCTTGACCAAAATATTTACACCCGTATTTTTTTGTTTGATCCGAATACTAAAACATAAATTAAAAATATGGTGATTCAATTTTTTTTCTAAAATCAACATTTTATAAACATTTGAATCGTGTTAAAAGATATTCAACATTCTTGGAAAAAATGAGTAAAACATCCTTAAAATAATATTTTGGGCTGAAAGTTTTCAATCAACCTGTAAGTCTCTTTAGCTTTGTTTCAAAATGTCTTTGTATTGAAACGTGGCGAGCTAAAATTGAAACTGATATTTTTGCAAAACCGCTAAAAACCGTCATTTTTGTACCACCCAATTTTGGTTAAGGACCACCGTAATTGCCAAACTAACAAATAACGGTTTTAATTATTTTAGCAAATTTGACCCAAATCTGAGCAGCTTTGATTTGGATCCAGTTGGTTTGACCTGAAATCGGTGAAGATTTAGTGTTTAAGGATCATCAATTCTTATGATTATGATTCAAACACGATTTGATGACTTTCAACAAGATTCACTAAAGAACCCATAAAAAAAGAACCGATTCGAGATAAATTCCAGCTCTGTTGGCTTGAGTTCAAGTCAAGTTGTCCCGATTTTTCTAGCTGGAAATAGTTTAAACCAGGGTTGCCAGATTTTCAACTCTTATGTTTCATCGGCATTTTATTTTAAATACTATTTGACGAAACTTTCAACAAATTATGTATCACTAGCTAAAAACAGGGATGCCAGATCTTTAACGGTGCACATCAACCAGAGCAAGTGCACCAAGAATTTGTTACAGATATTTAAGTATTGTTGGAACTATGGGAACTATCGATATAAATTTTTATGCATCCCCTATAGCCCTGTTTTCGTATTGTTCTATTTTTACAATAATTGAAATACAATTTTATTTAAATTTGAAAAACATTCAACTTGATTTTTTAAGGTAATCATTAATATTCACTTATATACCTGTTTAAAAAAAGGGTTGCCAGATTGATTGTTTCTTTTGGTTTATCTGCGTGGATTTTTAAAAACCATCGTACGAACTATCAAATGAAATTTTAGTTTAATGACATCATTTTAAGACTCCTTAAAAATTCCTTTATCACATATGCTTAAAAACAGGGTTGCCAGACCTGCAAGCTAATTTCATTACGATCGGTTGAAGAACAAAATGTTATCATTGTTGACAAAATTACAACACAAAGTTATTGAAGATGTCAATTCGATTTAGATAAATACCAGTAGCTAATAATTTGGAAATCCAATAGTTTCGTAAAATAGATCCGAAATTTCCAAATAAACCGTAATATTTGAAATGTACGAAAATAAATGTTTATGGGCCTTTTTGAAATGTTACGGTTGATTTGATTTAAAAAAATAAACCTTTTTTGTGCTTTCTTTCAGAGGCTCGAAAATGGCTTTCTCAAAGAATATATTTATTTTATAAATGTAGTATGTTTTATAGTAGAAAAAGTCAAAAAAGTTCACAAAATATCGTATTTTTTTCGAAAATACTCAAACTTTCATAATTTGCAATGTGGGTATCAAAAGAAGCGAAACGTTGTATGCTTTTCCACTTTGTTACAGTTTTCTTTAAATTACCGAAATTTTCACAAAATACCGTTTTTTCAGAAAAAGGTGCAGTGGTAATGTAACAGGCATAACCAAAATGACGAAGAACGAAAAAAGAAATTACATTTAGCTGAATTCTTGATTTTTTAAACATTATGTGATGAAGGCTAGGTGATATTTAGGGAAAACGCCACCTGGTGGCGCTTGCGAGAAGAGCGGAGCAAATTATGAAAATTTTAGTATTTCCAAAAAAATACGGTATTTTGTCAAAAAATGGGTATTTTATTGAAAAAGTCTAATAATGTGAAATGCATAACAAATTTAGCTTCGTTTGAAACCAATATTGCAAATTGTAAAAAAATGAGTATTTAAAAAAACTGTGAAAATTTATGTTTCAACAAAATTAAAAACTCTGATAAAGTGAAAAAACAAACCAAATTTCGCTTCGTTTTGATACCTGAGCAACTCTCTACGAAATCGGCCGATTTTGACCATTTTTATTTTTAAAAATTCAAAAACTGCAAATATTTCGCTAAAATCAAACTTTCGGTGGCTAAATCTTGAAAACGGAGCCTTTTATCAAAAAATCTGTTAAGTACTTTTCGATTGCAAATTCAATTTTGCATTAAAAAATCACTATTTTTTTCTAAAAATCATAACTCGGCGGCAGATTTTTGACCATGTTTCTCTATGGCTCAAAAGTTGCGGATTTTTGTCCCCTAAAACATATCAAAAAATCTCGAAAATAAAAAAAATACGTATTTTGGGAAATTGAGTTTTAGTAAAAACAAGTTGATTAAAAAATTTGCAATTTTTTTCCGTGTACCTATTTTTTTCTCAAAAGTCCTCAACACTACCTACAACTTTTCCGAAGACACCAAATTGATCAGAAAATTCACTCAAAAGTTACAGCTGTTTGAATATTTACATACCATTTTTGTATGGACAGCAGCCAAAATTGTATGGAGACTTGTATGGGTGAACCAATGACGCAAAATAGCTTATTTGGTCATATGGAAGGCCCCCACAAAGTTTAAGTTAAATAAAAAAAAAATATAAATAAAATCCATTTCCGGTTTTGGTAGAGAATTGCTCACCTGTATTGCTAATTGAAAAAAAATTGAGTATTTTTAAAAAATATCGTATTTTGTGAAAATTTAAGATTTCTATTAAAAAAAATTGATAAAGTGAAAAGGATACCAAAATTTGTTTCGTTTGATATCTATATTGCAAATTATGAAAATTTGAGTACTTTAAAAAAATACAGTATTTTGTGAACAATTTGAGTTTTTGTACTTGGAAACGTACTACATTTTCAAAAAATATATTCTTAGTGAAAGCAATGCAATTTTTACAAAATGAGTTATCGTCCATTATCGTCGATACACATAAAAACATCCGATGGTAAAATCGCATGCAAAAGCATGCACATCACCTTCGTCAAAAAAGACATTTAATATTACACACTGCATGTACAATTTTTGTAAACACAAAAAAAAGTTGCAACCGACGGGGTTCCAACCCAGCACCAACAGTAAGGACTGGCGCCTTAGCCCGCTCGGACATCAGACCGTATCAGCTTGACATTTCGGTCAAGGCGGTTGTCCATACTGATGGGCTACATATTTCAGGGTGTAATATTACATAGAGCTCCATAAAATGATGCAAAATTTATTTTACACTAAGGCCTTTTGCACGCAGCTGGATTACTACTTTGTTTGCTGTGTTGACAACGCTCGACAAATTTGATTTTACATCTTAAAAAAAAAAAAATACTTTTTTTAGAAATTTTTCATAGTTTCAAAAATAATATTTCTTTCGATAAATTGGCAACACTGCCATCTGACTTTTAGCCTGTCCATAGCATAGCTCAAAACATTATATTTTTGAACTTTGCCAAAAATTAAGTTTGCACAAATGGTTATTGTTGTAGTTTTAAAAATAAATTTTCTAAACAATAACTACAAATTTGTCGAAGATAGCAAAAAAAAAGCAGAAAGCAAAAAAAAAAGTTAAAAAAGTTTTGTATCTTTCTAAAGATAAGGATTGAAAAGATTAAAAAAACAACTTATCTAAAAAAACACTTATCTATCAATGACTTAAAACAGTGTTGCCAGATCTTCTAAAATTGTTTCCATGTTGCGTTATTTTCTGCACCCCCAAACGTTCCAATGCTTTTTTGTTCAAACTTTGTCCGACACCCATTTGCCAACAGAAACACAACACGAAACATCTCTTATTTTTTTCCGGGGAATAAATAAACTGTCAAATGTCCTCAAAGGCGTCCCCCCTCCCCCCCGCTCCACTCACATCGGTTAACCAAGTGTTTAGGTTCCTCCCCTCCCCCTGCCGCAGGCTAATGATCAAACAAGGGTCGACGAATTAAAAGCTTTTGTCCAGATCTCGCAGAGCACTAATTCCATCTATGGTGCTGCTGGGGGGTTGTAGCTTTTCGGTTCGTTGCAACTTTGCTGTTTTATTTTATAGGAAAAACAAAACACGGACCAAAAAAAGATGCCTAGGGGGCATCAAATTTCGACAAAGTTTTCGGTGCAGGGTTTTGGCTTTTCTGGAACAGATGGTTTTCTTGGAATTGGGGACAGGGTTGGTAACGAGATTTTGATTTTTTTTTTCTCTGAGTTGATGATACATTTTTTTCAATACAATTGTGAAATTACATACAATTCTCATTTTAAATTTCACAAAGAAGCGTCCATGTCTTGTCGATTTCGGGGAAACCCCACAAGCAACAACACAAAAACAGCAAATAAAACAACGCCAGTGAAAACAACATCAACACGAAAGTTCAATCTAAGCCCTGAAAAACAGCAAGCAGCAAGAACAACATCAACAATTTTCCAGTTTTCCCGGCAGCACTTTGATGCCCGTTGGGGGGGGGGGGCGGTCAGAATTGCAAAAAGTAAACACGAAACCAGCGCACGGAAAAGTTTTATTTTTGTTTCCTGGTTATTTCTCCCAGGTTGAGTGGGGTGTGTGTGTGCGCTCAAAAGTGAACACCAGTCTGGCAGCGGTCTGCGGTCAACACTCTAGAACTGTTGGTGAGGAAAAACTTTTTTTGTTTCAATCTCAATTTCTGGGAATGCCGCCAGTGTTGCCAGAAGCTTCAGTCTAAATTTTCTAAATTTGTTTCTAAAAATGTTGGAATACAAAAACATCGAACTACTGGCAACACTGCTCCTCTTCCACGTGTAATTGATACGGGCATCTCCGTCCGGTGTGGCCAAGCGAAACGTGGGAGGTCACCCCACGAACCGAAAGTTAAATACGGAAAATTTTATAAAACTTAATTTGATAGTAAACTTTCACCGGGGCAAGTTGAGCACCACGTGCTTGCAAACTTTTTTCTTTTTTTTTTGCAGAGCCACAGTTGAAAGCTGAAACCTGCAGCAGCAGCAGCTGGTCATCGGAAACGATGGTGGAAGAACAAGTTGACCATCACCAGGATAGTTTGCACTTGCACCCAGTAACGGGGCGGGAAGATCAGAAGGAGTTGAATAAATGTGAACACACACACACACACAAGGTTGACCAAAGTTTAATTCCTGGGTTGTCATCGGAGCTGGCCGCAGGCCAATGGAATGATGTGACTTTCAGATGACAGCGTTGGTTTCATGAAAAGACGGTGGAAATGGTTTGAATGGATGGTGGAAAGTTCTGAAGGAAATGTTTAGTTAACGATTGAGATTTTTAACTTTTATCGGCCATTTTTAAATTAAACTTCTACCACTTAACCTAACTGTCGACGGGATTCAACCTGAAAATTTTGAAAACAAATCATTTTGCCTTTCTCACTGCTCTAAAAATGAACTAATCACAAAAAGCTCATAGACCTTCATGTGTACCTATCGACCCAGAATCGAAAACTGAACAAATGTCTGTCTATCTGTGTGTCTGTGTGTTACCAATAATGTCACTGAGTTTTCTCAGCACTGGCTGAACCGATTTTGATCAAACCAGTTGCATTCGGCTTGGTTTAGGGTCCCATACATTGCTATTGAAGTGTTTGAAGTTTCGATAAGTAGTTAAAAAGTTATGTATAAAAATGTGTTTCCACATATATCTGGATCTCATATACGTGCATGTATACTAAGGTCTGATCCGTCATTCGACCCATCGCTGATTCGGTAATTAAAATACTTTTTCAACGAGCCCAAAAAAATGAAGATCTGGCAACTCTGTCTCAAGTTATGACCACTTAAGTGCAATTTATGTTCTTTTAAGAGGTCGGATCTCACTTAAATGCATTTAAACTATGTTCGGATCCATCATCCGACCCATCGATGGTTAGTTAATCGAAAGACCTTTCCAACGAGTCAAAAACATTGAATATCTGGCAACCCTGCTTCAAAATATTGCCACTTAAGAGATATTTATGAGCTTTTTTTTAGGTTGGACCACACTAAAATTTATTTACACTAAATCCGAATCCATCTTCTGAGCAATTGTTGGAACAACGAGCCCAAAACATTGAAGATCTGGCAACCCTGTCTCAAGCTATGTCCACTTAAATAATAATTGTGTACTGCTTTTTTTTACTGGATTAAAAAACAAATGGATGAAATTTGTGTTCAAATCCATCACATCACCCATTTTTGGTTAAAAGTGAGGAAGACACCAACCACATAGGCGGATTAAGTTAGATAAAAAATATATCAAAAATTAAAAGAATGTTATGGTTGTTTATTTTGATAATGTTTCTGTATTTTTGACTAAAAATATCTATATTTTAGGCAAAAACTTGTTTAAGGCAAAAAAAACAAGCTAAAATTTGGAATGAGTCGTTGTCAACTTGTAAAATGACATTTCCTTGAAATTGCTCAGTAGAGCAACGAATATTGGCAAAGGTTTTAAAACTATTTTTGATTTTTTTCGATGAAAAAACTTTTTTTTTATTTTAGGTGCGCCATCAAATCAGGCGTCCAATTTCACATTATAAAAAAAAACCCAGAGTTCATCTCTTGGCCGGTCTGTCCGGTTTTCAAAGTCAAAACAGAATATTCAAGCTTGAAGAAAGAAAGAATATTGAAGAAAAAAGCGTTTTGAAACAAAAAAAATAGTTTAATGTTTAAATTTAATTGAAACGATATCCTGCTAGTTTACAAAAAAAAAAAAAACACTGCTTAACAAACTAATTAACATAACCTTTAAAAATTTAACTATTTGGGCTGACATTAGGGGACCATCCATAAACCACGTGGACACTTGAGGGGGGGGGGGGTATGGCGATTGTCCACGATCCATACAAAAAAGTTTTTTTTGTATGGACAATTGTCCACGAGGGGGGGGGGGGGGGGTAACAGATTCCCAAAAAAGTGTCCACGTGGTTTATGGATGGTCCCTAGCTTGAAAACGGTATATTTTATCGAAAAAAACCTTTTTGCAATTCCGTCGTGAAACTACTTACTTTTCCTGTCATTCTTGAACGACGAATTAGCCTACTTTTCTGTACCAAAAATAACAGAATCGAATAGCAACACTTTTCAAAATAAATGCTGAAAAGTTCTACTTTTCAGCACTCAAATGGGTGCTGAAAAGTTGAACTTTTCAGCACTTGTTTCGAAAAGTAACACTTTTCAACATTTTTTTGATTTAAACGATTTATTGACAAAATACATAAAAATTTGACATAAAATATCACTCAGTGTGTGTTTTTTGGAATTGCAAAAAATGTTGTATGGAACTCGTTGTAAAACATGATTTTTTCAGCACTCTTCGTATTTATTCCACTCGGTGAACCTCGTTGGATAAATGTACGACTCGTGCTGAAAAAATCCTCTTTTTGCAACTTGCAACTACTATTTCAATATTTTTGAAAATCACGAACTTCAAAAAAATCATGCCTGCGTGATTAAAAAACTTTGCATACACTTCTGTAGCTTAAAAATTGTCATTTATGGCCCAATAAGGCCGCTGAAAATATTTTTTTTAAGTTTGTCAAGTTGTTTTGTAATCATTAGTTCCAAAACTTCTAAGTATTGACGAAAATTTTATTTTTGCGCGAAAAAAAATTTAGGTGATGCTGTACATTGTTATTTCATAAATGTTCAAAACATTTTGAAACCAGCTAAAACATGCTAAATGTGATTATCAATGCAGCAAAAAGCATTTAACATTTTTTTTTCAGTTGATTAGACTTATTTTTCCGTTGAAATTTTGATGTTTTTTTGAAAAAAATGTTGCCCCCTTATTATTCGGACCAATTTTGAAAGGAGGGGGGGAAGTGGGAGGAGGCGACATAAACTTTGAAAAATATTTGCCACGGCTTAAATGAAAACAAAAAGATAAAAAACGATGTTTAAGAATTGATGTTTCTGTGGAAAAATAAATTAAATAAATAATTTTAAAATGAGCAATTTTTTTTCTAGAGCATAACTATTTTTCCGAAACAATCTTATCATAACCTATAGGTTGCTTTGCTGATGAAACCAAAACGATCGATTCCTTCCCGTGAAAACAGATTTTAAAATATTTACATACAATTTTTGAATTGACAACTCCCAAATCGCATGGACACTTCTATAAACGATTGAAAGATGCAAGTTTGGATGCAGTTTGGTAAACAAAAAATTACCGAATTCGGTAAAAACATACCAAAATTGCGTTATGAAGGTCATTATTGTGCATTGTATCCTCAATTTTTGGCAAATTTTTGTTCATGCTGTGAAGAATTTTGAAATACAGTCCAGTTTCGATTATCACCGGAAAAAAAATCACTGCGGATAATTTAATCTTCCAAATAATCGGATCATTTTTTTTAATGCCTGTTTCTGGGTTATTGACTTTAAATATGAACTCAAAATTGTTTTAAAGTGAGAATTTGTACGCTTTGTAAGGTGTATCTTGGCGTTCAAAGATCGAAACATCAATATTGAATATATTAAAGATAAAAGAATTTTGCTAAGTTGCTTGAACAGATTTTTTGCATAGTTGGACAAAATGAGACACTTGATGAAAATTCTATATAATATTTTTTTCGAAAAAGTTACCTTAAAATGATTATAACTCGAAAATGGTGCAGTTTGTCAAAATTTCAGTTATGGTGAAACGGGAAGCATCGCCATCTTGACATTACGATTCGATTCATTTGAAGCAGTCTTAAGGAAAATTCCGTAAAATAAACAAGTTCGGTGTGTTACAGGCCATCAATATCTGGCAAGTTCTCAAATTGATTTCAGTTGAATGTTAATTGACTAAGACCTGGCGTCCCGTTTCACCTTAAGTCTACTCCGATTACCAATATAATTTTAAATCTAGAAAACCAACAATGCAAAAAAACTCTTCGAATAAATGAAATCGCAGGGCAAAATTGACTTGCAAAAGCGTTATCGTTATCGCCTCAAACTGTAAATAATACTCGTTATATTTATTTGGTAAACCCTCCTCAAGGATACAAACTTTGCAATCAGCCGTATTATTTACATATCTAGAAGGAGGCGTAATTTCATTAGATGATTATTTTTAGGCCAGCAATCCAATTTAGTTCTCGACTCAGTTCCAAACCATTCCCAGAATAAAACAAAACAGGTCGGCATATCTAATTCCCGCCCCTAACACAAAGTGAGAAAGACGACGAAATCAACTTTACTATTTACCTAAGGGGAGGAGGGTGGTGGAGGTGTCAATTCTGTTCCACAAATCTTCTGTTTGTCAAGCAATGACCGCTAATGTTTCCTCCCCAGTTTTTTCCCTCTTCTTTTGCGTCACGGACAATGGTTGACACTTACACAATCACCGAATTAGGATCGTGTTGGACAAAATTTCGCGGAAAAGCCGGTCGGCCGTCGTGTCCAAGTGGAAAATCTTTCTGGCCTGAAGGAGGCTGGTAGATTCATGGGAAAACAAGATGGCCAAAAGAATAACAAAGGAGCAGCTCGGCGAGGTAGCGAGTCGTGAAAATTGCTCCAGAGTCGGGGCTTTTCTTATTTTCTTGCCAGGGGTGTGAAAAGCTCTTCTAATTATTGCTAATGTTCGGTTAGACGCACATTTCCCAAGTTTAAGTAATGAAATTATCGAAGCAACGACTTTCCCAACCCTGTCCGCAAGAAGTATTTGTGTGTGTGCGAGGGCCCGTGAACCGTAATAATAGCACACTAATCTCATAACACTAAATCACCTTTAATGGTGCCGAAATTACACACTCAATGGCGACGATGATGATGATGATGGCGGTGGCTCTGTGCGGTGGCAAGAGATCCTGGAGATCTTGGTAGCCATTTTCTTTTACGGGCCAAGGTCGCGGCAGTTGGGCGAATTAGTAGGCCAGGTGCGATTTCCACGGGGCACTGATTTCTTCCTTCCAACGCCTACTGTACACACTTTGCAAATTAACCTCCGACATGTAAATTATTGCACCGGAAAATTCAAATTAAAAGTGAAATCTCGTGCGCTGGACCTTTCCCTGGCGGGAAAAAAAACGGGGTCGTGGGATTTTGATTTTTTTTCCTATGGTTGGGGTGTTATTTGAGGTTTTTGTGAAGGCTTTTGCTTGAGATTAAAAAAAGACGCCAAAAGTTTGTTTTAAATCATTTAAATTTTTAATTATAATAAAATTATTGAGCAAATTTTATTTACTACGGCTGAGGCTTGTTGGACAATATATCTCGACCAATTTTAATAGGTATATTAACGACATGATTCAATTAAATAGATAATTTTATTAATTTCCATTTTTTCCGAGAAATTGTCAGCTGAAAATTACAAGCTAATTAGGTGACACTTACAAACAATCATTTTCAACGATTCGAATAATTTGTTAGTCTGTATCACAGAAACTTATTGCTCTGAGAGAAAATTGTAGGAATTTCCTAAGCATTTGAAAAATATTTTTTCTAGGTGCATTTTTAAATTAATACAACATAAAACGTTGTTTTTTGCAAGTAAATTTTTAAGTAATCATCGATTCAGAATTCGTTACAATATTATTTTTTTTATTTTATGTCCAGGATTTGAAAATTTTCCAAAAAAATATTTTTTTTCGGATTTTTTCCAAAAAAATATGTTTTCTAAACCAGATTTTGCAACATTACGCACTTTGGCCAGAGAGAATGGAAAAACATACTCTTTGCTATGGCACAGAAAATGTCTTTTTAATTTCTTAAATTACTTGAAATTTCTTGAAAATTAAAAAAAAAAGCATTTTTGTAAAACTTTTAGTGTTAATTTTTAATAAAAACAAAAAGTTCTTTCCGTGCACCATTTTTTTTAAGTCCTAATTATTACCTACAACTTAGCCGAAGACACCAAATCGATCAGAAAATCCTTACTCAAGAAAGAGAATTTCATACATTTATATACAGTCATGCCCCGGTTTTGCACGCCTCGGTTATGATCCGTGCAGTTACCTCGGTTAAGCATGACCCAGTGCTTAACTGAAGCACGGCGCTTATGGGATTTTGGCTATATGGGAGACATTCAACCAAATCAACCAAACATTAAAAAAATTTAGTGTTTTGGAATCGGGATGATGTAAGCTATCTATTTCAATCATAATTACATTTAAAATTGTCTTAAAAATACGCATTTTCCCTGTATTTTGAAAATGCAATCTTTCTCAAAAATACTCAAAATTGTTGCTTCTGCTCTACGGGTATCAAATGATCGGGATTATTCATACATTTAAAAAATAATCGGAAATTTTTCACACATTTCGGTAGCAATTATATATTTTTGTGGAATACTCAAATTTTCGCAATAATACAAAAAAAAAAACAGTTTTTACAATATGGGTATCGAATGATCGGGATTTTTCATACATTTCTTAAGTTTTGACACACATTTTTGAAAATACCCGAAATTATCACAGAACTATGTATTTTCGAAAGTAATCCAAATTTTCAGAACTTTACAATATGGGTATCAAATGATTGAAATATTTTCATACATTTCGATGGCAATAATATTTTTTGTGAAATGCTCAAATTTTTCACAAAAATAGGTTTATTCGAAAAATACTCAAATTTTCAGTATTTAACAACATGGGTATCAAATAATCAGAAATTTCTCTTGCATTTCGACAACAATAAACAATAAAGTTTTGTGAAATACTCAAAAATTTTACAAAAATACGTATTTTTGAAGAAAATACTTAAAAATTAAAACAAAAAACCATTATGGGTAACGATCGGGATTTTTCCATACATTTCGAAAGTAATAACATATTTTTTTTAAATTAAAAAATCGCAAAGCTACGTATTTTTTAAATACTTAAAATTAAAGTTTTTTATTGTATGGGTATCAAATGATCGGGATTTTTGATATATTTCGAAAGTAATGACACATTTTTGATTGATTAAAAAAAAGAAAAATACATTGAAATGTATGAATTTTTTTAAGCATTTTAGGCCGTTGCAAAGTTTATGTCGCCCCCCTTTAAAATTGGTCTAAAAAATCAGGGGGCAAAAAAATATTTTTCCAAAAAACTTCAAAATTTCCATGAAAATAGAAGTCTAATCAACTGAAAACAATCTAAAATGCATTTTTCTGCATTGATAATCATACTTAGCATGTTTGGGTTTGTTTAAAAAATGTTTAGAATTTTTATGAAATCCTAATGTACAGTACCGGAAAAATTTTATTTTTGGAAAAAAATAAAATTTTCGTCAAAACTTAGATATTTTGGAAATTAATGATGGCAAAACGACTGGACAGGTGTATAATGCATTTTACAATACTTTTTTCTATGTTGAAACCATGGCTCGTATTTTTCATACATTTCGACAGTTATAGCACACATTTTTTTGAATACTCAAAATTAAAAAAATACCTATTTTCGGAAAAATACTCAAAAAAAATTGTTTGCATTATGGGTATCAAATTATCGGAAAATTTTCATACATTTTTATAGCAATAAAATTAAAACAAAAAACCATTATGGGTAATGATCGGGAATTTTTCGTACATTTCTAAAGTAATAACAAATTTTTTTAATAAAAAAAAAATCGCAAAGCTACGTATTTTTTAAAATACTTAAAATTAAAGTGTTTTATTGTATGGGTATCAAATGATCGGGATTTTTTATATATTTCAAAAGTAATGACACATTTTTTGATTGATAAAAAATGCATTGAAATGTATGAAATTTTTTTAATCATTTTAGTCCGTTGCAAATATTTTTCAAAGTTTATGCCTTTAAAATTGGTCTGAAAAATCAGGGGGCAAAAACAATATATTTTTTCAAAAAACTTCGAAATTTCCATGAAAATAGAAGTCCAATCAACAGAAAACAATCTAAAATGCATTTTTCTGCATTGATAATCATACTTAGCATGTTTGGGTTTGTTTAAGAATGTTTAGAATTTTTATGAAATCCTAATGTACAGCACCGCAAAAATTTTATTTTTGGAAAAAAATAAAATTTTCGTCAAAACTTTGATATTTTGGAATTTTCAAAAATACGTAGATTTGTGAAAATTTTGAGAATTTTCTTAATGTGTGTTCTAGCTTTCGAAATGTATGAAACATCCCGATCTTTTGGTTACCATATAGACAAATTTTTAGGGCATTTTTCAGATTTTTTTTTTTCAAAGTACAGGAAAAATACGTATTTGGTGAAAATTTTCATGTAATTATAATTGCAACGGATAGCTAACATCATCCCGATTTCAACACATTAGAATTTTTTGAAGTTTGGATGATTTATCATAGGATTAGATCGATGCTAGACCATTTTTGAAATTATTTGTTTTGAAAGGATCGAAAAAAAATCTAAATTTTCGTTTATAACGTTGACGATTTGACTAATAATTGCTGCGAGATAACCTTTTCGAAAAAAAAAGATTTTCTGATAAAGAAAGTCTGCGTACTAAGAAAATTGTATCAACAATTCATATGATGCACTTAAAAAATGTGTTTTCATGGTGCTTTTCTTTCAAAAAGTATTTTCAAACTGCAAAAAAATAAATCGAAGAATTATACCTTAAAGTTGATAAAACTTAAAAACGGTAATTTTTTGCATATTTATTCCGAATTCGTTGTTATATTATTTATAATATTTTTTGTCCAGGTTTGTTATATTTTACAGAAAAATATATCAAAAAAATCATATGATGATATCTTATAGCACTCACATGATTTCAGTAAAAAAAAGGAAAAACAAAATATTGGCAAAATTTACAACAATTCCAAAGAAATGTTGTGATTCAAAAATTTTAAATGGCCCGATAGTTAGATGCGTTCTGAATTGAAAAATATCAAAATATCATAATAGCTCCTCGTTTTAACTAATTTTAGCTCCCTTGGACACAAATGAAAGCTTTATTAGTTGAGTTTAAAAAAAAAATGGTTTGATGACCAAAATATCTATCTACAATTATTTAATAAGGTCGTATAAAACTTTAAAATGCCGTTTTGTTCTGATCTGGACCAAAGTCTAAAAATATTGCAACCGAAATATGACACATTTATGGCACATGATATTCACAAGAATGGGAATACTTCATTCGCAAGTTTTGCAGGTTTCCTTATATCCTTAGTATGGTATTTACTAAGGAACACAATAGTTATAAAAATGGGTCGTATACTTTAATTTTGAATATTTGGCATAATTGTATTGTGGACATTCCTCTGAGAATTGAGATTAAAATCCTTGTTTATATGTTCCAACTTTGGCATGAAGCTTCCCTAAATAGATCTTCAAAGGATACTCATTCAAAGATAAAAAGCAACAAACCAAGATAAGTTGCTTCTTTTACACCCCGCACTTATCAGAACGGTCATACTTGGAAAGTGTGTAACGATTTCCGGACGGCTATCAATTTAATGACAATTTAGTATCGCAAACTTTTTCCACAAATTTCTCCGATTTACGAGCTTTCCCTCCTTTCCATCCCCAAAAACCAGCGATATCTAATGACCGCATAAAATCACCCCCCCCCCCCCCCTTTTCCCTCACGACGGGGCCACACCAATGAGAAGAGTCATAAAGCACCCATTCCCGGTTGCTGGTCGTCAAGACGAAAAGTCAGCGTGCGAAAGAAACTGCCACTAATGAACCCATTAAAGCCACCTGAAGTGTCCATCGCGGTCAATAAATCACGACCTATCCCTTGGCCGTCAACTTGCCCACCCACCACTGAGCGGGGGATCGATGTTTTATGATCCCACTCAATGACATAAACAAACTGTTTTCAGCGTGCTGCCTACCTCTTGCAGGGGCTGGAGGACGACACATCATATTGTCATTCTGCCTCCCGCCGGGGTACGGATTCTCTTGGTTGAGGGAGGTGAAATGTGATACAGAAGGTTCCTTCCAGGTTGATTTAACTGTCAAAAAATGCTGGGAAATGGCTACCAAGGTTATGTTTATACGGTAGGATCAAATGTTGAAATTTTTAATCAAATAAAATTTTGACATTTGTACCATTGGTTTATTTAAAAAAGTTGTAATTTTGGTCCACCAACATTAAAGAACAACAACTTTGGTCTCAACCTTCCAAAGGACCTTGGTTGTTTTGACAGTTCTTTTGTACACGCTCAACTTGCTATTAGATATGAAACTTTGAATGTTTTTGACCATGTTTTCACCAAAAAATGTGTTATTCCAAACAACAGTGCACAAATGACAGATTCCACCTCCTTCCTACCAACTCCCTGCCCAGAATCGGTGAAAGATTCGCAAAGAATGAGACGAGAAATGGCATCCAATAAA
This sequence comes from Culex quinquefasciatus, assembly GCF_015732765.1. Lineage (NCBI taxonomy): Eukaryota > Metazoa > Arthropoda > Insecta > Diptera > Culicidae > Culex > Culex quinquefasciatus. The sequence goes on from NC_051863.1 coordinate 24,403,332, forward strand.
TCAAACCTTGGGGACCCCCTGCCTCCCTTCCCGGAATCGATTTCCCTACGACACAAATCAACGCAGCGCTGCTCGGTGGGTTGCATACCTTTCGGGCGCAGCTGGGGCTTTTTTTTTGACAGCGAACCACCTTTCCCGCGGGGCCATGCGATTAGGAAGCGATCAATTTGTGATCGCGTGGTGGACGTCAATATCGGGAGGGGGACGATTGGGCTACGATATCACAATCAATCAAATTTAGTATCATGTAAAGTGATGTATTGTGTCGCACCCACAACACGTGCTGCTGGAGGTTTTGAGCGTTGAAAGGAAGTTGGTTTTTTGGGAAAGCGGAGGTGGATTTTCTTTGTCGGTTCGGTTTTTTTTTTTGTTGTTGTGGGATTTTGGGGAAAGTATGCCCAGAAGGTGGCCCACAACAGATACACACAACAGATGTAAATTCAATCAATTCGGAACAAATTTTGAGGTATCGATTACGTTTGAGCTGTCAACGAAGCATTCTATTCGGGTTGCAGACTGGATTTCGTCATGTATATGTGATGATTGTCTAGCCCAGCTGAGCAGTTCTCTAGGATTTCGGTCATTCGATTTTTTTTGTATTTTTTAATCCGACTGAAACTTTTTTGGTGCCTTCGGTATGCCCAAAGAAGCCATTTTGCATCATTAGTTTGTCCATATAATTTTCCATACAAATTCGGCTGTCCATACAAAAATGATGTATGAAAATTCAAAATCAGTATCTTTTGAAGGAATTTTTGATCGATTTGGTGTCTTCGGCAAAGTTGTAGGTATGGATACGGACTACACTGGAAAAAATAATACACGGTAAAAAAATTTGGTGATTTTTTATTTAACTTTTATCACTAAAACTTGATTTACAAAAAACACTATTTTTAATTTTTTTATTTTTGATATGTTTTAGAAGGCATAAAATGCCAACTTTTCAGAAATTTCCAGGTTGTGCAAAAAATCACTGACCGAGTTATGAATTTTTTAATCAATACTGATTTTTTCAAAAAATCGAAATGTTGGTCGTAGAAATTTTTCAACTTCATTTTTCGATGTAAAATCAAATTTGCAATCAAAAAGTACTTTACTGAAATTTTGATAAAGTGCACCGTTTTCAAGTTATAGCCATATTTAAGTGACTTTTTTGAAAATAGTCGCAGTTTTCATTTTTAAATTAGTGCACATGTTTGCCCAGTTTTGAAAAAATATTTTTGAAAAGCTGAGAAAATTCTCTATATTTTGCTTATTTGGACTTTGTTGATACGACCTTTAGTTGCTGAGATATTGCAATGCAAAGGTTTAAAAACAGGAAAATTGATGTTTTCTAAGTTTCACCCAAACAACCCACCATTTTCTATCGTCAATATCTCAGCAACTAATGGTCCGATTTTCAATGTTAATATATGAAACATTTGTGAAATTTTCCGATCTCTTCGAAAAAATATTTTGGAATTTTCAAATCAAGACTAACATTTCACAAAGGCCAAACATTCAATATTACGCCCTTTTAAAATGTTTGTCTTGATTTGAAAATTCCAAAATATTTTTCGAAAAGATCGGAAAATTTCACAAATGTTTCATATATTAACATTGAAAATCGGACCATTAGTTGCTGAGATATTGACGATAGAAAATGGTGGGTTGTTTGGGTGAAATTTAGAAAACATCAATTTTCCTGTTTTTAAACCTTTGCATTGCAATATCAGCAACTAAAGGTCGTATCAACATAGTCCGAATAAGCAAAATATAGAGAATTTTCTCAGCTTTTCAAAAATATTTTTTCAAAACTGGGCAAACATGTGCACTAATTTAAAAATGAAAAACTGTGACTATTTTCAAAAAGTCACTTAAATATGGCTATAACTTGAAAACGGTGCATCAATCAAAATTTTAGTAAAGTACTTTTGATTGCAAATTTGATTTTACATCGAAAATGAAGTTGAAAAATTTTACGACCAAAATTTCGATTTTTGAAAAATCAGTATTGATTAAAAATTCATAACTCGGTCAGTGATTTTTGCACAACCTGAAATTTCTGAAAAGTTGGCATTTTATGTCTTCTAAAACATATCAAAAAATAAAAAATTAAAAATAGTGTTTTTTAAATCAAGTTTTAGTGATAAAGTTAAATAAAAATCACCAAATTTTTTTACCGTATTATTTTTCCAGTGTAGTCCGTATCCATACCTACAACTTTGCCGAAGACACCAAATCGATCAAAAATTCCTTCAAAAGATACAGATTTTTGAATTTTCATACATCATTTTTGTATGGACAGCTGCCGAATTTGTATGGAAAATTATATGGACAAACTAATGATGCAAAATGGCTTCTTTGGGCATACCGAAGGCACCAAAAAAGTTTCAGCCGGATTAAAAAATACAAAAATTAAAATTGAAGAAAAAAGACCGATTTCGTAGAGAATTGCTCAGCTTAGAAATTGATTAAAGGGAATTAAAATCAATTCTACCAGAACAGGACAGGCAGCATTATGAAAGCCATTGGCCGCATTCAATACGAAAAGAAGCAACTTTGTTTTGTTAAAACAAACTTCTTTTCAATGCTAAAAATTAACATAAAAATCGCTTATGCTGAGGTGAGCGCTGACAGGCAATTGTTTTGTGTTTTGCAATCCTGTTTGACTTTTCATTTGATTTTTTTTAAATGTTATCTGTGTAATGAGTAATAAGTGGCAAAAATACCACAACAATTAGCTATGATCGCAAACATAAGTTTTAAAAGCATATTTTTGATTTAAATTTTTAAGAAAACATTGCACAGATAGCAAAATTAAGTGGAAAAAGTTTTTTCCGAAAAATTGTGAAGTTTTGGAAATTTTTTGAATTTTTTGCAAATGGGTAGTGGCAACTTTTGTTTTGGTTAAACACTAGGGTGGTTCACGATTAGACTGCAATCTACGCCTTCTACGACCTAATTTAGAGAAAGCATCTGAGCAAACCCTCAAAATCAGTTTTTTCAACCTAGCAATTCAGGGTTAAGTTTTAGAGCAAAGTGATATTCGGGACACTTTTAGAGCTCAAAAAAACAAACATAAATTTTTGACACGTCAATTTTGTTTTAAGGGCAGGGCCGTGTACAAGGGGGGGGTTTTAGGGGTTTAACCCCCCCCCTGGCAAATTAAGTTAGTTACACCCCATGCGCCCCTCGGCCCGAAGGGCCGATTTTTTTTAGCTATGTTGCTAAAATGCCAAAGAGATTTTTTTTTCAAATCGATATGAAAAATTTGACTGGAGGCGCCCTAATGACTAAAACATTTTTATGAAAATTATGAAAATTTAACTGGATGCGCCCTAAAACTTACTTTTTTCAATACGAATATGCAATATAAAAATTTGACTGAAGGCGCCCCTACGACTTTAAAAAATCATGCAAATTCTCGATATGAAAAATTTGACTGGAGGAGCCCTAATGACTAACACATTTTTATGAAAATTATGAAAATTTAACTGGAGGCGCCCCTAACACTTATTTTTTTTCAATACGAATTTGCAATATAAAAATTTGACTGAAGGCGCCCCTACGACTTTAAAAAAAATCATACAAATTTTGTTATGAAAATTTGACTGGAGGCGCCCTTATTACTTAAAAAAATCATGCAAATTCTCGATATGTAAAAAATTTGACTGAAGGCGCCCCTATGACTAAAACATTTTTATGAAAATTATGAAAATTTAACTGGAGGCGACCCTAAGACTTAATTTTTTTTCAATACGAATATGCAATATAAAAATTTGACTGGAGGCGCCTCCACGTCTTAAAAAAATCATGCAAATTCTCGGAATGAAATATTGAATGGAGGCGCCCCTACGACTTAAAAAAAAAATCATATTAATTTTATTATAAAAATTGACTGGAGGCGCCCTTATGACTTGAAAAAAACATGAAAATTCTCGATATAAAAAATTTGACTGGAGGCGTCCCTATGACTACCACATTTTTATGAAAATTTAACTGGACGCGCCCCTAAGACTTAATTTTTTTCAATACGAATATGCAATATAAAAATTTGACTGGAGGCGCCTCTACGTCTTAAAAAAATCATGCAAATTCTCGAAATGAAATATTGAATGGAGGCGCCCCTACGACTTCAAAAAATCATATTAACTTTTTTATAAAAATTGACTGGAGGCGCCCTTATGACTTGAAAAAACATGAAAATTCTCGATATAAAAAATTTGACTTGAGGCGCCCCTATGACTACCACATTTTTATGAAAGTTTAACTGGACGCGTCCCTTAGACTTAATTATTTTCAATACGAATATGCAATATAAAAATAAGACTGGAGGCGCCCCTACGTCTTAAAAAAATCATGCAAATTCTCGAAATGAAATATTGAATGGAGGCGCCCCTACGACTTTAAAAAAATCATATTAATTTTATTATAATTGACTGGAGGCGCCCTTATGACTTGAAAAAACCATGAAAATTCTCGATATAAAAAATTTGACTGGAGGCGCCCCTATGACTACCACATTTTTATGAAAATTTAACTGAACGCGCCCCTTAGACTTAATTTCTTTCAATACGAATATGCAATATAAAAATTTGACTGGAGGCGCCCCTACGACTTTTAAAAAAATCATACAAATTTTGTTATGAAAATTTGACTGGAGGCGCCCTTATTACTTAAAAAAATCATGCAAATTCTCGATATGTAAAAAATTTGACTGAAGGCGCCCCTATGACTAAAACATTTTTATGAAAATTATGAAAATTTAACTGGAGGCGACCCTAAGACTTAATTTTTTTTCAATACGAATATGCAATATAAAAATTTGACTGGAGGCGCCTCTACGTCTTAAAAAAATCATGCAAATTCTCGGAATGAAATATTGAATGGAGGCGCCCCTACGACTTAAAAAAAAATCATATTAATTTTATTATAAAAATTGACTGGAGGCGCCCTTATGACTTGAAAAAAACATAAAAATTCTCGATATAAAAAATTTGACTGGAGGCGTCCCTATGACTACCACATTTTTATGAAAATTTAACTGGACGCGCCCCTAAGACTTAATTTTTTTCAATACGAATATGCAATATAAAAATTTGACTGGAGGCGCCTCTACGTCTTAAAAAAATCATGCAAATTCTCGAAATGAAATATTGAATGGAGGCGCCCCTACGACTTCAAAAAATCATATTAACTTTTTTATAAAAATTGACTGGAGGCGCCCTTATGACTTGAAAAAACATGAAAATTCTCGATATAAAAAATTTGACTGGAGGTGCCCCTACGACTTTTAAAAAAATCATACAAATTTTGTTATGAAAATTTGACTGGAGGCGCCCTTATTACTTAAAAAAATCATGCAAATTCTCGATATGTAAAAAATTTGACTGAAGGCGCCCCTATGACTAAAACATTTTTATGAAAATTATGAAAATTTAACTGGAGGCGACCCTAAGACTCAATTTTTTCAATACGAATATGCAATATAAAAATTGACTGGAAGCGCCCTTACGACTTAAAAAATCATGCAAATTCTCGATATGAAAAATTAAATATAGGCGCCCCTACGACTTTAAAAATCATACAAATTTTGTTATGAAAATTTGACTGGAGGCACCCTTATGACTTAAAAAATCTTGCAAATTATCGATATGAAAAATTTGACTGCAGGCGCCCCTATGACTAAAACCTTTTCATGAAAATTATGAAAATTTAATTGGAGGCGCCCCTAAGACTTAATTTTTTTCAGTACGAATATGCCATATAAAAATTTGACTGGAGGCGCCTCTACGACTTAAAAAAACATACAAATTTTATAATGAAAATTTGACTAGAGGCGCTCTTATGACTTAAAAAAATCATACCAATTCTTGTATTGAAAATTTGACCTATGACTATGAATGAAACATTTTTATGAAAATTCTCAATATGAAAATTTAACTGGAGGCGCCCCTACGACCTAATTTTTTAAAACATATTCTCAACATTAAAGATTTGACTGGAGGCGCCCCTTAGAATTAAAAAAATCATGCGAATTCTTGATATGAAAAATTGACTGAAAGCGCCCCTATGAATTATTTTTTTAAATACAAATTCCCAATGTAAAAATATGACTGAAAACGCCCCTACGACTTTAAAGGCATATGCTCGATATGGCAACTTGGATTGAGGCGCCCTTATGACTTAAAAAAATCATACAAATTCTTATTATGAAAATTTAACTGGTGCCGCCCCTACGACTTAATTTTTTTAAACAAATTCTCAATATTAAAAATTTGACAGGAGGCGACTTAAAAAATCATGATAATTTTCGCTATGAAAAATTAAATGAATGCGTCCCTACGACTTTGAAAAAATCATACAATTTCTTATTATGAAAATATGACTGGAGGCGCCCTATGACTTAAACATTTATATGAAAATTCTCGATATGAAAATTGAATTAAAGGCGCCCCTACGACCTAACAAAATCATGCAAATTCTCGATATGAAAAATTGATTGGAGGCTCCACTACGAATTTAAAAAAATCATACAAATTTTATTATGAAAATTTGACTGGAGGCGCCCTTATGACTTAAACAATCATGCAAATTCTCGATATGAAAAATTTGACTGGAGGCGTCCCTTTGACTTAAACAGTTTTATGAAAATCATGAAAATTTAACTGGAGGCCTACGACTTAATTTTTTTTAAATAAAAGTTCACAATATAGAAACTTGACTGGAGGTGCCCTTTTAACTTAAAAATATCATGCAAATTCTTCATATGAAATATTGAATGGAGGCGCCCCTACGACATTAAAAAAAACAATTAATTATATTTTAAAAAATGACTGGAGGCGCCCTTATGACTTGAAAATAACATGAAAATTCTCGATATTAAAATTTGGTTGTAAGCGCCTCTATGACAAAAACATTTTTAAGAAAATTCTTGATATGAAAATTGAATTGGAGGCGCCCCTACGACTTAAAAAAATCATGCAAAATCACGATATAAAAAATTGAATGGAGGCTTCCCTACGACTTCAAAAAATTCATACATTCTCGATATGAAAAATTTTACTGGAGGCGCCCCTATGACTAAAAATTTTTTATGAAAATTATGAAAATTTTACTGGAGGCGCCCCTACGATTTAATTTTTTCCAATTCAAATTCTCAATATAAAATTTTGACTGGAGACGCCCTAACGACTTGAAAAAATCAGGCCAACTTTCGATATGAAAAAATGAATGGAGGCGCTCTTTTGACTCAAAAAAAATCATACAAATTCTTATTATGAAAATGTGACCTATGATAATTATGAATGAAACATTTTTATGAAAATTCTCAATACGAAAATTTAACTGGAGGCGCCACTACGACCTAATTTTTTTTAAACATATTCTCAACATTAAAAATTTGACTGGAAGCGCCCCTACGACTTAAAAATATCATGTAAATTTTGGATATGAAAAATTGACTGGAAGCACTCCTATGAATTATTTTTTTTAAATATGTATTTAAAAAAAATAATGTTAATGTAAAAAATATGACTGAAGACGCCTCTACGACTTTAAAGGCATATTCTCGATATGGCAACTTGGATTGAGGCGCCCTTATGACTTAAAAAAATCATACAAATTCTTATTATGAAAATTCAACTTGTGACTTAAATTTTTTAGAACAAATTTTCAATACCAAAAATTTGACAGAAGGCGCCCCTACGACTTACAATCATGAAAATTTTCGCTATGAAAAATTTAATGGATGCGTGACTACGACTTTAAAAAAAATCATACATTTTCTTATTATGAAAATTGACTGGAGGCGCCCCTATGACTAAAACATTTTTATGAAAATTATGAAAATTTAATTGGAGGCGCCACTACGACTTTAAAAAAATCATACAAATTTTTTATGAAAATTTGACTGGAGGCGCCCTTATGACTAAAAAAAATGCAAATTCTCGATATGAACATACGACTACGACTTAAAAAAATCATGCAAATTCCCGATATGGAAAATGGAATGGGGGCGCCCCTATGACGTAAACATTTGTATGTAAATTCTCAATATGTAAGTTTTACTGGAGGCGCCCTTATGAGTGGGGAAAAAAATGGTAAAAATATTGAAAAAAAGTTGAATAATCAGTGCCCAAATCAGCTTAAAAATGATAAAAATATTTTAAACATAAGATTTTACTGGAACCGCTATTATGACAAAATTAAAACATTCAACAAAAAAAAGTTTGACTATCGACGCCCCTCTAGCAACATAAAGACTGTTTAATAAGAGCAAAACAAAGTTTGGCGTACGGTAACATAAAAAAATAAAAATTTAGCGTTCTAGCTACAACAACTTTTTGCGCAAACTTTTTGGTTGGCAAACTTTGTTTGACTAATTTTGAATAGTCTTTATAGCTTGAGGAGCGCCGATAGTCAAATAATTTTATCAACAAAACGCCGCTGGTAAAATCCTATTTTTAAAATATTTATCTTTGATCTTTTTTTATGTTGCTCTACTTTTTTCATTTTTTTTATTTTGTCATGAGGCCACCTCTAGTGAAATTTTATTTTCAAAAGGTAGTCAAATTGTTTTATTTAAAAAAATATTTCAACACAAGGCGCAACTTTTTATCATTTTTATGTTGCTTAAGCTAACTTTTTTGATTATTTTTTACGTGTTATTTCTTTGAAATCTAATTTTCAAAATATTTTCATCATTTCTATGGTGCTATTCAGGCGTTGATAGTATTTTTTTAACATGTTAATTATTTTATAATTTTTTAAATTTTGTTTATGAGAGAGGTGCCTTTTCGGAACATTTTCTGGGGTAAATCGAAATATATCTTTGTTTCCTGTAGCAACTTTGTTACTTTTTATCGATTTTCTAGGACGTTTCTTCAGAAAAGTCAAGGAATCGATAGAAATATATTCAAAATTATCTTTTTGAATTTTTTATACTCAAAAAATCTGTTTCAAATGTTTGACCCAAAAATGAAGTTTCTTATCTAATTTTTTCAGATTTTCAGAAAATTCCGTCCAAAGATACAAAATTTCATACGTTTACATACCCATTCTAGCCCTCAAAATTGTATGGAGACTTGCATGAAAAAACAAATGATGCAAAATTGCTTCTTTTGACATAGGGAATGCAAAGAAAAGTCGATTGAAAACCAGTAGTTTCCGAGTTATGATCAGTTGAACACTTTCAGTTTATCCAGCTACAACCCAACCCCACCTCTAGGCGGGGTTCGATCTAATAGTTCGCCAAAAATCTTTTTTTTTTACCAATTTTCGACCTTTAAAAAGCATTGGAAAGGTGAACTCTTAAAATTTGATTTTTTTAGGGTTGAACGTGTGACTTGTTTTATTTGACTTTACCAATGTTTAAAAAAATGAAAATTTTTCTTGGCTGTGTTTTTCACTAATATTTTCTGTACTTTTTTTTCTATTGTTTCAGACTATACCTCTAAGCATTTTTTAACAATTTAAATGATAATGGTTTGTTCTAGAGTAAATAAATTAAAAACATACAAAAAAATAATGAAAAATTGGCTGTAAAAACATGACAAATTAGGTGCTAGAATAGGCCAAATACTATTAAAAACAAATATCAACTAAACAAGATAAATGCAAATATAAAAACTATAAATGAAACAAAAACAACAAAAAACAAGAGACGTAAACTTTTTCGTAGAACAAAAGTTGCTCAAAATGACAAGGGAAAAATTTAAAAAAAATCGAAAAAAAACTGGGCAGCAAAATCAACACAGAAAAAAATTGTGTAAATTTGGAAGCTTTAATTTTGGAAGGTTGAATATTACTCCTTTTATGATGTAATTTTACCTCAATTAAGACTGAAAAAGTGACATTACACCAGAAAAGTGGTAAAAATACACATTTTCAGAGGTAAAATTACACATTTTTTCTGACATAAAAGATGTACCCCTTCCCAGATGTAATATTACCATGATTTTTTTTTCTGTGAAGTTCATCGATTTGATTTCTTTGAGATTGTGTATCTTCGAAACAAATTGCTCGATTTGAAAGTTTCAGAGAGAAAATTGTACAAAATTTTCTTGAAAAAAAAACCAAAATAAATTGAAAATGCAGTCCTAAAATTAGCTTTAACCTGAAAACGGTACATTTTGTTAACAAAATGGCTTCAAAAATTTTTGTTCACTTTTACTTTTTTTTTTCTTCAAAAAAATCATATCTCCTAAACCAGATGAATAATATGACCGGCCCCAGAATTGTATGGACATTTGTATAGAAAAACGAATTATGCAATTGTGCTTCTTTTGACATATGGAATGCATGGTGCATGACAAAGTTTCATCCAAATCAAAAAATGAAAAGCTAAAAATCGTGAAAAATTTGCGAAATCGTAGAGAACTACTCTTAATATTTAAAAAAAAAACTTATGAAAACTTGTTTTGAGCAATTACCGCTACACTTCTTCACTAAAACCCCGTTTTACGCTCCACAAGTGAACGGCCTCTTCCGATTTACGCCAAAACTCTCATTTGCGCAAAAATCTCAAATTCGCTCAAACTCCGAATTAACGCCCCCCCTTCATGGTGCTATTCAATACGATTTGCAGCACCAATTCAAAAAGTGTAGTCTCCTGTTGCACCAATGTAAAATATAAAAAACGAAGTTGACTTTATATCTGTCGGCCGGTACTAGACCAACCACTGTCTTCCTTTAACTACAAGGACTTCGCCGCCCTGTTTGAGTAAGGCACAGAGCGACGGCGCCGGATACCCATATTTACACTTAGAATTTTAGAGCGTCCGCCGCGGGATTCGAACCAGCAAAATATATGTAAAATATACCAAAGTATTATTTATTGAGTTTAAAGATTGACTGTTAGCGCCCTTTCGCAATCTAAACAAGCACCCCATGCGCCCCTTTCGAGAAAACCCTCCCCTTTCGAAAATCCTGTGCACGGCCCTGTTTAAGGGTCAAAAGTTACAGGCATTTTAAGCTGTAAAAGATGTAAATTTTAGAACTTAATTATCTTGTTAAAGAGCAGGCCAAATTTTGAGTGTTTGAGACAACCCTGACGAAATTTCAAATTTTGCCCAACTCTATATTTTTAAACGTAATTTTGCCCGCTGAATCTGAAACTGCTCCCAGAATTGAATGTCAAAATAACGATTTTTGGTCATAATTTGGGTTTATACACGGATAGAAATTTTGTAAACAAAACCAGTAACTCCGTGTCGTCAAGTTTGACAACATTGAAATGTTTCCAAAATCGTCAACTTTTTTTTCGATTTCGTTGCAAACGTTTTCAAAATCGACAACATTGTCTTGTCGACAGAGAGGTATCGGATTTGCTTGCAGGATTTCTATCCGTGTATCATCGTTACGATTTCGTATTTTTTTTTTTCAAGATTTTAAGTTTTGTGTTGTTTTTTATTTGGATGAAACATTATCCACCATTTCTTTTGTTAGAAGAAGACAATGCGTTTTTTTCACTCGATATAAATGATAATTTAAGAAAAGTGCACTTGTCAAAAAAAAGTAATAAAACTTTCAAAATCCATATTTTCTATGTTTTTCAAAAAGATTTTATTTTCAACGTCTCATAACCATGTTTGGCACCATACTTAATTTTAGTTAAAAAATGTGTTTTTAATCACAATAAAAAAAACGAAAATTTCAAAAAATGCCTATTTTTGCAATTTTACATTTTTGTGATAAACAGAGCAAGAAAAACTCGGGATTTTTTTTTCTGTGTACAGGTTTTCGAAATTGACAAGCCAATTTTGTATGACCAGTTCGGAAAATTGTATGAAGTCTTGTTTGGAAGAACTTTTCACGCAAAATGGCTTCTTTTGAAACATGGAATGCATGGATAAAGCTTTTTCAAATAAAAAATTCAATTGAAGGACGATTGGCAAAAACCATGGGAATTACTCTTTGTCGATGTAAGGTTTTGGAATTTCATGAAAAGAAACTTTTAAGTACATTTTTGAATAATTTTCATGAATTAAAAGCGTGTTTTGATATGTATTGGTGTTTTGTTTAATAACAAATAAAACAGCAATTCCCCACGAAAACAGCATGATTCGAAAAAAAGTTCTCCGATCGGGCTCAATTTTTTTTCTGGGGGAATCCCCAGGACAATTAGACCCGTATGTTTTTGTTTGGCCATTAGAGTGAGCTACGCCGTGTTAGGGTGGTCCGAAAAATGTCCTTTTTCGCCGATTTTCGCAAAAACAACAATTTTCAAAAAATCATAACTCCGCACTATTTCAACCGATTTTAACTGTCTTGGGCGCAAACAAAGTGGTATTAGATAGGCCTTTAAGGAAAAATAGTTCAAAGGTTCAAATATCTAGTCTTACATTTGAAAAGGTCAAATGAAAACTTAAAATGTTATTTTGAGGGTCTTGGGACCAAAGAGCTTATGTCTGAATATATTTTTATCGGATTCCTCGGAAAATTTAACATGAAATATCAAAAATGGTGAAGTTATTTTTTTTTAAATTCCAAGATACGATTTTTTGAAAGCAGAACTTGGTTTTCGACGCGCCGCGCGCAGGAACAGGAAGATGACGAAATCGGCAAAATAAAAAAAATCGGCTTTTTTCACTAAAACTGCGTTTTTCAAAATTTTTAAGCCAAGACTAACATTTTAAAAGGGCGTAATATTGAATTTTTGGCCCTTTTGAAATGTTAGTCTTGGTTTAAAAATTTTGAAAACATTTTTTTCGAAAAGATTGGAAAATTTCACGAATGTTTCATATTTTAACATTGAAAATCGGACCATTAGTTGCTGAGATATCGACATTAGAAAACGTTGTGTTGTTTCGGTGGGACTTAGAAAAACTTAAAATTTTCCTGTTTTTAAACCTTTGCATGGCAATATCTTAGCAACTAAGGGTCGTATCAGCAAAGTTCAAAAGTGCAAAATATAGAGAATTTTCTCAGCTTTTCAAAAATATTTTTTTCAAAAGTGGGCAAACATGTGCACTAATATAAAAAAAATGAAAAACTGCGACTATTTTCAAAAAAGTCACCTAAAAATGGATTTAACATGAGCAATTCTCTGAGTTTTCGGTCATTCGATTTTTTTTTGTATTTTTTAATCCGGCTGAAACTTTTTTGGTGCCTTCGGTATGCCCAAAGAAGCCAATTTGCATCATTAGTTTGTCCATATAATTTTCCATACAAATTTGGCAGCTGTCCATACAAAAATGATATGTGAAAATTCAAAAATCTGTATCTTTTGAAGGAATTTTTTGATCGAGTTGGTGTCTTCGACAAAGTTGTAGGTATGGATATGGACTACACTGAAAAAAATGATACACGGTAAAAAAAATTTTGGTGATTTTTTATTTAACTTTTTGCCACTAAAACTTGATTTGCAAAAAAACACTATTTTTAATTTTTTTTATTTTTTGATATGTTTTAGAGGACATAAAATGCCAACTTTTCAGAAATTTCCAGAATGGGCAAAATATCTTTGACCGAGTTATGATTTTTTGAATCAATACTGATTTTTTCAAAAAATCGAAATATTGGTCGCAAAAATTTTTCAACTTCATTTTTCGATGTAAAATCGAATTTGCAATCAAAAAGTACTTTAGTGATTTTTTGATAAAGAGCACCGTTTTCAAGTTATAGCCATTTTTAGGTAACTTTTTTGAAAATAGTCGCAGTTTTTCATTTTTTAAAATTAGTGCCCATGTTTGCCCACCTTTGAAAAAAATATTTTTGAAAAGCTGAGAAAATTCTCTATATTTTGCTTTATTGAACTTTGTTGATGCGACCCATAGTTGCTGAGATATTGCTATGCAAAGGCTAAAAAACAGGAAAATTGATGTTTTCTAAGTCTCACCCAAACAACCCACCATTTTCTAATGTCGATATCTCAGCAACTATAGGTCCGATTTACAATGTTAAAACATGAAACATTCGTGAAATTTTCCGATCTTTTCGAAAAAAATATTTTCAAAAATTTAAAATCAAGACTAACATTTTAAACGGGCCAAACATTCAATATTACGCCCATTTGAATTGTTAGTCTTGATTTTAAAGATTCAAAAAATCATAACTCGGTCAAAGATTTTTTGCCCATTCTGGAAATTTCTGAAAAGTTGGCATTTTATGTCCTCTAAAACATACCAAAAAATAAAAAAAATTAAAAATAGTGTTTTTTTTGCAAATCAAGTTTTAGTAACAAAAAGCTAAATAAAAAATCACCAAAATTGTTTTTACCGTGTATCATTTTTTTCCAGTGTAGTCCATATCCATACCTACAACTTTGCCCAAGACACCAAATCGATCAAAAAATTCCTTCAAAAGATACAGATTTTTGAATTTTCACATATCATTTTTGTATGGACAGCTGCCAAATTTGTATGGAAGATTGTATGGACAAACTAATGAAAGTAAGAACAATTATGATTAAAATGATAACAAAAAGTTCACAGGCCAATAAAATCAAACACGGAATCAGAATATTTAACAAAGGCGAAGATTTTTTTTTGGAAAAAGAACTGAATTTCCTTCCATCTGACGATATTCTAACTTGTAAAAAGAAAGAGGACATCAATCAATATTGAAAAAATCAGCATTTAAACATCATCAATAATTAAAAAAAACACCTTCTCTTTAAAAATGTCATGTCAATCTGTTATTTTGGCTAATTTATCATAAGAGGACATAAAGTCATAAGAATGTCAAATGGGCTTATTTTAAAACTTTTAGTATTAAATTTCAGTTTACAAAATGGTATGGAAGTTCCCCCTTTTTCTCGAGATTGGGTGTTTAGGTGTTAATAAAATTGACCTACACTTTATATTATATTAGATGCTTTTCAAATCTTGAAGTAATAAAAACTGAAATGCTAGCTTGCTGTATGATATATCTGAAAAGCGGGATAAATAACAGCTTTCAAACGAAAAGTGCAGGGGTTTTTTTAAAAGGTCCTATAAACCAAATTTTCAATTTTTGCTTTTTAAGTGTTTTTGAATACCCTTGACTCAAGGCGGTCCTAAAAATTCCCAAAAAGCAAAAATTGGAAATTTGGTTTATAGGACCTTTTAAAAAAAACTCTAGATTATACATTCTGAAATCTTTATATAAAGCACCTACTATAGTTCACCACACTCCCACTTTACCAACTGCAAACACTTAAGTACTACTTAGGACGTCTTCAAGTGCCACTTTTGGGGCAATCAATCTACCCTGTTCCAATTCACACACACACACATCTCGTGCAGAAGTAACGTTTCCCAAACCTCCCAAATCGATGGCAAACCTTCCGGGAAAATGAAAATCTTCTCAAAGCTCTCTTTAAATTGATCCACTTGAATTGGCTTCGTTTGTGCCTGCCGCCGATCAAAAGAATACTCTCTTTCTCTCTCCCTCTTTCTCTTCCGTAGTGAGTGAGTGTGAGCGATGAAAGTTTTGCTGCCTTTCAATCGGGCCAATAAAGCCCCGGGAATCGGTTCAACGGTTGCTTTTTTCCCAGAATGGCCAACCCAGCGAAAAATGGCAGTAAATTTAAAGTCCCACGTGGTGGAGGGCTTCCTAGTGGAGTTTTGCTCCCTGAATGGGGATTCGAGAAAGGACTTCTTTCCACAAAAAGCAGCAATAAATAGGACATTCGTCGCCTTGACACAAAAGGACCTCCCACATGTGAGTGAGAATGTGAGTGTGTGTGAAAAAGAGAAATAGAAATTCCAGCCAGTCATTGAGTGAAAGTTTGCTCCTGAACTCAGGACTTTGTTGGTTTTTTTTGGGAATGAGAACTAACGGAAGCTGTGGAAGGAGTAATTTACGATTATTTTCTACGAACGATTCCCATTTCTGGGCTCCAAATGAGCACACACCACACACAAACAGTCACATATGAGATTGATATTTTGGATAAAACTTTTGTCGTTGGGCCCGGAGGAAAACTCGCCTTAAAATTGATTGATTTTTGACTTTCCGATAAACCCCAAATATTTCAGCGTTCACCGTAAAATTTCCCTCCGTGCCCAAACACTCAAAATGGGCACAGTTGAGCAAAATCTTGATTTATGGCTGTTTTTGCCATTCCAAATGTAAACGTGTGGTTTGTTTCATTTCCGTTTCCCCTTTATCTCATGCCTGGGTGACACACACATTCATCACCCTCGCACACACGCACAACTTTCGCAAGAGGTTAGCAGAGCGTTATGGGCACATATTTTCGCCTGCCAAACATGGTGCCTCAAGGTGCCCGGAGTCCCGAATGTTGCTTTCCGGATCAAAATGGGACGGACCGAACCCGGGGGGGACCAACATAATGACACCAAAGTGACGATTCAAGGCATTACAACGGGATCACTAGGAAGGGGTTTCTAGGGGAGAGAAGGAGGTGGGGGGAGGGGGTGTCTGGGTGTAGATTAATCGATTAACTTTTGCTTGCTTTATGGGCTTTTGTGGAATGATGGCGAGAACGATTGTTGGAGAATGGAGCACTTCCATTCGAGCAGTTTTTGTTTTTTTCTAAAATGTATTTCTTATGGAGCGAACTGTCAAAAACTGCTCGACTGCGGGTGCTCCATTGTGGTGAAAGTGTTTGTGCCAAGAGTCAATGTATTGAGATTTAACGATAAAGTTGACAGTTCCATCCAGTACAGCATTTTCAAATGGTATGTAACATTGTGATTTTTTTCAATACATCAATAATTCGTACTTCACAAGGCTCCAGATCCTGTGTTTTTTTTGTAATTCTTGAGTAAAAAAATCATCTTATTTTCAGCAACAAAGTTATTATTATTTGAAAAGATAAAATTAAATAAAAATAATATAAACAAATGAATGTTTCTAGTTCAGTACGCTATATTTTATACTGAACTATAAACTCTCAACATCAAATCATTTTTTTTAAATAAAGATATTTTATGAGAATCATCTGTCAAAAAGTTTTGATTTTCTTTCATTTCTGATAGGAATGTTATGTTCCATTATCTAGAGAAAATTAGTATTTCTAAGACGTCTTATGTTTTGCTCTTCCAGCTGTGATCGGTGTCTAAACTTAATTTGAGATTGAATTTTCAAATTTTAATGACATTTAAAAAACAGAACATAATACGAATAATTCATTTGTTTTTGTGCTATTTCAAAATGTATATTTTTCAGAATTAATTAGGCTGCACAGTGGTCCAGATCGCAAAATTAAGTGGAAAATGGATTTTCCAAAAAATGGTGACGTTTTGGAGCTTTGGTGTCTTCTGAAGAGTTGTTGCAAATAGAAAGGGGCAACTTTTGGTTTGGTTTAAAATTAGAGTGGTTCACGATTAGGGTGATTTTGAAAATCTAACTTTTCAGGAATATTTTTGGGAATTTTTTTGTCTTCTAGAAAGTTGATAGGCTTGCCAATCCAAGCAATTTTGTCGAAGACACCAAAATTTTATCTCGTAATCTACGCCTTCTATGACCAAATTTATAGAAAGCATCTGAGCAAACCTTCAAAAATCAGTTTTTTGAACGTGGCAATTCAGGGTTAACTTTTAGAGAAAAGTGATATTCGGAGCACTTTTAGAGCTCTACAAAACGAACATTTTCATTTTTTGACATGTCAATTTGGACTGAAGGGTCAAAAGCTACAGCCATTTTAAGGTAAAAAAGATGCAAATTTAAAACTTAAATATCTCAAAATGGCGCAAGTCAAATTTTAAGCACTAGGTTGCATTTGAAAGAGGAGATCTAGCACTACAAACGCTGAAAAAATCTCAGGGGTGTTTTTTTAAACTTGAAATATCTTCATTTTTCAAGGGAAAACCATATGGGACCACCCTAACGAAATTCGAAAATTGTCCAAATATATGTTTTTCCATGTAATTTTGCCCGCTGAATCTGAATCTGCCCTCAGAATTGAGCCAAAGTGTCGCAAAATCGATTTATGGTCATATTTTGGGTTTCCATGTAAAATTATCATTTAAACCCAAAATATGACCAAAAATCGATTTGTTGACATTTTGGCTCAATTCTGAGGGCAGATTCAGATTCAGCGGGCAAAATTACAAGGAAAAACATATATTTGGACAATTTTCGAATTTCGTTAGGGTGGTCCCATATGGTTTTCCCTTGATAATTAGACTTTTTCAAATGAAGATATCTCAAGTTTAAAGAAAAACACCCCTGAGATTTTTTCAGCGTTTGTAGTGCTAGATCTCTTCTTTCAAATGCAACCTAGTGCTTAAAATTTGGCTTGCGCCATTTTGAGATATTTAAGTTTTAAATTTGCATCTTTTTTACCTTAAAATGGCTGTAACTTTTGACCCTTTAGTCCAAATTGACATGTCAAAAAATGAAAATGTTTGTTTTGTAGAGCTCTAAAAGTGCTCCGAATATCACTTTTCTCTAAAAGTTAACCCTGAATTGCCACGTTCAAAAAACTGATTTTTGAAGGTTTGCTCAGATGCTTTCTATAAATTTGGTCATAGAAGGCGTAGATTACGAGATAAAATTTTGGTGTCTTCGAAAAGTTGCTTGAATTGGCCAGCCCAACAACTTTTTAGAAAACATAAAAATTCCCAAAAATATTCCTGAAAAGTTAGATTTTCAAAATCACTCTAATCGTGAACCACCCTAATTTTAAACCAAACCAAAAGTTGCCCCTTTCTATTTGCAACAACTCTTCAGAAGACACCAAAGCTCCAAAACGTCACCATTTTTCGGAAAATCCATTTTCCACTTAATTTTGCGATCTGGACCACTGTGGGCTGGTAAAAATTTAACTTAATTTTTGTAATTTTTGGTCCCCCTTCAAAATTGGCCTGAAAAATCAGGGGGCAAACAATTTTTTTTCGAAAAACTTCATAATTTCAATGGAAATTTAAGTGCAATCAGCTGAAACCCATTAAAAATGCATTCCCCTGCGTTTAGAATACATTTTAGCTGGGTTGATTTAAAAATCATTTGAATTAAAAAAAAATCGGTGTTTAGTATCGCAAAAAGTAAGTTAGTAAGTAGTAATTCGCGTTTTTTTTAATATTTTGACCCAAATCAAACTTCTTCAAACATATTTTTATATTTAAAATAAATCGATAGAAAACAATTAAATTTCAAATATGATTTTCGTCATAATTTTTAAATCCGACAAAGAAAATTAGGCCAATTACTTTTCTCCCTCTCGACCTTTAATACGATCAAGAGACAAAACATAGAATATTTTGTTCAAAAGCTTTATTAAAAAAGTCTGTTAAATTCGAGACTTTTTTAGGATCTAGATTTAGATTTTTTTTTTAAGTTTATCAGGGAAAATTTTCGTGAGTTAACCTTTATGGGTGATTCTCTGCCAACTCACACGAAAACGGATCCCTCTTCGATTTGCGTGCATTTTTGTCCCTGAACACGAATCCTAGCCCCATTTTTCAATATCTCGTTACAGAGGCGATGGTACGACCCCTTCTATTTTTTGAACATTTTGTCATTTTCGTTACGCGACTGTGAACATTTTTGGGACTTGGAATCTTATGGGAAATTCAATGTACATTTCGAATCTGCAATACACAGTAAAAAATAGTGTAAATTTGGAAGGTGCAATTTAATGCTGTACTTTTTATTAGGTGGAAAAATTACACATTATTTCTTCCCAGATGTAATATTATCATGTTTTTTACTGAGTAACTTAGAAGGTTATTTTTTCATTCAGAAAAAAAAATCTTTAAACAAATTTCGTGTTTTTTCTAACCTTGCTGGTTTTTTTTAGAGTGTAAAAATGTTCACCAAAGTTGTACATAAGTTGAAAAAGTTTGTTTCTCTTTGTTTCGTCGTTCGTGTTTGTAGCCGGTGACCTTGAACGGCAATGTTTGACAACGACCAACTTTTTCTGAAACTGTATTTTTTATTCGATAAAAATACGTTTTTTTTCAAGAATTTGGGCGTCTAATCTTACATTAAGCATCTTTGACATCACATTTTTAAACCATTGCCATATCAGGCAGCAAATTACATTAGTTATTCATTTCAAAAAATAATCTGTGTATTTTCATTGAAACCATAACATTCATATATCCAGCAATTCCGAAAAAAAAGTTCTCCGATCGGGCTCGAAATTGGTGTGGGGGTAATTTTTTTTGGTCATTAGGGTGACCTACACTGCGCTAGGGTGGTCTTGAAAGTGGCAATTTTCGCAAAAACATTTTAAAAAAAATTATAACTCCGCTCCATTACAACCGATTTTAGCTGTCTTAGCTGCCAATAGAAGGTGGTAAGTTCAAGGAAAAATAATTTGAGGACCAAAAACACTAGCCAAACATTTCAAAAAGTTGTATGAAAACTTAAAATTAGGGCGTTTAATTTTCCCGGGTTTTGAATATTTTTTGAATCTCGGGAATTCCCGGGATCCCGGGAAATTTTTGAAGCAGTCATAAAATCTATATTTTCATTATATTTTTTATGTTTTCAAAATTAGTTCAATACTGATAATTGATGATAAGCTACACTTCAATCTAAAACAAGGACACCCGTCTTTAGATAGTTTAGAATACATTAAAAAAATGTTATTGTTCTTTGATGTGCTTTAGAATTTTAATGAACCATTTTTTTTAAATATATTTTCATTTATTTATTTATATAACATGACTGCAAAAGCTTAAAAAATTTCACTGTCAAAAAAAAAATGGAAATCGTTGTACTAATTGTATTGTTTTATTTCTGTTGTAGCCGGGAAATCAATCAAAACAATCAGAACATTATGCAAAAAAAATTAGCTTGAACAGCTGTCTAAATTTGTTACTTTTGTAATGATTTGTTCCAGATGCCAGTTTTGGTGAAAAATTGAATTATTTTTTTATGTAATATTTTTCTCAAGTTTAAAATCATAAAAATACGTCTAAGTCTTTTTTCAAAATAAAAAAAGTATTTTTCAAATAAAAAAAATCATAAAAAATATTTTAGGCGCAAAGCACATTGCGGATTTGTAAACTCAAATTTTAACAATTTTCCTTTATAAGCCAAATCAATACTGATATAAGCTGAAAACAAATTTTAATACATTAAATTTCTTAACGATTACTCAGTTTTCAACTGTTTATAATTTCCACAGCCAAATCTGAATTTTTAGACCAAAATTTGATTTGTTTTCAATTTTGGGAATACCCGGGACAAAATATAAAAAATCCGGGATCCGGGAATTCCAGTTTTTGGAAAAAATACCGGGATTTTTGTTCCGGGAATTCCCGAGCTGGACGCACTACTTAAAATCGTGTTTTGACCGAGTGTGGACCAAAGCCTATGTCTGAAAATATTTTTTGTCGGATTCCTCGGAAAATTTTACGTAATTTTCAAAAGCTGGCAATGTTGAACCGTATGTTTCTGAGATATGATTTTTTGAATATATAAACTCAGTTTTTCGACGCGCCTCGCGCAAAAACAGGAAAATGATTAAAAAGAGAAAAACACAATTTTTCACTAAAACTGCGATAACTTTAAAATTCCAGCGATGACCTGTACATGTTTGCGTTACCAAAGTTGCGTCTTTCAATTACGAAATTTTTACGGAGTGACGAAAATTTTACGAAAATTGGCGCATAGATATGATTATTTGAAAAAAATGTTTTTTGCTAAAAATGACGAAAATTGCAAATTTTCGAACCATTCTAGCATGATGTAGGTCACCCTAATGGCCTAACAAAAAAAAAAAATAAGGGTCTTATTGTTTTGGCCAAGGAACCCCTAGAAAAATTTTGAGCCAGATCGGAGAACTTTTTTTTCCGGTTTAGGCTCTTTTCAAATGGAATTGCTGTATCCATAAATAAACCACAACTCAACATCCCAGAAGCCAAATTAAACCGAAACTGAACCTAACAAACCATATCCACCGCACCAGATAACCCGATAGTTCTTTCAACGTTTTCCACCCTTCCGCACCAATTTGGGTGCGTCGTTTTTCCACGCCTTTCTCCGGTTTTACCAGCCTTCCCAGGTTCCATAAGTGGAGTTGCTCGCAAATAAAGGGCCAAAATGGTCTATTAATTTTTACGGGCTCGCTTCCCGGTTGGTTTCGATTTGCCATTCCGAGCGGGTTTCCACGTGTGGTATGTTTGTCTGGTGTCTTGGAGAACGGGCCTTCCTTCCAAAGTCGGGCCAGAAGAAGCCACTTAACGCAAATTAGATGCCGAATTGGCGGTAAAGTCGTAAAATTAAATCACCAAAATTAGCCAAAACAACACCGGAGGCATCACAGTGGAACCACGGGGAGACCCGGACGACGACGATGGGGCCCTCCTTATTAGGCAGGTGATTATCTCCGTGTTGGCTCTGGGGGGATGACACAATCGACAAGTCGCGTTTGTCAGGTGGGAAGTTTTCGAGGCGTTGCCAGATGCACGTTAATGAGGGTGGTATTGGTGGAATTACTGTATTTTTGGTTGTGTCGATGTGGTTGTTACGATAATTTTATGGTATTGAACTCCCATAAGTCTTCTACAAAAAAATTGGAGACAACGGGCAACCGTTCAAACCGTCCAATTCCAAGCGAAACTTTATTGGGGATACCATGGAGATTTTCCCTTATCCTCTTAAAAACGTGTCAGTTCAATTAGAATTCTACATGAAACACTGAAGTATTAAACAAATACAAAATAAAACAAGGTAAAAATAGCGTTACAACTCTGTCACTACAGTAAAACGAAACGGGACTCAGCTTATTTCATCTCGGAAAGTCGAGTTTCATACACAATATCCCTCGTTTAAAGTGGACATCGTTCATCAATTAAGCCGGGCCCCATTTGAGCTTCAATTTCATCATCCTCGAGCGAGCAAACATGTGATTGGCAATTTGATTTGAAATTGCAATCACATTTAGTGAGTGAGCGATGCTGCTGCTTCAAAGAGTTCGATGATTTCCACCAGAATGGACCAAATATTGTAGGAATATAAGGCTGGGTTGAACGAATCAACGCGACGAGGGGGGTGTGGATGGGAGCCATATTGTGGAAAACGAACTTGTTATACCTTGGATGGGTATTTGTGGGTGGGTGTTCTGTTCACCTTTTTGCAGTACACATTTTAACTCTTTTGTACGAAGCGTTATTCAATCGACAGTATGAAGAGCGAGAGAGACGGAGGTCTGTAATAAAAGTTTCAATATTACATACATTTCTCATCGCGCAGAGTGAGCAGAGGCAACTGTCTCTTTCCATTCGATGGATCCATAAAAGTTGTTACATTTCCGTGTGTTCCACCTCCTACGCAAATTGCACAGTAATTTTTTTTGTCGTTTAGATTGTTTCTACATTTGATGACATCTTTTGTGTCAAAATATGCCTGAAAAATAAATGTATTTCTTGCAGATCTTAAAACAATTAAGCGTCATATTTGTAACAGTGCCATTTCCCAACAGCCATCACTCACATTCGATCATAATGTACAGTGTACCCTCAGACATCAGGACGACAGTTGCTCATATTATTGTCATCATCCACTGGCAGCAGCACATCTTCGCCAGGTTACACACTCTTCTGTATGTGACATTGGCTTCTCGGTTGCATACCATTCAGGCGCCGGCGACCATTGTTGGCACAAATCAGCAGCAGCAACAGCAGAAGAAGTCAGAAGCCGGTGTGACAAAAGTGAGCAAAAAAAAAAAAAAAAAAAAATGGAAGAAGGTAAAAAGCGATCGAATTCATTCAATGTGCCGGCTTCAAGAGGCTATCTCTTCTTTTTTTTTCTTCGTTTCTACTACACAATGATGAAAAGGGATGTTACTCTCAGGCGGGTGAGGGAAATTCGTCTTTGTTGATATTTGATTGGAAAATTATTCAGAGCAATTCACTGTATATTTGAATAACTGATCTCGGAATCAGACACTTGATTTGAACTCTTTTCTACTGATTGACAGAATGGTATCAGACTTGATTGGGAATATATTGGTGCTGTCATCTGTTAATTTTTCAAATTTGAATGAGATTTGACAAATCGTTTTCACTCTGACGTTTTTTGAAAGAAGATTATTTTTTTTTCCTAAAAAAGAATTTCGGAATATTTTGCAAGCCCAAAAAACCAAAACAATTCAATTTTTTTAACGATAATAATAAATTTGTGAGAATTTCGTTGGATTTAAGCAAAAAAATTTCAAAATATATTTAAATAAGCTAATCAAAAATGGAGAAAGCAAAGTTACTTAAATTTTTGAAATTGGTTTTTTATTATATTTAATTGAAGTGTGTCGAAAATGTCACATTTTTTTTTTAAATATTTCTCACAATGCTATAAATTTTTCAATAAATTTTATTGTTTTCTTTATTTGCTTCTGCAATAAAATGATTCTTATTTAACATATTACTTGGATATTTACTTTTATTTTTTTACCATTTTAAAAATTCTTAAGGTTTGAATTTTATTCAGTTAATTTCTATATTGATAGTTTCAGAATCAATAAAAAAATCTATAAAATGGGGCAAGATAACAAAATAACTCTTTCGTTAAGATGTAATTTTTTTAAAAAAAACTTGCATTGCTGTCTAAAAATGCTCAATATGACACTAAACATCTTACAGTTTTAACTGTGTTTACTGCAAATTTATGCGTTTTGCCTTCCTCACTGAGGTAAGGCTATAATCCTGCTCTAAAAATGAACTTTTTATTAAAAGCTCAAAGACCCACCTTCATGTGTACATATCGACTCAGAATCGAAAACTGAACAAATGTCTGTGTGTGTGTATGTGTGTGTGTGTGTATGTATGTATGTGACCAAAATTCTCACTGAGTTTTCTCAGCACTGGCTAAACCGATTTTGATCAAACCGGTTGCATTCGACTTGGTGCATGGTCCCATACATCGCTATTGAATTGTTTGAAGTTTCGATAACTAGTTCAAAAGTTATGTATAAAAATGTGTTTTCACATATATCCATAGCTATTCGAAATGCTCAAATTTGTATTCGGGCAAAACTTTTATGTATCTTAACGATTAGTTGTGCACTGATTTTTGTTTTGTTTTGTAAAAAAATCATTCAGTTTTACTTTTGGAGTAATTTCAAACAAAACAAACTTAAAATATGGGTTTGAAAACTTTCAAGATGCATTCATGCATTGGCATGAATGCTATTTAGAGTTTTGCAATGTACATTCATAAGATAGTTGCAAATAGTTGCAAAAAATAAAAAAGTTTAAACATTGAATTTACGAGCCATGGTTTCAACATTTGAATCAACAAAGTGTTTAAAAATGCATTGTTTTGCAATCATTAGTTTCCAAAATACCTAAGTATTGACAAATTTTTTTTTTTGCAAAAAAAAAAATTGGGGTGTGGTACATTGGAATTTCATAAAAATTCAAAATACTTTTAATCCAGCCCAAAAATGCTAAATATGATTGAGGAAAATGCGTTTTAGATAGTTTTAAGTTGATTTGACTTCTATTGTCAATAAAATTTTGAAGATTTCTGAAAAAAAATTCCCCTGATTTTCGGACCAGTTTTGAAAGGAGTTAGGGGGGACATAAACTTTGAAAAATATTTGCATCGGCCTTATTAAAAATTAAAAACAATTTAAGAGCAAAGTAATTGATTTCTTCTTCTTTAAATTTCAGCTATTAAGGCCAGAGGCAAACTTAAGAGAAATTGGGCGAGCTTTCCAGTGAAAGTAGACAAAAATTAAGTCTCACTTAAAGAAATGTTCAAAACATTAAAGAAAAGGTTGAATTCGCGAAAACTGCAGCATTTTTATTTTAAAATAAAATAATTGGAGGTCAATTCGACGCTGACGTTGCTACCTTGTCGCACGCGGCCTTTTGACGATCCGTGAAAAAAGTGTTTTGACCTTACAAAAAAAAAATCATAATCTTGAGCACACAATATAAACAATAACAAACACGTTTTGTTTAGCTGACCATTCTGACCCATTGTTCCAAAGTTTGGTTGAATTTGGTTGCCAGAGTTCCAAGGTTATAATTATAAATGTTTACGGTAGTCGGACACGTACGTGTGTCAAACACGCTCCGACCTGAAATCCCTTTGGCTAGTTGTCGCACTTGCAGCAATATTCATGGTGTGTCAAGATAGCAAGACAAGGTTGAAAACTTCCTTCATATGAAGAGTGAGAAAAAAGCAGGAGTTTTTTCGGTTTTTATTGAATATCTCAAGGTTGAAATTTTGGGGATCTGTGAAGTACAAAAGATGAGGCATTTTGAGCTGCACAAAATGGCGTTCTAAACTCAAGTTGTCCCAAAATCCACGTGCGACAAGTTTGCACGACAGCAACGATTTGTCAATATGGATACTTTTATGTAGAATTGGCTGGAGAATTGATCTCCGCGATCGGTTTTTGACGTTTAGACTCCTTTTCGAAAGCACAGTTTTATAAATGATTTTTGCTTGGTTTTTTGATTTTTTTTTTCAGGGGAGATATATCAGCCTGTATTTTTTTTACATTCTGCAACATCTCTGAACGAATGAACGAAAAAAAAAACGTGAGCTCACCTTCAAATTTGACATTTAAGTTTGATAATTAAAAAAATCTCATAGAAGTGGCGTGTATATTCATTTAAGTGTATTTATATCTGAAAGCCTGTCAAGTTTCCTACAAGTTTGTCTTTGACCACTTTTTAGTAAATTGCAACGGCTTCAAGATACAGCAAAATTTACATTATGAAAAAGCTTCTCAAAAGTAATTATCGAGTGCGACTTGCTCCATACACAGAAAAATGGCTTTTATAAGGCTAGTATAATATGTCAACAAAGGAATGGATTTGCTCTATAGTTTTGTAAAAAGTTTACCTTATTAAAATTTTCGATTTCAAGAACATATAAAATATGTTTTGACTTTTGCTTTCAGAAAAAAACTCAAATTATACATAGATTCAGCCTTTGAAGTTTGAAGATAAAAAAAACACTTGTAACCACGATGCCATCCTATCGACAACACTGAACTTGTCACACTCGAAGCTGCGGTCGATTGTGGTTAATAGCTTGAACAAAAAAAAAAGTATTATCATACAACAACAAACACGCTCCGGAAATCCTCTCCCGAGTGGTTTGGTCCACAAGGAAAGACGGCGTCCTGGAAATGACCGCACGCACACCATGTGGCCAAAACCACCTCCTGGGGGGTAATTGAATCTTGTCAGCTTTAATAAGAGATGGTGGACCATGAAAAAAATCATTTATTAACAAATTTTATTGGAAATTCTTACAGAAATTAAAACAAAGATTGAAGCCATTTACAGTCAGAGATTTTTTTAAATTTAATTATTTTTTTTCTCTGTGTCCATAAATGACCAATTAACACTAATACTCCAGCCAATTTGGGTCGAAAATTGGTTACTGATGGATAAATAATCCTAGAGCACGCGTTCTGTGTGGTTGTGTCGTATCTGTCAAGCTGTGGTTGTGGTTGTGGTGGTGGTTTTCAACACATCCGGTACCTTTGAACGTCAATTCCCGGAAGAGTGTGTCCGAAAAAGGTCAACCAGGGGAAGCACTGTGACTGCTCCAAAGTCGACAGTAAGTGAAGGTTTTCGAAGCTATACACGATTAATCGGCTGTGGGGATGTTTTGTTACGGATATCCGGGGGGGAATAATGTCAGAAGGTCAATCTGAACCGTGTTAACACTGGCTGACAAATTAATTTTTATTTGCTTATTTTTTTCATTTATTTTAAGTATTTATTAGAAATAGGACAATTCATTATTAATACAAAACTGATTCAAAATTTACTTCAAATTTAAAAAAAAAACTCTCATTTCAGTGTAACAAAATGTGACCTGATGGATTGTGCTCGTAAAAATAATTTTTTAACACAGTCGATTCGGTCGAATGTTTATCTAAACAGCTTAGCAAGCTGTTTTTGTTTGGGCACCAGGCGTCTCCACTGACAACGCGTCCTAGTCGTTGTCATTGGTGAGGTTTGTGTCGATAAACGAATCGTAAAGTTTCTTTTTCTCTACCGCTGGGCCTGGTTTCCTATTTCGGCGGAAGGTCGTTATGCTATGATTTGCCGATATAAACCATTTTGGTGTGTGAATCCTTTTTTTTCTGTGAAGGTTTCCCACGTTGGCCTAGGAACGTAAAGCGGCCCCTATTACGCTGCTGTGTTGTTTAATTTTAGATCTACGTGAAAAAGGGCCCCTTACTTTTTATGTTTGTTTGTTGTGACGATTTATCGGAAAATTCCTTCCACAAAAAAGGAGTCCCTGTTCGGGGAAGATGCCGCATGATATTGGTTTTGCGGTATGAAAATGTGTTTTTTGAGGGTTAGGAAATATGAGAAAACTTTTTAAAGAGCTGGGTAAATTTTACAGAAAATGTTTTATTTTCACTGGCAATTGACAATTCCGAAGAAAAGGATTTGAATACATCTTCTTTTTTTCATGTGATGAAATCAAATAAAAGACAAAATTGCACATTCCGGGAAACTATTTTCAAACTCCTACAGTGTCTCCTGTTTCAGCTTAGCTTTAAAAAAACTGAATACTCGATTATTCGAAGCCTTGATTATGTGTAGTTTCACTTATCCGAAGAGTTCTTAAAAAAATAAGATAATCAAATCGAAGAAAAAAAAACCTTTTTTCGTGTTTTTTATCATATTTTATTTTCTCACTTTTGACATGAATTCAGAGTTTTGCAACTCATTAATTAATTCAATGTTTTGCTACCCAAAATTGGTTCAATTTGAATGGTTGATTTCCTGTTAAGGACAAATTGGAGCTCAACGACCGGTTGAAACTTTTTTGATGCCTTCGGTCCATACAAATTTGGCAGCTGTCCATACAAAAATGTTGCATGAACATTCAAAAATCTGTATCTTTTAAAGGAATGATGATGATACACGGTAAAAACTTTTTTTGTGATTTTTTATTTCACTTTTTGTCACTAAAACTATTTAGTGTTCACCAATCACCAAAAAAAAAATAGTTAATCTCGTATCATTTTGTTTCAGTGTAGTCATTATCCACACCTACAACTTTGCCGAAGACACCAAATCGATAAAAAAAAATACTTGAGCATTTCTCTACCAAAACCGGAAATGGATTTTATTTGTATTTTTTTATTTGGCTCAAACTTTGTGGGGCCTTCTCTATGACCAAATAAGCTATTTTGTGTCATGGGTTCACCCATACAAGTCTCCATACAATTTTGGCAGCTGTCCAATGACAGATTTTTTTAACCAAACTCTCTCTGGACAAGTGTCCATGCAAAAATGGTACGTAAATATTCAAACAGCTGTAACTTTTGAGTGAATTTTCTGATCAATTTGGTGTCTTCGGCAAAGTTGTAGGTATTCATGAGGACTATTGAGAAAAAATAAGGTACACGGAAAAAAATTGCAGATTTTTTAATCAACTTTTTTTTTTCTCAAAAACTTAATTTCCCAAAATACGTATTTTTTGATTTTCGAGATTTTTTGATATGTTTTGGGGGACAAAAACTCGCAACTGTTGAGCTATAGAGAAGTTTGGTTTAAAAAATCTGCCACCGAGTTATAAATTTTTGAAATTAATAGTGATTTTTGGGAAAAATCGAAATTTCAAACCACAAAAAAATTTACCTAAATTTTTTAAGTAAAATTGAATTTGCTTTACAGTTCTACAGATAACAAGAAAGTTTGATTTTTACGAAATATTTGCAGTTTTCGATTTTAAAAAATAGTTAGCATGAGTGACCATTTCTGAAAATATTTTTTTTTTGAAAAAATCAGCAAATTTGCTACGAAATTGTCTAAGAGACATTGAAGATTATACCTCTGGTTGCTGAGATGCAGCGGCTTATAGAAAAAGAAAAAGAAGTTTTTGAAGTCTCACCCTAACAACCCACCATTTTCTAATGTCGATATCTCAGTAACTAATGGTCCGATTTTCAATGTTAAAACTCGAAACATTCGTGAAATTTTCCGATCTTTCGAAAACAGTATTTTGAATGTTTTTGAATCAAGACTAACATTTTGAAAGGGCCAATCATTCAATATTACGTTACGTATTTCAATTTTGAAAATTTTGGTGCCCTAACATGTACAGGTCACCGCTGAAATTTTCAAGTTATCGAACTTTTAGTGAAAAAAGTCGATTTTTCCCGTTTTCGTCATTTTAACATTTTAGCGCGAGGCGCGTCAAAAACCCAGTTTTAATTTTCAAAAAATCGTATCTCAGAGTATTGAAAACATAAGATCACCATGTTTTGATATATTATGTAAAATTTTCCGAGGCATCAGGTAAAAATATTTTCAGACATAGGCTCTTTGGTCCCGAGACCTTCAAAACAGCATTTTATATTTTTTCCAAATAGTCAAATTTTCTTTTGCATCTACGACAGCTAAAATCGGATGAAATGGCGCGGAGATATGTTTTTTTGAAAAAGTGGTTTTGCGAAAAGCGACGAAAATTTTTCGGACCACCCTAACACGGTTTTGTTTAAAAAAAAAAAAAATAACATTTAAGTTTGTCCTTTCAACTAGAATTGAAAACAACATAATTCGAAAATTTTCGATTTTTATTGAAAAAATTTGCGTTTTAATAGTGGTTTTCATTGGTTGACAAGTTGTTATTGCTAACGGTTTATTACTCGATTTTCAATGCTCCAAAGAGAATATTGTAGAAAATCTTCCAAGCATTTTAATAATATTTTTTTCAAAGTGCTTTTTTAAGAAGTATTATGAAGCAAAACACGAAAAGCAATCGAATTTTAAAAATTTTACGTAGTTATAACTTTTGCTTTGTACTTTTCGATTGTAAATTTGATTTTGCTTTTTGATTTTTTTTTGATCCAGGTTTTGAATATTTTCCAAAAAAAAAACCCGACTTTTATTTAAAAAATAATCTTTCAAAGCTAATTTTTCAACATCAAGCTGTATATATGGCTCAGAAGATGAATTTTATAGTCCCTTAAAACAATTAAAAAAAATCGAAAAAAAAAATGGGAATTTAACTTTTAGTGATAGAGGAAATTTACCCATTTTAAGTCTAATAAGCGGTCGTGTTTGAATGATGCTGAATAATATGAAGTGTTCCTTGAACTTTACTAAAACCAAGTACACCAACGAGTAGAGCAACTTTTTGTGAAAATTTCTGTTTATTTTTATATTTACTTAAAGTTAATCCATACCTTTAACAAGCATTTTTAAAAAAATATTTCTCAATTGTATTCTCATCAGACGAGAAAGCATTTATATTTTCAGCTTAGTTCCTTTTTCTTCCAGCGCTGTTTTGAGTCTGCTTAGCGCTGCCAAAATTGATGAAATTTTAAGTGAAAACTCACGAATAGTAGCATTTATTGAGAAAGTTTCCTGGCATCACTGGCTCACTCCAACAGGCGCTGCTGGTGGTGTTGGTGGCCACCCTTTGTTCTTTATTTGCCTTTTACGCGAGGGAGCTTCGGCCTTCGATTGGAATGGGACGTCAAAAATCAAACGTCAAAAGACTTGGCGCATTTGTTTTTTGATAGCGCTTGCTAATTATTTACATGTTTCGGGATTATTTTCAAGTGAGTGACTAAGTAATGGTCAAAAGAACATGTTGCCGATAGTTGGAAGCAATTTTATATCTTAAGCGCTTTGAAATCGTTAGCGCAAGTGAAAAGATATTGATGGTGACTTTCGTCAGGCAGTTAAGCTCTCATCTAGCGTGTGGATGTGTGTGCAAACAAAATGATGAGAAATGGACTCGCAAAATAGAATGATTTAATTAAGCTTACAATCAAATCATACAATCTCACGTATTAACTTACACATATGCAACAAAGGCAACAATCAAATGGCAAAAAAATGCGCCAAATCCAGACGTCTCCAACGAAATCCTCCCCCACACAAGAAACAAAATGGCGCAAAACACTTGATTAACACTCACTCTTCCTCTTTCTTATCTCGTCGGCGCCTCAGACATTAGCGGCTTTTCCAGAGGCCATTTTACCCCAAGGGGAAGGGGAAGGAAAACCCCGGGCCGCATTTCATCTACGCGCCCGTGGAATTGAATTAATAAATTTTAACGATAATTACGCGCTATAATTGCAAATGTGTGTGCGGGCCAAGTGTTTCTTGGCGTAGATACTTCTGGGGAAAAACAAGATTATGGTGCGACTCCGTCCGGGGAATTACAAGTGTGAGAGTTTTGGGGAGCCTCCCCCAAACGACTCATCCTCGTCATGGCCGTTATCTTTTTCTTCGGGTAGGACCATTCGCCAGCAGCTCCCTCGCGTAAAAGGCAGGTCGTAATGATGTACTTATTTTGGGGGGTCGATGGTGCGGAAAGAAATTGAACGCGGAAAAAAGTAGATGAAATGAATTGAATTTTGTGGTGGTGTTGAAGTTCCACTTTAATCCTGAAAGTTCAAAAAAGGTATTAATTTATTTTCATTCGTCAATTGCTCAAAATTCCAAGCAATAATTCGGTAAATTAAATGGTTTCGGAACCCCATGAAAAGCTCATTATTTTCCACAATCTGAACCCAATCCAGGCATCATTATCCCGAGGTTTCAATTACATGAAGTGCACTTCTCGGGATACACATTTGTTCCGCCCAATTAGCTTCCAGTCAATACACACACATACACAAATACCAATAAGCAGCTTAAATTTTCAACTTTTCCAGCAACAAATTTTCCCATCCATCCATCCATCTACCCTTAAATTGGCCCAACTTTCCCGAGCAGTTTTTTTTTTGTTCACGCCCGTTTCACAAACACGTAAAATATCGCTCATTTTCATCCCCGTTACGAAAACTGACCCCATTATGGTGCACTTAGAGCAGGGAGACCCAAGAATTCGCCCCCGTCCTGGTTGACCAGGGTTATTTTCAGCATTCAGGTGGAGGAAATTTACGATTATTATTCAATCTCTCTATCTTTTCGAATTACAGTGCTCCATCGAGGAGAAAACGAAGGAACGGGTGCGAACGGGTGATTACAGCAGCGTTATTCACTAGTTGCTTCGCGCGGTAAAGGTAACGAGCTTGTTGGCTTGAGAGAGAAGAGCAGGGATACTGGATGAAAAAAATAATTAATTTTTCAAAGTTTCAAATCGT
The DNA here is from genome assembly GCF_015732765.1 of Culex quinquefasciatus. Taxonomy (NCBI): domain Eukaryota; kingdom Metazoa; phylum Arthropoda; class Insecta; order Diptera; family Culicidae; genus Culex; species Culex quinquefasciatus. The sequence continues at coordinate 24,436,252 of NC_051863.1, forward strand.
AGCCTAGCTTAAAATTAAATGTGGTTCAAATATTTCGGAATTGCAAAAAGCTGTAGAGCAATTCCAGCTCAAATCAGGAATTTTTCTGGTACTTTTGTACCCGACCCTCTCCGATTTTAATGAAACTTTGTAGACATGTTATCCTAGGCCTATATAAGCCATTTTTGTGTATATGGAGCCAATTTTGCTCAAAAATTACATTTCGACGTCGTCGTGCTATCTTGTCGCACCCGCCATTTTGACGTTCCGAGAAAAACGCGTTTTAATGTTTGACCTTGAATATTCAAAAGCGAGAGCACGCAATGTAAACAATAACAAACACGTTTTGTTTGGCTCACCATTCTGTGCATTGTCCCAAAGTTTTGTTGAAGTTGGTTGCTGGAGTCCCGAGTTATAATTACAAATGTTTACGGTAGTCTAGCTTGTACGTGTGACAAACGCATCCTGACTTTCCTGGCCTGAAATCCCTTTGGCCTTTTGTCGCACTTACATCAATTTTTATGGAGTGACAAGATAGCACGACAAGATTGAAACTACTTTCATATGTAAAGTGACAAAAATGCACGGAGTTTTTTCGGTTTTTGTTGAATATCTCAGGATTGAAATCGAATTTTGGGGATCTGTGAAGGTCAAAAGGTGAGGCATTGTGAGCTGCACAAAATGGCGTTCTTAACTCAATTTGGCCCAAAATGCACGTACGACAAGTTAGCACGATGGCGACGATTTGAGATGGTACGCCCTTATTTAAATATTTTTGTATTTTGTAATTTAAAAATTACTGTGTCTCGAAGCCGTTGCATCGTATCAAAAAGTGGTCAAAGACAAACTTGAAGGAAATTGGACGAGCTTTCTGAAAAAAATACACTGAAAGAAAAAAACATGCCACATCTATAAGATTTTTTTATTTTTAAGTCTAAAACTTAAATTTAAAGGTGATGTCACGATTTTTTTTCGTTCAAAATTTTTGAGCAAATAGCCTAAACTATAACCAAAAGACTGACGAAAAATGCAGGATGGTATGTCTCTCCTAAAAAAAATACAAAAATCATTTACTAAAAATGTTTTTTTGAAAAGTGGTCTAAACGTCAAAATTTTTGAAAACCGGTAGTGGGAATCGATTCTCCAGACAATTTTACATAAAAGTCTCCATATTGATCATTGTCCTATGTCCAATCCTTGGGAAGATACAGCGGTTTTAAAAATGAAAATGTTGAAAAAACGTTTTTTTTTGTGGTTTTTGGCAATTGTTATATGACAGATTTGAGTTTTCAGACTCGTAAATATTTTTACCGAAAAGCTCGTCTAATTTCCCATAAGTTTGCGTTTGACAGCATTTCGATTGGATGTAAGGGCTTACAGATATAAGCTTAATTACATTGCTTATAACTAAAAATAGTATATTTTTTTCAGTGTGGTAGAAACCAGGATAGTAAATTAAATTTGATTACGTAAATATAAAAACGACATAAATCAAAAAGCTGTCAAAGGCAAACTTATGGGAAATTGGACGAGCTTTCCGGTAAAAATATTTACGAGACTGAAAAACCAAGACTGTCTTATAGAAATTGCCAAAAACCACAAAAATCCGTTTTTTCAACATTTAGGGGAGAGTGGGGAGACTTGATCCCCTTTTTTTGTATCGCACATAACTCTGTCAATTTCTCACAAAACTATGATCTTTTTGCATGAATTGAAAGCTTAAACATTCAACTATGTTTGGCTGATAAGGGTATTTCATCAGATAAACTCTTCGAATCATGCCAAGCGTTTTAAAAAATATTTTAAACCGGCATTTTCAAAATGTTAGGGGTAATTTGATCCCCCTTCCAACATTTTGAAGAAATCTTAAGCAAAATGTTTTTTATTCATCCAAACTTTTAATTTTCTATAAGTAACAGCAATTTCACATTAAACCTGTACGTTTGTGTTCAAAATATAACAAGTTTAGCATGAAAAATATTTAAAAACTTAAAATTTTCTTTTTTAGACCAAAATTGAGCATGTTTACAAAAGCTGGTAATTTTTGTTTACAAAACTTTTGAAAAATGGTTCAAACTGCAGTAAGTTATGTACAACTATACAAAAGGAAACTATGTACAAAAACCCAGCCCAATTACTTAATCTTAAGGCTGATTCTAGTGACTGTAAATATGCAGGGATCAAGTCTCCCTAAACGCACTTTTTTAAACAATTGATTGTAAAAATAGTATGACGATAAATTTAACGTCAAATGCATAAGGGTTTTGGAGTTGATATGTTTATCAAACAATTCATGTTTAAAAAATATTTTTTTTAATAATTTTTGAGTGTTTTCTATACTTATCAAAACAAAGAAAAAAGATCTCTTGAAAGTTTTTTGCAGCACTTCTTAGAAAAATGTGTGTAACTCAATCTAAACATTTTTTAATTTTTTTCTTTGTTTTCTACAATGAGTTTTAATTAATTTCGCACAACTTTCTAGAACCAAGCTAATTGTTTTACCCAAATGCTGACGAGATACAGGCTCGGGATCAAGTCTCCCCGGGGATCAAGTCTCCCCACTCTCCCCTACATTTTTTAAGCCGCTGTATCCTCCCAAGGATTGGACATAGGACAATGGTCAACATGGAGACTTTTATGTAAAATTGTCTGGAGAATCGATTCCCACTACAGGTTTTCAAAAATTTTGACGTTTTGACCACTTTTCAAAAAAACAGTTTTAGTAAATGATTTTTGTATTTTTTTAGGAGTGACATACCATCCTGCATTTTTCGTCAGTCTTTTAGTTATATTTTAGACAATTTCCTCAAAAATTTTGAACGAAAAAAATCGTGACATCACCTTTCAATTTAAGTTTTAGACTTAAAAGTCAAAAAATCTCATAGATGTGGCGTGTATTTTTGTTTCAGTGTATTTTTTTCAGAAAGCCCGTCCAATTTCCTACAAGTTTGTCTTCGACCACTTTTTGATACGACGCAACGGCTTCGAGATACAGTAATTTTTGAATTACAAAATACAAAAATATTTAAATACCTTACGCCCTTCTCAAATGTTATTTTCGAGTACTTTTGGCTCCATATAAACAAAAATGGCTTATTTAGGCCTAGGATAACATGTCTACAAAGTTTTATTGAAATCGGAGAGGGTTGGGTACAAAAGTACCAGAAAAAATCCTGATTTGAGCTGGAATTGCTCTGTATTTAAAATATATGTTTTGCCCTGCCTTGAGTAGTGGCAGTTTGCAGTTAGTTACAACAAATTATTATTGTAAAACGGGGTGATTTAGATAGCTGGGATGACTTTGATAGGTTTGAGATTTTTCCGCAAAATGAAGAGTAAAAATTTAATACGTAGGGAATGATATGGAATCATACTGACTGTGGTAGAGCTCAAAGTACCTCTAGAAGAACTTTTCATAAAATTTTGAAATATTTAAAAAGTTAGTTAAGTTAATTAAGAAAATGTTGATGAATAGCGTTATTTTAATCTTCTTAAGTGTCATCTTCGGATTCTTCCGACAATTTTCCACTAGGAGAATATAAAATAAAGCAAATAATGTGTTTTTGAATCATAATTTAAAAAAATCTCCAAATTTATTGGCATTTTCCGTAGAACAAATGTCATATAACGTCATGATTCGAAATCCGGACACTTAGTAGCATATCATTTTTGTTATAGCTGGCAAAAAGTCATGTAATAAGTTGGAAATGTAGAAATATCATAAGGATGTAGTATAAATAGTCAGTTTCTACAAAATGCATGCGAAATATGTCTTTTCTAACAATTTTTCATCAGAATTTTAAAATTAAAATGATATGTTGTGCTTCGAATCCAGGACACTGATAAAAGCTGATTCGAAATCCGGACACTTTTGCTTCGAATTCCGGACACTCGATTTTACTTATGAATAGCACAAATTTGGACTGAAATGTTAGTGTATGACAATCTTTATGTCTCAAATAAGCTGTTAACATAAAAACAATCGATAGCTTAAATAAAAATTTGCTAGAATTTAAGGAAATCGAAACCATAAATTTCTGCTTTGCCTTCCAGGTACTTCGAACGCCTATGAAATATTGCAAGTGAAATGTTTCGCTTTTTTTGTAAACTTATAATTTTATTGTATTAAATTGTTTTGGCATTAACTACAGCGTTCAAACAAACTTTAAATGAAAGTTGATGTTGGAATTCATCAAATAACACAGTTTTGACATTCATAATGCGAACTTATATCCAAATAATTGATAGAACAAGATTAAGTGTCCGGGTTTCGAAGTGTCCGGGAATTCGAATCATGATGTTAAAATGAGAATTTTTTTTTTATTCTTGAAGCACTTTTTGACAATTTTACTTAAAATTTATATGTATTTTGGTAAAAAGTTTGTAAACTTAGCCAACTGAATATTTTTTTCCCATAAAAAATGATAGCAACCTTAGTGATGGTACATTTGACATACAAATAAAATGTGAACACCATAAATCTGATTTTAACAAGAAAAACTATCCCGGAGTCATCCCGGAATACAAAATAAAATTTTCAACCCACCTTTTTTTAAACACCATTGAAACATTTTTTTTTCTTCAAAATAGTGCATGGACTTTGTGTGGCTTACCCCAGTACATGGCTATCCAAAGTTTCGAATAAACAAAATGCGATTGGCCGAAGATTTCTTAATAACATCAAACAATCGGATCATGAACACATTTTTATAATTTGGGTTCTGCAACGCAATTTCAGTCAAATTTGACAATACCAAACGCATTTTACTAATATATCGTCATTGTCTGCTTTTTCTAGGATTAAAATTTTCAAAAAGACAAAAGATCACAAAATTATGATAATATTTTTTAATGAGTTTTAATGAAAATTAGTTTCAATTTAATTTTCATTTAAGTTTTCTTGAAAAAAATATGTTTTTTTTTACTTTTTGAAGGTGAGGGGGGAATATTATTTTCAGAAGTCAAAAAATTTTACGCTGTAACTACTATCAATGATAGATAAAAAAAGAACCCGATTTAATATCACCAGAGGTGAAATAGAGCCTTTGTTTCAAAATGATGAAACTCCGAAAAATATATTGGTGCATGATACCACCCAGTGAGAATTTGACCTAAAGTTTCGAATTTTTTTAGACTAAACCTCGAATGCATTTTTTTTTTTAATTTCAGGGGTACATTATGGGTCGCAAGATAATTAAATTTAATTTAAAAAATAAAGGGTACTCAGTCTTTAATGTAATTCTATGATTACCTTTAAAAAATGTATTGATATAACACTTTGTCGATCTAATAATCTAATAATCTAATAATTATTAAAAGCCAGAAAGAACACTTTCACGCGCAGCGTAAAACGCGCAAGCGTAAATGTGCTGTCGTTTATGCTTCGACTTGACGACTTGTCGATCTTTCAACACCGCGCTAGGGTGGTTCCAATAATAATTTTAAATTTTCATGCGATGTTTGGCTGTTCTTTTCGGATCTAAATTTATTTTAAATTATTTATGATTTATTGTTGAATGTTTTTTTTTTGGCAAAAAAAATGTACTAAAAAGGCCGTTTTTGGGACCACCCTAGCACGGTGTAGGTGTAGGCTTGAAATTTTTAGTTTACTTAGGAGAAATATACTGATTTTCGTAAAGAGGAAAAAAACGCAGATTCGCCCTATTGAACTGTTACTACGGAATTTTAACCTGATAATTCGACATAGAAAAACTTCACCATTCGAATGCAAGTATAAAAAAAACTTATTTTGAAAGCGAAAAGCCTAACTAGCTCCGAAAGTTTACAAAAACCAAACGCAATAAAAATCTCATAAAATCATTCAAACGTTATGCCGTTGCAAATATTTTTCAATGTTAATGTCACCCCACCCTTCAAAAACGGTCCGAAAAATCAGAGGGCAAAAACATAATCAACTAGAATCCATTTAAAATCATTTACCTGCGTTGAAAATCATAATTAGTGTGTTTGGGTTGGGGCTTGAATAAAAAAATATTTTTAATTTTAGTGAAATGTTAATGCAAAGTACCGCAAAAAGGATTTAAATGCGAAAAAACTATCGTCGATACTTGGATATTTTGAAAACTAACTATTGCAAAGCAACTGGGCTGGTATAAGATGCATTTTAAAGCAATGGCAAAAAATGCTAAAAAAAATCTAAAATTCATTCACCTTACAGTGCTCACTCCGTACACGTTACGCTCACGGTGATAATGACGGTTTTAGTGTACGATGCCCTCTATCGCCCCCTTTAGATTCTCCGTTAGTAAAAAACACTTCCACACGTGGTGGCACCACCAGCTGCCCCAAGCAACGCCGAGATCCTATCGATAATCGTTGATTGAAAACGAGTAGCCTTGAGGAAGAGTTGGAACAAAAAATGGTCACTATCAAAAAAAAAAAAGACCGTTTTATAACGGGGGTTCACGAAAGTGAAGGTGGGAGGTTTGGGGTCATTTCACACACACACGTGGGTGTGACGGGACACTTTAATCGACATTTAATTAAACGGGATCTGTTTTCGAGTCCCGGCCTGGCGTGTGGGACACTTGCGAAGGACACGGTTGAAATGATACGGTTGCCATTTTTTTTGCCAGTGCAACATTCTATAAAGGTTCTATCTGTATTGCAGGACGACGTTCCGGGGAGCGGTTCCCCGGAACACCTGGAACGGATCTCACTGATTTTTACCTCCCACATATTGTGTGAATTTGTGAGTATGCCAGGGCGAGTGTGACAACAAACCGCCGAGCTTGTTGCATACCTTTCAGGGGTAAACGTATCAATTTTGTTGAGTGTTCTAAAAAAGTTGCTAATTATAACAAAAAAGTTGTAGGTTTCGGACAAAGGTTATTTTTTAAAACAATTTAGTCCAAAAATACTGTCTTTCACCATAAACCGACCTACGTGCTCCAATCTGTAGCGCTGCAAATGTTGCAGAGCTTTTTCAAACTCCAATGGAACGGACCAACGAACGAACCAAAGCGAAGCCGGGGTCTCGCTCCTGTTGATGCAATATATATTAAATTTCATGGTCCTGTGAACTTAATTTCCAGTGGCCACCGGGTGCGAGGTAGGTGGGTGGAATGGACACGGTTCGAGCTCCTGTCCATTTTTCGAACTTTTGTCGACTACGGCGAAAACAAGATTGTGCAACTTTGTCGGTGAGTTGTGTGGGTGTAGGTTCGAAGAATTTTGAGGTAGATACAGCTTTTTCGGGGGAACTGTTGCCGTGTGAAACAGACTGAAATTTATAGTCTAGAAATCAATTTTGAGTCGCTACGATATTTCGTACAAATCAATTTTATAATAAATCAACTGCCAATAAACCACCACCGAGATCAAGATCCATTTTCAATTAACCAATCTATTTATCTCTGGCGCACTCCCATTAAATCTGGTGGCTCGTGAAAAATAATTACCCCAAATAAAATTTGCATAAATATCGTGCCCCCTCAACAAAACAGTCGGTTCCGAATAAATTGCAATCGGGGAAAAAATGCGCATTTTCCACGCGCCAAACAATTTTCCAAACGGGCCGGAGTCGAATGCTATCGCACGAATTAATGCATCAGGGGGAAGGAGGTGGGTTCAACTTCAATCCATAATTCGTTTTAATCAATTACCTTCGCCTGGCTAATTGCGTTATGAAAATCAATATACTTCCCCTTCAGGGGATTGAGGGTGCCACGCACGTTCTGTTATTTATGTGCGGGTTAAAATCGAAGTCTCGCAGAGTATTTGAGCAATGGCAGCATAATTTGAACAGCAACACGGGTGAAAGGGGTGGGGGCTTTGGAATAATATGCATAAATAAATGAATAATCCAATTTTGCCCGGGCCTTTCCCCCCCGCTGCAAACACTAGAATCCAAAGTTTGCGCTGATGATTGAAACGGATGGCAGTGATGGGCAATTTATTAGGAAGCTGAGTTGCTCATGCTCGTTAATTAATGATGAATGAATAAAAACAGAACATAAATCTGTCGAATTCTGTCGAAAGATCCGTTAAACATGAACAAATAGTGATTTATTTTACTTTAAAAAATATGTTTTTTTCTTTTAAAACAACCTTTAAACTAATTCCAACCAATTTAAAGTCACAGAAATTTTCATAATTGAAATACGCAACTTTTGGTACCCTAACGTTTAAAAGTAATTGCTGAAATTTTTAAGTTATCGTAGTTTTAGTGAAAAAAGTAATTTTTTTGCCATTTCCGTCATTTTTATTTTTTTTTCGCGTGGCGTGTCGATAAACCCAGTTCTCATTTTCAAAAAAAATTTATCTCGGAAAATTGAAAACATAACTTTACCATCATTTAAAATTTTCCGAGGAATTCCTCTTTGGTCCCGAGACCTTCAAAAGAGCATTTTATGTTTTCATTTGACCTTTTGAAATGTTAGGCTGGATGTTTGAAACTTTTAACTATTTTTCCTTAAAAGTCTATCTAATATCCTTTCGTTTGCGCTTGCGTTTTTGAAAAATGTGGTTTTTACAAAAATCGACGAAAATTGCCATTTTTCGCACCACCCTAACACGGCGTAAGTCACCTTACTGGCCAAACAAAAAAAAAACGGGTCTAATTATTTCAGCCAAGGAACCCCCAGAAAAATTTGAGCCCGAACTTTTTTTCGAATCATGCTGTTTTCGTGGGGAATTGCTCTAAAACAACTTTTAAAACACATATTTGAAACAAAATTATTATTTTAAACATTATAGGTTGATCGTGAAGATCCAACCCCGCCTCTTGATGTTCTTCGTACTAAATTTTCGCCAAGAGTCAATCTCAATTTTTTAGCAATTGTGAATCAGCAAGCTTCCATTTAAACAAAAACATTACAAGCAATCCCTTATGTTTTTACATTTTTTTTGTATCTCCTTCAAATTTGAAAAGTTAATAAATTTCCCATTGATTGACATGTCACACAATTTTTCTCAGTTGAGTAACAAAAATGTCAGAGGTTTTAACATGTTTTTTGTGTTTTTTTAATGACAAATATTTGTTTTTTTTTTAGTATGACATCAAATCGGGCGTCAAATTTTACAAAAAAGATTCATTTTTTACACTAAATTTCCAAACTTGCACCATGCAGGCTGAAAATTATTAAAAAATAATTTTCACCACCCCTGCAACACAAATACTTTTAAAAGCAGAAAGAAAAATTCTACAATTTTTATTTTTAACTTTATTGATTGCTGAGATTCAGCCTCCTAATGTTTAAGAAATAAATAAATTTAAAAATATATGATTTCTCAGTGTATCTTAATAAGCTCTAATTTTTCAACTCGCACTTCTTCGGAGACTATTGGATCGATTTTTCATTTTCAAAAAATAATCGAAGATTTTTTTGTTTTTTTTTTAATTAAAATAAATTTTAAAGTAAAAAAAACAAGCTCAACATTGAAAAAATGTTAAAAATAAACCTTTTTCCTATTATTAAGTTTTTCGTGAAATTCTTTCACTTAAGTTTCAATTTAACATAGAAAATCGAATCAAACGTTTCCGAGATACTGCGTGTTGAAAAATGAGGGCATGTTAAATGACACCAAGAAAAATCGACTTCTTGCATTACATAAAAAAATCCTCAGCTTTTCAAAAATTGTAATAACTTGAATGCCTTTATTTTTTTAAGTCTTTTGATTACTCGGAGAAAAAAGAGACTTTCTACAGGTTGAATTTATTGGAAATTGTCCAAGGAATTCGATAAAAGTAAAATTTTAACCCTTAATGCCCCATAATATTCTGTTTCCACGTTTAAAAAAATAATTGAAAAAATATAAGAAAAAGTATAAAAATTCAGTTTTGACCGATTCGTAATATTGTTATTTGTTTTACGTTATCACCATCGCGATGCATCGTGTTCCCCGGACAATGTTACATAATAATCCATTTAAAACTCAAACTTAAATGAACTATTGGCGAGATACAGCGATTTTACTAAAAAAGTTTGATTTTGCACAGCACTCTATGAATTCAATGAATTCAAATCCGAAATAAGTTTCTCACATATTAAAACCGAACTATGCGGGATTTATCCCTTTTTGTTGAAAAGTACACCTTGTACTTCTGAGTGCTGCGCAAAATCATTTTTTTTTCAGTAAAATCGCTATTTCTCACCAATAGTCCATTTTTGTTTGAGGTCTATATGGATTATTAGGTAAAATTGTCCAGGGAACACGATGGTGATAAAATAAAACAAATATAATTATAAGGTATTGGTCAAAACTGAATTTAAATACTTAAAACGTTAAAATATAATATTAGGGGTCATTTGAGGGTTAAAATTTTACTTTTATCGAACTTCTTGGACAATTTTCTATAAAACGCAACCTGTAGAAAGTCTTTTGCTCAAAAAGTTGCAAAGTTATGAATAAAAGAAAAAAATGTTTTTTTAGAAAATCGTCAAAAAAGAGGGCGGTGTCAAGTAGACCTGGAATGACCCATGTATAAAAATTGAAAATCATGAATAATTTGCAAATTTCTAGAGATTTACTCTTTAACGCCTTTTATAATTTTGCAAAGAACCTCATACCATTATACACTTAAAAGAAATCATGGAAATATTGCATCAGAAATTGGCTAATTCTTTTTATGTTGATAAAATGTGAAAATTTCCCTTTTTTGTTGCTCTTTTTCCGCATAAAATGAGCAAAAATAACATACAACAAATAGCCATAATTCATCTCAAATTTCTTTGTTTTTTTTCCGAGTTAGACAAATTGATCAGGGAATTAGAGGTAATTTTTTGTTAAGTTTTTAATCATTTTTCAGCATTTAGTGAATTTCTATTTCAGTTATAATTTTGAACTTGGAAACATATAATTTCTAAACATTTAAAAACTGTAAAAAAATTCTCAAGACATAAGGCCGATGCAAATATTTAAAAAAGTTTTTGTCCCTCGGCCCTGGCCGAGGTCAAGGGGGGGGGGGCAAAAAAATAAAAAAATATAAAAATTTAAATAACAAGCCATAATCTTCACATTTAAATGAAAAAAGTGTTTTAAAATGCATTTTTCACTAGTTCAGTTGTTTTGCAATCATTAGTTTTCAAAAAATCTAAGATCTGACAAAAACAAAAATTGTATCGAAAAAAAAGATTTTGCATCGAAAATTTTCAAAAAATCTTAAGATTTTTTAATAAACCCAAACATGCTAAAAATGATTTTAAACGCAGGAGAATGTATTTAAATTTGATTTCAGCTAGTTGCCCTTGAATTTTCATTGAAATTTTGTAGTTTATTGTAAAAATATTTTTTTTGCCCCCTGATTTTTCGGGCCAATTTTGAAGGGGGGGGGGGGGGGGGGGACAAAAACTTTTAAAAAACATTTGTACCAGCCTTATATAATTAAAAAATTTACATTAAGGGTGATATATACTACAAAAAAAGCTTATTTCACTGATTGGCTTATTTTTAAGAAAATTGAAAAAATGAACGCCACGGTGCGCCCTTTTTAAAACAGATTTCATTATAAATTAAATTTCATTTCATAAAAGTTAAACATGGTGCAATGCGAACATACACATGAAAAGATGTAATTTTACATATAATTCTGTATTATTGCACTTTGTCCACATCAATTATTGTGGATTTAGCTGGTAACTGGATATTCTGGCATCTTCTCACGGTCACTGGAAACTGTCGTGAATAGACCTAAGGGTTTCCAATTGGTGTGAAAAAGTTCAATTCATAGAAAAAATGTGGATTAAAATTTTGATTTTTAGTCAATTCTCTGACATCAGGAATAATTGTTTGAACATGCTCGTAATTTTTTATTCAGTCGGAAAAACATTATTTTTCTTGAAAATGTATCATTTTTAACCACATGACCACCCCTAATTCTGCCTCGATGCCGCCATCATGTGAACGCATGCTCCGTTTGTTTGTCAACAAAGCTGCAGCTGGATGGTAAGACGAAGGGCGGGGGGAGTGGTTCCACAAAAAAGGCACAAAAATGTCCTTACTGTGTTACGGAAATGGTAAACAAAAAAAACGGGCAAAAAGTTATTTTGTCTATACACAGAGAAAAATGTGTTCCGAAAACCGTGAACAAGCATTCATGAAAATGGGAATCGCGAACAAATTACGTTTATGAAACATGAATTTTTTTTTTTGCAAAATTGAATAAATAACGCTGTGGATACGATTTGGTACCCAAGTCTTTTCAAATAGTCTATTCATGGAAATGTGGATACTCTCATAAATTAATCCTTTGCACATCCCTGTCCACTAACTCCATCTAATTACACACAATTGATGGGTATTGTGTGCGTGGTCGTGGTTCAGAAGGATGCTTTTGCCATAATGAGCTGCATCAGATCCATCACACCGCTGAGTCTCGTCGTCGTCGTCTGGTTGAAGGACGTGACTCGGCGAAACAACTAAACTCTCCCGCCGCTTCTTGGCTTCGTCGGTGGGATTTGTGCAACAACACGCCGTGGCAAATTAGTTAGTCATATTAGTGCGGTATTGGCATCATTGCGGCGGCGAAGGTATCGTGCGTCTCCATCGGATCGATCAATTTACGGAGAAGCCCGGAGTGCCCCAGGTCAGTGTCGTCCCTTGTGCTTGTCTTGTTAGATATTAATTAAATTCAAGATGCGTGGGAGGCACAGTCAAAAAAAAAATCAACAAAGTTTGATCAAAATGTCTGAATTTTGAAAAACTTCGAAATTGTTTGAATGTTTGCATTATTTTAGTTTAAAAATTAAATTTAATTATAAACAAATTTTGAACAGTCCTCTTCGTACCGAGGAAGGATCCAACAACCGAGCAACACAATTTGATACAAGCAAACGGGCCCTCGGGGCCAAAACAGTCGTCAACGTTGCGGGACAACAACGGCCGGGACACGACGCGCCGGAATATTTCGGCTAAAGCCTAATTTATTCGATTAGTGGTTTTGCAGAGTACGCGAACACATGTGTGCGTTTGCGTTCGCGTCTGTCTGGCTGTGTTTTGTAAATGTTTGCGTCTGACGGTGCGGATACACGTGTCAGTTTGCGGATTAAGGTAATTTAATGAATACGCTGGAAATTGGTTGAACGACTATAAACTCGTAATAAACTCGAAGTAATTAGTAGATGGGGGCGGCAAATTTATTGCTGATTCCTGGGGAAATCGCAATCGTTTACGGCACGGAGTCGCGAGTTCACTTTGGGGTAAAATATTGCGAGTGCAGATTTAATTATGCTCTCTCAGTTTAACTAAAATGCCGAATAGTTATTTGTCAATGTAATCGAGACTTAATTTGGACATTTATTCAATCTAGGAAACAAAAAGAACTATGAATTGCCTAAAATCAGACAATATAAATTTGTCAAACATTATCACCATTGCTTGATTAAGTAATCAAAAACACAACACCTTTGCTTGCTTATTTGCAAACATATTTTTGAGTATATTAATTATACGGTTTTTATTTTTTACTTCAAATATTTTTAAAATTTGTGCCAAAGCTTCTTCTCTTTTGTTTTTTTCGACTTTTCGAACTTTTTCCATTACCAAACATGTAATTTTGCATAATTATTCCGTGCATATGAGTTTTCATACACAGAAAAAAAAAATCATGGTAATATCACATCTGGGAAGGGGTACATCTTTTATGTCACAAAAAAGGGTAGTTTTGCCTCTGAAAATGTGTAATTTTACCACTAATATGGTGTAATGATGATTATTCAGTCTAAATTGAGGCTGAATTACATCATAAAAGATTACATTTTTTTACTGTGTACAACAATAATTTTGTCATACAGAAAAGGGGCATTTTTTATTTTAAATTAAATGATCCATTCTAGAAAAAAGAATATCAGAATTGTCAAGCTTGCTTATGCCTTTTTCAGGTAATAAAAGTCACGTTATCAAAAAGACATCAATTTTAGGGAGCCATAATATTAAAAACAGAGCACGATTAACTTACTATTCGATTGAAAAATTCGATTTTACTTCCAAAATAAAATATATCAACTTTTTTACCCGGTCTTGATATTTAAGGGGGAAATTTGGCAACACTTTTAATATATATTTTTTGTCATATCCAAAAATGAGATTTTCTCAAAATGACTATTTTGCTTGGTTCAATTGGTTCAATCGAAAATTCTTTTTAGAGTGTTACATTTTTTTAAAGTTCTAAGCAACTACAATTGTGTCGAAGACACCAAATCGATCAGAAAATCTGTTCTAATGATACAGATTTTTTGAATATTTAAATAGCATTTTTATCCCATGTAGGCCCAATAATCAAAATTGTCTAATTTTGATTAGTGTATGCTGATAATTCCTGTTCATCAACAGAGGGGCAACCATGGGTGGTCTCTCATGCTCATAATGAGTAAAATGTCAAATTTATCTATTTGTCGTTTTCAGAGATTTGGGAAAAATAAATAAAAAAAGTTTGAAAAAATCTGTACTAAATTTTATGAAAAATTTACTAAAATTTTCATAAAATATCGCTTTTTTGAAAATACAAAAAAGCCTTGAAATTTTGTAAAATCTAACGACGTTACAATTTCAATTGTTAACATTTTGTGATTTTTTTATAAATCAAATCAAAATTACAGTTCGTCGTTTGGAACCAAAATTGCAAGTTGTAATGTAGGGTTTTGAAAAATACGGTAATTTGTGAAAATTTTGCTATTAGCATTGAAAATACACTTAATTTTTTCTTATAGATGTTATAGAAAGGAGTTAAAGAAATATGAAAATTTTGTTGTTTTGTGAAAATTCAAGCATTTTACACTAAAAACTTTAAAGTCGTGAGAATCAAAACCATGTTTCACGTTATTTGGTTCCCATATTTGCAAATAATCAAAATTTTAGTATTGTAATTTGACAAAAATAAAAGATTTTCGCTATCATCGAAAATACTTTTTTTCAATTTAACGCTGTTCATTAATTATTTTTTACAGGCTTGTGAAAGTGAAAGAATGTGATTACAAATAACTGAGGCTAGTGAAATTTCACGATTTCGCGGACAGAAATCGACAGAAATTGGGTTATTTCTGCAACATTTAAGGTTTTTCCTTTGAATAGATAACAACAACCAAAATTAGCAAATATTTTACCCGCAAAAAAAATTTAATTGAAAAAACGTGATTTTTGAACTCTTGGAGATATTCGTTAGCAAACAAAAGAACTGTAAGAAAAACATACAAACAAAACATTACAATCGATTGCACAACATGCGTGTTTAGTTAAATTTGAAGCCTCTACATTTTTTTTCCAAATTTTGGTTTGAGTCTTGAAATTGTGGTTGCAAAGCTGTTACAAGAAATAAAACATTTATTCAGTAATTCCCCACGAAAACAGCATGATTCGAAAAAAAGTTCTCCGATCGTAATTGAAATACGCAACTTTTGGTACCCTAACATGTATAGGTCATCGCTGAAATTTATCTGAAAGTTATCGCAGTTTTAGTGAAAAAAGTCGTTTTTTCCCGTTTTCGTGGCACGTCGAAAAACGAAGTTTTTACTTTCAAAAAATCGTATCTCAGAGTATCAGTATCTTCATACGACCTTTTTAAACGTTTGGCTAGATTTTTGGAACTTCTTATTTTTTTCCCAAATAGCATTTTTTTGAAAAAAGTGGTTTTTGCGATGATTTTTTGAAAAAAGTGGTTTTTGCGAAAATCGACGAAAATTGCCATTTTTCGGACCACCCTAACGCGGCGTAGGTCACCCTAATGGCCAAACAAAAAAAAATATGGGTCTATATATTTCGGCCAAGGAACCGCCAGAAAAATTTTGAGCCCGATCGGAAAACTTTTTTTTTCGAATCATGCTGTTTTCGTGGGGAATTGCTGTATTATAAGTTTTTTTTGAATCAAAATGAAGCTTCGTTTAAAAATTGATATTTCTTGTTCTTCGATAATGCAATGATTAGAGGCTGGGTGCTGAAAAGACAGAATGTGCTCTTCACTAATACAACTGCACTACAGCTTTAAACATAAACAAAGTAGAAGGCTATGTTCAAGCTCAAGCGTGACATATTTTTTGCTGCTGAAGTGACTTGTTTTGAAACATTTTAGATCTGTTGATTTTAAAGTTTTTGCTGAAAAATTAAGTGCTTTGCGCTTTTTTTGTTCGTAGACTAAATAATGGGCGGCCAAAAGAGTCAATCTTTGTTTTCCACGTGACGAACAATTGCGTCAGAAGTGGGTGGAATTTTATGAATCTGAAGAGCAACCGAATGGAAGTTCCTTGATTTTGTATCTTTGAAGCGCAGTGATAATGTCGGAGTAAGTTTATTCAATATTATTTAGCTGGTGCCATTCATAGCTATTGATAATTCGTCGCTAACATAGCGCTTATTTAAATGTTAGCGACAAATTATGCCAATCTCGATTCCAACTCTCTTCTAAAAATTTGTTGACTTCGAATACCTCAAAAGCTCGACGCCCTCGACTTTTTTATTTCTGACAAAATAAATCATAGATCGATTACAATACTTGCCACTTCTTGGTATCATTTTTCAAACAGTTCCGCTTTGACAGTTCTAAATTGAGGCCGCTTTGCGGACTACTATTCTGCACCCAGATTAGAGGATCGAATCGGGATACAGAATGAAATAATTTAATTATGCTTTTTGAAGGATCGGGAAATCGAACATTTTTGGACCTCTCCATTCCCGGGAAATCTGGTCGAGGCTCCCGGGAAATTTTAAACTTATAAATATCGAAGCAAATTTAAATTTTAAATTCCAATAATTATAATTATGAGAAGACGAAAAAATATGGAACCCAAAATTTTTAAGTTTTTTAAATATGGTTTTTATTTATTATTTCTTAGCTGGTAAAGCTTTTTCAAAATAAGTTCCATTTCCATATCCTCTCTCGAAAATAGCAATCCTCATATTTTATTTTTTTAAAGTCCCTGAGTTAATTTCGCTGTATCAAGGTATTTTTTTTAACGTCAATAAGTCATTTTGTGTTTCACATCAACCGCAATATTAAATTATATTTTGGTGAAAAAAAAAACTCTGGCAACCTTTGTAAAGTTATTGTCCGCCAATTGTGAATATTCGGGGTTTCCTTATAACTGTAAATATTTCTTCAATTAATATTTACAGTTGACCTTAAAAAGAAAAAAAAAAACAAGTTTAAATTGTTGTTTGAGTCGTTATTTATCATATTGCAAAAATCACAGTTTAAACTAAAATTCCCAGTCAGTCCCAGAGTCCCAAAAAGCTCAAGAAACAATCTAGTATTTGCAGATTTAGAAAAAAAAATCATAAGGTAGATATAAATCCTCTAATTAATGAGGATTCTTCAATAAACGTTTTATACAATTACAAAGAATCAATTGTAAGTTAATTAATTAAAAACTTATTTTTTACTTTTCTTTTAAATTATTGCCACTATTGGCATAGTCACTACACAGAAAAAAAATCATGGTAATATTACATCTGGGAAGGGGTACATCTTTTATGTCAGAAAAAAGGTGTAATTTTACCTCTGGAAATGTGTAATATTACCACTTTTCTGGTGTAATGTCATTTTTTCAGTCTAAATTGAGGTAATATTACATCATAAAAGAGGTAATATTCAACCTTCCAAAATTAAAGCTTCCAAATTTACATTATTTTTTCTGTGTACGTGTAATTCAAATTGAACTACCATTTTATTTTTTAGGTAAAATTCCAAAATAAAATTTAAATGTTTTGGTTTCTTCAAGATAAATTGAGTTGGTTTTCGAAATATTATTTCAATTCCCAACAATCAACTAAACAGAAAAAAAAAATCATGGTAATATTACATCTGGGAAGGGGTACATCTTACATGTCAGAAAAAGGTGTAATTTTACCTCTGGAAATGTGTAATTTTACCTCTTTTCTGGTGTAATGTCACTTTTTCAGTCTAAATTGAGATAAAATTACATCATAAAAGAGGTAATATTCAACCTTCCAAAATTACAGCTGCGTACAAATAAAATTTCCTGGAATATTTGAGATTTCTCCATGAAACTCCCACGAAATTCGATAATTTGGTATGATATATCCGCTTAAACATGACATTTTCAGCGTGAATAATCAAAAGGCCCAACGATAACATATAGATGAATGATGATTTGTTTGAATTTAAGTGTAAAATGTTTGTTTAACTTATGTTCTTGGTTGTTGTAACGTTTTTCACGCACCGTGAAAAATCCATAATTTTTTTGTTTTTATGTTTTTTTTTTTTTAAATTATGGTCCCTGATGGTCACTAAGCCTACAAATTACTGATTGATGAGAATGATTTGTTATGTAAAATAAAAGAGAAATAAATGATTATACTGAGCCTATCTTCATATTTTTTTCATTTGTTACCTATCTAAATAATAAATATATTTCCCAAGTTTAAAAAAAAACATGCATTATGTCGAAATTTTGATACAATTTAATGGCCAAATGAGTGGATTCGGTTGTATGACAACGACACTAATGTTTTTTCTCTCTAAATACCTAACAATGTTGAAGAGAGTATTAATTTGAATAAAATCCCAGTTGAAGTATGTTAAAAAGAAAAACAAAACATAATTTTTAAGTTAACCCCTATGGAATTGTGATAGCCCCCGATTGATCCGACCATACAGAGTAAAATATAACCAAATTTTGCAATACTCACTGCACGACATCTCGTCCGAGCCGTCCGGGCAGTCCCGGTTCTGGTCGCACATCCAGGCCAGCGGGATGCAGGTTCCGGTCGCGCTGCGGCACGTAAACTCCTCCGACGAGCACACCTTGGACTCTGTGTAGGAAAAAGGTTGTGGAAGAAAAAAGTTTCAAAGATACCCGGATGAGATCATGTTTTGATTCGTTTGTCTGTGGTGTTAGTTGGCGAGCAAATAATTACAGTTAGTGCAATGAAGGCAACCGAAAGCATGCGGAATAATAATAAATTAATAATTAGAGGAAGTTACGACACCAGCACAATGCAAACACACAAATTTAATTTAACACCAACGGACAGTTGTTTGAGCGTGAGGTTAATGCGGAAATGTGATAATGGTTAATTATAACGCTCGGGAAAAGCGAAATTGCCCCCCAGTTTTTTTTCGCCGCGGTGTGTGTGTGCCAATAACATTTAATATCATCAGACATTATGCATTTTTAAACTGGGGGTGGAGAACTTTTCCGGACGCACTGATCCGGATATTTGGAGCGGGACCTTGGTTTGGGGGCGAAAACCAGGCATAAAAATACGACTTTTAATTAAAATAAACTACAGCTAAGAGGAGGTGGTGCGGGAGTTCGCCACCAGGTGGTGCGCAGCAGCGGTTGGAAAGTGGAAAAGTCGAACAAGAAGCAAAAAAAAGCAATATCGATTAATGAACAGCAAGAAACGTAACCTCAAACATATTGTTCACGAGTGGAATGAGGGTAAATCGTCGTGAATGGGAAAAATGCCACCTAATAAAAAGCTTGACATGCATATTTTATCCAAATTCCAGACAAATCGAGAAAGGACTGCTGCTGCAGGAACGACAAACGGTTGTTGGGAAGGCGAATAAAACACGCTGTCAGGTAAATCCCGAGATAAAAAGGTTGCATTCCGTGGACACCGGTATCGGAATGAGAGACACGGAAAGTTTGCGGAATTGGATTTTTTTAAACCCACCAGAAACGGCTAAGAGTAAAACGACCTCGATTTTGTCTGAGAGCATTCTCAATTAATCGAGTCATCATGGCCGAAGCTGTAAAGGCAATGCTTACAGTGTTGTTTTTGTGAATACAACACATTTTTAGAATGAACTTGAGAGTAAAATGCTCTTAGTTGTGCCCTCACTGTACCTTTTTACTCTCAGTCTAAGAGCTATTTCCTCTCACAATTTTGATGATACATTATAAAGTACAAAATCCCTTCAAGTTCAAGTTCAGCTTCCGTTCTCCAGTGAAACAGCCAACCATCCTCACGATGCAGAGAATTTAATTTACACCTCAAACAGGCACACCTTCGCACACATCGCCGTACGTGTGACTAAGTGGATAAGGAAAAAGGATTTCCCGGGCATCAGTGACACACGGAAGACTCCCCCCACCCTCTCCCACACATGTTGAAAAAATAACCTCATTTTTGTCTAAGCTGCTTCTCGTTTTGCGCGGGGACCCTTGAAAGGTTTCCTGGCCCCGGATTTTTTACACACTCAAAAAAAAGAAACAAAAAGGGATGTGAATATTTGATCAGAGGTATGGCTTCCCGGTGAGGGCGACCCAAAGGGTTTTTTGGCTGTTGCTTCTGGAGGCTGTGACATGGCAAGATGAACTTTCGCTACACGGAGTGACCAAAAAATGGCAAAAATTTGGGGTGTGATGGGAAAAGGGGAGGGAAAAAAACGAGTTGAAGTGAAGGGAAACTTTATGTGGGAAATTTTCACTGAATATTTGAGTACAAAGTCAATCAAAATTAAACATAAAGTTGCGAAGGTTAATAAGATATTTATTTTATCAGAAAGCAGAGAAGATCAGCATAATCAAAAATTAGTTATTACATAAGAGTAATTCTGCGCCAACTCACACCCCGAGCATAAGTAAATAACCTTTGTCTTTTAATTTTTGTATTTTGTAATCCGGCTGAAACTTTTTTGGTGCCTTCGGTATGGCCAAAGAAGCCATTTTGCATCATTAGTTTGTCCATATTATTTTCCATACAAATTTGCCAGCTGTCCATACAAAAATTATACATGTAAATTCAAAAGTCTGTATCTTCTGAAGGAATTTTTTGTATCGATTTGGTGTCTTGGGCAAAGTAGTAGGTATAGATAAGGACTACACTGAAAAAATATGATACACGGTAAAAAAATGGTGATTTTTAATTTCATTTTTTGTCACTAAAACTTGATTTGCAAAAATTACTATTTTTAATTTTTTTTAATTTTAGAGGACATCAAAGCCAACTTTTCAGAAATTTCCAGGTTGTGCAAAAAAATCTTTGAGCGAGTTATGATTTTTTGAACCAATGCCATTTTATTGAAAAAAGTCGAATAATTGGTCGCAAACATTTGTCAACATCATTAAATCGAATTTGGAGACAAAAAGTACTGAAGCAAAATTTTGATAAAGTGACCGTTTCCAAGTTATAACTAATTTTAGGTTAAATTTTTGAATAGAGTCGCAGTTATTATTTTTTTTTATATTAAAAAACTTACTTAATCCACCTATGTGGTTGGAGCCTACCTCACTTATTACCAACAATGGATGATATGATGGAATTGTACAAAAATTTCATCTATTTTTAAGATCCGGAATAAAAAAGTACATAAATATCACTTAAGTGGCCATATCTCGAGACAGGGTTGCCAGATCTTTAATGTTTTAGACTCGTTGGAAAGGTTTTTTGATAACCTAACCAACGATGGGTCGTATGGTGGATCCGGACATAGTTTACATACATTTAAGTGAGATCCGGCTTCCAAAAAGTACATCAATATCAATGTTTTAGGCTTGTTGGAAAGGTATTCTGATAACCTAACCAACGATGGGTCGGATGATGTACCCGGACATAGTTTACATACATTTAAGTGAGATCCGGATATATGTGAAAACACATTTTTATACATAACTTTTGAACTACTTATCGAAACTTCAATCTGTATAAAACTCGAACTATGGGACCCTAAACCAAGTCAAATGCATTAGGTTCGAGTCAAATCGGTTCAGCCAGTGCCGAGAAACATGAGCTAGTTTGTTGTTCACATACATACATACACACACACACACATACACACACATACACGCACACACATACACACAGACATTTGTTCAGTTTTCGATTCTGAGTCGATATGTATACATGAAGATGGGTCTACGACGTTTTTATGCAAAGTTTATTTTGACAAAGAACTTTCTCCTAAGGTTTCTATACGTGGTGTCAATCCAAAATTTTCGCGAAGCGAAAACGTTACGTGACGAATTCCCCTCTCGGCAAATTTCCCCTCTTTTTGGTGCACGCTGGTTGGATGAACGAACGTTTCCCAATCAGTCAATCGAGAGACGTGAGATTGATGTATCTAAAATCACCCCCACTCCACCTCATAATTTTTGGATCGTCGACGAGCCAACAAAACTCGGCTCGGTCGGTCCCGAAAATTCATTCTATTGCTGGACGTCGACGAGAACACATCAGAAGCAGACGGCCTGGAGGTCCGGGAGCAGATGGCTTGGAGGCAAGGACCAGCTAAGACATGCCAGTCGCGGGAGTCGATCATTGCAACTGGCCACCACCTGGACTGGAGCGGCCGGAGGCCCCGCGGATGTTCCGGAGGGGGGACATTTGC
Source organism: Culex quinquefasciatus (assembly GCF_015732765.1). Taxonomy (NCBI): domain Eukaryota; kingdom Metazoa; phylum Arthropoda; class Insecta; order Diptera; family Culicidae; genus Culex; species Culex quinquefasciatus. The sequence continues at coordinate 24,458,480 of NC_051863.1, forward strand.
CAAACCGTTAGGAGTTAGGGCAATATGGGTATCAAACTTTATGGTTTTTGATACTGGATATGAAATTTGACATTTCGGCAGTAGTGGCCACAATTCGGAGTGGCCGGAGGCCCCGCGGATGTTCCGATGGGGGGACATTTGCTGGACCGTAAGAGTTGGGGCAATATGGGTATCAAACTTTATGGTTTTTGATACTGGATATGAAATTTGACATTTCGGCAGTAGTGGCCACAATTCGGAGTGGCCGGAGGCCCCGCGGATGTTCCGATGGGGGGACATTTGCTGGACCGTAAGAGTTGGGGCAATATGGGTATCAAACTTTATGGTTTTTGATACTGGACATGAAATTTGATATTTCGGCAGTAGTGGCCACAATCCGGAGTGGCCGGAGGCCCCGCGGATGTTCCGATGGGGGGACATTTGCCGGACCGTAAGAGTTGGGGCAATATGGGTATCAAACTTTATGGTTTTTGATACTGGACATGAAATTTGACATTTCGGCAGTAGTGGCCACAATCCGGAGTGGCCGGAGGCCCCGCGGATGTTCCGATGGGGGGACATTTGCTGGACCGTAAGAGTTGGGGCAATATGGGTATCAAACTTTATGGTTTTTGATACTGGACATGAAAGTTGACATCTCGGCAGTAGTGGCCACAATCCGGAGTGGCCGGAGGCCCCGCGGATGTTCCGATGGGGGGACATTTGCCGGACCGTAAGAGTTGGGGCAATATGGGTATCAAACTTTATGGTTTTTGATACTGGACATGAAATTTGGCATTTCGGCAGTAGTGGCCACAATCCGGAGTGGCCGGAGGCCCCACGGATGTTCCGATGGGGGGACATTTGCTGGACCGTAAGAGTTGGGGCAATATGGGTATCAAACTTTATGGTTTTTGATACTGGACATGAAATTTGACATTTCGGCAGTAGTGGCCACAATTCGAGTGGCCGGAGGCCCGCGGATGTTCCGATGGGGGGACATTTGCTGGACCGTAAGAGTTGGGGCAATATGGGTATCAAACTTTATGGTTTTTGATACTGGACATGAAATTTGACATTTCGGCAGTAGTGGCCACAATCCGGAGCGGCCGGAGGCCCCGCGGATGTTCCGGAGGGGGGACATTTGCCAAACCGTTAGGAGTTAGGGCAATATGGGTATCAAACTTTATGGTTTTTGATACTGGACATGAAATTTGATATTTCGGCAGTAGTGGCCACAATCCGGAGTGGCCGGAGGCCCCGCGGATGTTCCGATGGGGGGACATTTGCCGGACCGTAAGAGTTGGGGCAATATGGGTATCAAACTTTATGGTTTTTGATACTGGACATGAAATTTGACATTTCGGCAGTAGTGGCCACAATCCGGAGCGGCCGGAGGCCCCGCGGATGTTCCGATGGGGGGACATTTGCTGGACCGTAAGAGTTGGGGCAATATGGGTATCAAACTTTATGGTTTTTGATACTGGATATGAAATTTGACATTTTGGCAGTAGTGGCCACAATCCGGAGTGGCCGGAGGCCCCGCGGATGTTCCGATGGGGGGACATTTGCTGGACCGTAAGAGTTGGGGCAATATGGGTATCAAACTTTATGGTTTTTGATACTGGACATGAAAGTTGACATCTCGGCAGTAGTGGCCACAATCCGGAGTGGCCGGAGGCCCCGCAGATGTTCCAATGGGGGGACATTTGCCGGACCGTAAGAGTTGGGGCAATATGGGTATCAAACTTTATGGTTTTTGATACTGGACATAATAAGTTGCATTTGGCCATTATCTGAAATTAAGCAGTTAAAACGAGAGTTAAAATATATTGCTTATTAGGCAGGAAGTAATAAATAGATTACTGCGATGCAAATTTTTTGGTGCCACTGCGAAAATCTGTTTCTGGAAATTTAGAATAACTATCTCGTTATCATCAAGAGCCCTGTAAAGGGTAGTATTTAATGTCTGCTGTTCAAATTTCCTTTACTTCCACCGATTGCTTGCAACAGCCTTGCAATAACATTCCCGCATCTTGGTAACTTTCGAGTGGTGAAGGAAAGTAAATTGATTTCACTTCGATTTCTATTTCAGCTCCACTTGCAATTTCCGTCCCCTTAGTTCGATAGGACGGTTATTATAAGGGGGGAATTTGGACCGGACATTCTAATCGAAAATTTCAACAATCTTCTTGCAAAGTTCTTTGTCATACTGGTCATGTGTAACATAACCACCTGCACCTTTTTAGAGCAGCAGGGATGGAATAATCGCAAAAAAATCAATTTCGCTTGCGAACTTTCTTCACCCGCGAAAGAGAGAGGAGGCAAATCACGCAAAAGAAAATCGCTCCCGAACTTTTCCAAGAAAATCAATCTGCTGATGATTTTTTGTGAATTTCCTTGTCAGCAGCACTTAATGATATTTATTTCACTTTGTTTACACACATTGCCCATCTACAAAATGTGACAGGTCATATTTCGATGTGTGACGTTACACTTGCAACTGTAGTGGTGAAAAAGATGTTCCGCCGAATAATCAAGATGATGATTTTTTTGGATTCCTTTTACCGATCTTTCGTGCGCGAGAGAGGAGAGCTATGCTCCCGTCGGATTTTTTCTCTTGATGAACGTCCAATGATTTTCTTTTGATGATGATTATTCCATCGCTGTAGAGCAGGATTATAGCCTTACCTCAGTGAGGAAGGCAAAAAGACCGATTTCGTAGAGAATTGCTCAGAAACAAACAACGCGCATATTCGAATTGACGGCTTTTACTGTGTTGGTGCAGGCGAAACGAGTGCCGCTTCACTCCCTTTCTGAGCATTTGCTTGTGTGAGTGGCATCGACAGGCGGAGTAAGCAGTGTGAAGCGTCCGATCAGCTCGGCGGCTGCTTGCGACTCGTGGTAGTTCACGATTGATTATCCGCGCTGAGTTGCACCACTTAGTTGGTTGCTTCGCTGTTTATGATGAACATTGTAAGATATCGAATCAATATCGACTGTCGAGCATGCAACCGGGGTCACTTTCATAACCACGATCAGTTTTCGTTAGGCTTTTGTGGAACAGTGGCTCCGAGTGGGATCTCGTCCTCACACCCGAGGTCTTTGCGTCAACCTTGCGGGCTCGTTTCCTTACTTGCACTCGATGAACAGCAAGTTCCACGATGAAAACAACCACCGAGGACAGGTACAACAACCAAACAACCTCCCAGAGGGCACTTCGATGTATCGATAAATTAGTTTTGTCCGATTGGGTTGATGTCTTCTGAACATTTATTACGTGATAATCTGTGTCAACTGTTTTTCGAGTATGATACGCTAATATTCCTGTTTCCGGGGCGAATTCTGGTCCCAGCGCTCCAAGATCGTTGGGTAAAATAACATTTGAAATTGGATCATTTATCGCTGCCATCATAAACTTTCCCCTTCGTTGATTGTAGTTAGCCACCGTTTTGGATATAAAATTTGCTAGATCGCAGCTAATCACGTAGGCGTAACGTTTTGATTTCAAATTTACCTTGGTGAAATTGGCAAGAACTAGGCGTTTTTGAATTATGGGATGCACAATCGTTGCTAGATATGGTTTGAAATCCTGGTGAGCCATTACTAGAATGTCGGAATCGACGAATTCTTTCACCGTTTGATAACATTTGATCTCGCTTGAGACCGTTTTGAATGCCATCTGATATGTATTGAATGTGTTGAGCAGGTTATGCAAAACGATTCCGTACAAAATTATGATCCAGAGCTCTCGGCGATTGAAGTGAGATTTTCGACCTTTGAAACCGACCATGAAGAGAAACGTATCGCTCAGACGTACTTTTCCATAGCTTGGGAGAAACCGTCGAAGAATGGCACAGCTCACCAGTAAGCTCAGTATAAGAAGCTTGATTCTTATCTTGATAGCCCACAAATTCACTAGACTTACTGTGCATGGTGCTAAAAGACACATGGTTATGAAGTGAAGTATTATGTGTTCCGGAGCATCGGAACTGTTCCGATCATTTGTGATATTTGCGTTTTTAGCATCCATGGCTCAAGCCAGCAACTGAACACCAAACAAACCCCACAGACCGCCAGTAATTCCGATTACTTTACCTTCCAGTGCTATTCTACCTCCAAAAGCTTGTTTGAAAGCACCCAATCAAGTCGTAATTAGACACTCCTCTGCAGCAGCAGCAGTGCCAGAATAATGCAATTACGAACAAAGTGCAGTTCAGACATAGTCGCTTCCATTAGTCTCTGAATGAGTAACCTTGTGTGTGTGTGTGTGTGTGCTAATACCTCCGGCGGTGGTCTCGTCTGGTTTATTTCCGTCCATCCGGGAAATTGCAATGCGAATCGGCAGTGTTGCCATCCAGCCGGGGGCGCCAAACGAACGGACAGGCTGGTCAGCATTGTAAATCGTCATTACACGCCTGGATGGTAGGCAACCCGGGTTTGTACGATTGCCCGTTCTCACAGCTCAGCACTTTTTCTCTCGCTCTCTTCCGGCTCCTGTTTCCAGCACCAGGATGCTAATGAGGTGCATCTCATTTTACTCTCGTTTCTCGAACACAACTCCGCTCAGGACTGACCTTAACGAGGTTGGACTACCCCTGGTGGGGAATTGTTTTATTCAAGAGTTGTTAAAGTGGATATTGTGTCACGCTCTGTTGGGTCAACAGTAAGACGGTGGCTGCTTGACAGTTTCAACACCTGACCCGATACAAACTCAAACAATTGAGGTTTCACTGTACTCAAGCTCCATTTGTACGAAAAGCGTTACTGAAAGCTGCAAAAACCCTGCTTAATTACGAGTCCATAAAACTGCCACTTATTCCACGGTTGTCCGACGGAAAGGTACTTCCGGTTTACTTTACGCTTAACTCTCCTTCCCTTTTGCTCATTTGAACCAACTTTTCTCTATTGCTCACATTCCGGGCGAAACTTTTAACCACCCTCCTCCCCCCCTCCCCCCGTCGAACAAACTGAAATATAATAAAGATAATCAGGAAGCATGTCGTCATTAAAAGTTGGGAATGCTTCGCGCGAGCCAACGGAAAAAGTTTTCCCCCCGGGATCGCGCGACCTGTGGTAACAGCATTTGTGTCTGAGAATTGTTGATGTGTGTCTTTTTCAGCTTTTCACAGGTGAATGCGCTTACTTGCGCAGGACGAAGCTTTTTTTCGTGGAACTTTTCCTGGTTGGGTTGATGAGACTGTCATTTAAGGCGCCATGTTGTAGTAGAAATTTTAGACAAAAATGTCAATCTAGTTGGGCTTTGCTGTTGGGAAATCACAATTTTTTTTCAAAAACACCGTGTAGAGAAAAGAAACTTCAAATGTGGGCTGGATTATTTTAAAAGCGCCTTATTGTGCAGCTTTCAACGATTCACCTTTTGTCCTTCACAGATCTTCAAAATTCACTTTCAATTCTGAGATATTTAACCAAAAGCCGTTAAAACCCCGTGCAATCTTGCCACTCTTCATAAGGCAGAAGATTTGATCTGATCGTTTTATTTTGACACACACTGCAAGTGCGACAACATGCCCAGAGGAATTAAGTTAGAGGACGTTTTGTCACTTGGGTAATTCTCCACCAACTCACACGAAATCGGAAAAAGTAGCCCCGATCCCTCTTCGATTTTCGTGAAACTTTGCTCTAAGGGGTTATTTTGGTTCCTGATCATGAATCCGAGGTCCATTTTTCGATATTTCGTGACGGTGGGGCGGTACGACCCCTTTCATTTTTCTGTTTTTTTTTACTAAGACACGTTTTTCAGTGATTTGTAGCTCGCAACCGTGAAGAGATAGACATTTTGTGTCAAAGGGACTTTTGTGTAAAATTAGACGCCCGATTTGATGGCGCACACAAAATTCCGAAAATGCGTATTTTTCATCAAAAAAAGTTAAAAAATAGTTTTAAAATCGCCCGTTACTCAACTGTCAAAAATCGTGAAATAACCTAGAAGGGTCATTTTTTTATTTAGAACTAAATTTTTCATTTTGAAATTATGTGTTTTTTTCTAACTTTGCAGGCTTACATTTTAGAGTGTAACAATGTTCTACAGTCAGGGATGCCATCAACATAAACGGTCCCGAAATACGGCAAAAAAAACACATGTGTCTATTTCAATAGACAGGGTTGCCTGATCATCAAAAAAATAATTTACTTAAATTCTTTCAAATACTTGACATATACTTATACTTAAAGCATGAAAATGTCCCTCAAGTGGGTAAATCTAGACACAGTAATACGAAAATTCTTATTTTAGACCAATTTTCAATATTTTAATTTCTTTCATTGTCCTGTAAGTAGTTCACTACGATTAAATTTTTATTGCGAATTTTGAATTCTTATTTTTTGATTTGGATGAATCTTTGGTATGACATTCTGTAAAAGATTGTCAATTTGGTGTCTTGGACAAAGTTGTAGGTTATGATTAGAACTTTTCGAAAAAAAAAAACACGGAACGAAAATGTTTTGGATTTTTTATTTTACTTTTTATCACTATAAGTTAAATTTTCAAATTATATACAAGTTATGTACGGGGTTCCCGGGAAGCGGGCCATGTTGGCTGCTTCCCGGCCCGTGGGGAGGTTCGGACGATTAACTTCAGCACTGCACTGGTTGAAGGATGAAACTTGACTGCTTTATTATTTCAGAAAGAATGCTTGGTATGACAAGTCTGCAAGTGTTGGTGCAATACGGCTAGGGGTGCCAGGCCGTAACTACCCCATCGTTAGACTCGAATCGTCTCGATTCGACTTTAAAAAACTGTTTTAGTTTTTTTTTTCTGAGTTCCACTGATGTGCTCGAGTTGCTGCGGAGTTCGTCCAAGGGCGGATGCCTGACGTATCGAGGACATCACATTCCCAATGACTGTTCCAGGCTAGACGGAGTCCTGACGTGTCGAGGGCCTCACAAATCTAGTTGTCTGGAGCCCCGGGATGGCAACAGGAAGGATTCCTGACGTATCAAGGATATCACATTCCTAGCATTTGGTTGATGCGGCTCAGGCTCATAAGAATTATGAGAATTTTCTGGTTTGATTTAAACGATTTCTTGCTAACTTGTCCCACCAAACTTAATTCTAACAGCGATATTCGGTGTACAGTTTCTTAGTAGCATCCATCAGAATTTTTGCAGGCTAAGGCTTTTGGAAGGGACAAAAGCACTTGGGTTGAGGTTGAGCTATGTCTGCTCTCTCCTCAATCACGGCATAAAACCCTTTTTTTTTTTTGTTCTTTTCGTTAACGCCACAATGATTACGAATTTTACAACTCATTCTTCATATCCATTACTACCTCTCCAACGCTGGTTAGGTTCATTGGGGAGAAATTAACCTGGTTGTTTTGCACGTCTGCTGCTTTCCCTAGACGTGGTTACCAAGCGGGTGTTGAGTGAATATGGTGGAAGTCTAAAAGTAAAAAGCGTTAGAAATATCAAATAAAAGAAGGAATGAAGATGCTATTGATTTTTTTTTTTCGATGCTGTTTGCCTGCCAGTCCTCGGTTTCGGCTCGTGATTATCATCCTGATTCTCTATGGATCAAAAAGTATTGGTTAATATTCGATGTTTATAGTGAAAGTAAAAGACAGATAACAGTAGAGATAGACAACTTACAACAAGTACACAAAATGTTACACAGAAAATGCCAATACAACGACTCCTCCATCGTCAAACAAAGGTGCATTTTCTCTTTCAGCGTTATGGTAGTCATGATGCTGTTTTTGTGTATTTGATACTTAGTGTAAAAGTAAAAGGCGGATGAAAGTAAAGTAAATAGCTTACATTTAGTAAGTAAAATGTTTAACAAAAATGCCAATGAAAATCTTCAAATTGGGGCTCCAATTGAGCAACACGACCATATGATAATATTGTGTGAATCGACCTCGGATAATTTGATGAAAACAGAATTAATTTCAGGAAAAAAATACATCATGCTTTGTAACAATTGCCCGTCCATTTTTTTTTTGTTCTTTTTTTTTTTGGGTTAGGGAATTTTAAAAATAATGTGAAAACACAATGGTGAAAAATTGTCAAGCTAGTTCGTAATTTCAAATTACAAATTTCCAAGTTTGTAATACTGAATTACAAACATGAAAAAAAAATAAATATTTATATTGAATGTAATCTAAGATTACGTAATCCTCGATTACAATTCACTTGTACCCTTTGTATTTCCATGTAATAATGGATTACAATAAAATTACACAACATCTCAATTTTTAAACTTTTTAAAAAATTTTAATTTTTAGTTTTTAATTTTTAATTTTTAATTTTTAATTTTTAATTTTTAATTTTTAATTTTTAATTTTTAATTTTTAATTTTTAATTTTTAATTTTTAATTTTTAATTTTTAATTTTTAATTTTTAATTTTTAATTTTTAATTTTTAATTTTTAATTTTTAATTTTTAATTTTTAATTTTAATTTTTAATTTTTAATTTTTAATTTTTAATTTTTAATTTTTAATTTTTAATTTTTAATTTTTAATTTTTAATTTTTAATTTTTAATTTTTAATTTTTAATTTTTAATTTTTAATTTTAATTTTTAATTTTTAATTTTTAATTTTTAATTTTTAATTTTTAATTTTTAATTTTTAATTTTTAATTTTTAATTTTTAATTTTTAATTTTTAATTTTTAATTTTTAATTTTTAATTTTTAATTTTTAATTTTTAATTTTTAATTTTTAATTTTTAATTTTAATTTTAAATTTTAAATTTTAAATTTTAAATTTTAAATTTTAATTTTTAATTTTTAATTTTTAATTTTTAATTTTTAATTTTTAATTTTTAATTTTTAATTTTTAATTTTTAATTTTTAATTTTTAATTTTTAATTTTTAATTTTTAATTTTTAATTTTTAATTTTTAATTTTTAATTTTTAATTTTTAATTTTTAATTTTTAATTTTTAATTTTTAATTTTAATTTTTAATTTTTAATTTTTAATTTTTAATTTTTAATTTTTAATTTTTAATTTTTAATTTTTAATTTTTAATTTTTAATTTTTAATTTTTAATTTTTAATTTTTAATTTTTAATTTTTTTATTTTTAATATTTAATATTTAATTTTTAATTTTTAATTTTTAATTTTTAATTTTTAATTTTTAATTTTTAATTTTTAATTTTTAATTTTTAATTTTTAATTTTTAATTTTTAATTTTTAATTTTTAATTTTTAATTTTTAATTTTTAATTTTTAATTTTTAATTTTTAATTTTTAATTTTTAATTTTTAATTTTTAATTTTTAATTTTTAATTTTTAATTTTTAATTTTTAATTTTAATTTTTAATTTTTAATTTTTAATTTTTAATTTTTAATTTTTAATTTTTAATTTTTAATTTTTAATTTTAATTTTTAATTTTTAATTTTTAATTTTTAATTTTTAATTTTTAATTTTTAATTTTTAATTTTTAATTTTTAATTTTTAATTTTTAATTTTAATTTTAATTTTTAATTTTTAATTTTTAATTTTTAATTTTTATAGAACTCTTTTGGTTTTGGATATTTCGTTGCAATCGCGTCAGCGCGACGACCATGTCAAAGCATTTTCTGCTGACCATCGTATCGTTCAAATATCGTCTTCTTTCCTACGCGGTGACGACCGTTTCAAAGCATTTTCTGCTGACCATCGTATCATCCACATATCGTCTTCGTTCATACGCGGGGGTTTTTCTTCACTTAAATTTACGGCAAAATCTAATTTTGCCTATACTAAAACCTTATAGCCTGTGTCGACTACGATTTCGCAATATCGACACAGGAAATTGCTGGTTAACCAGACTTTTTGCCCTAAATTTATTGCAAAATCTAATTTTGCCCTATGCTAAACACTTATAGCCTGTGTCGACTACGATTTCGCAATATCGACACAGGAAATTGCTGGTGAACCAGACTTTTGCCCTAAATTTATTGTACTAAAACTTAATAATTACTTACCTTAGGTCTCGGTAATCCACCGAGACGACCGACTGCGCCAGTTATGTACGGGGTTCCCGGGAAGCGGGCCATGTTGGCTGCTTCCCGGCCCGTGGGGAGGTTCGGACGATTAACTTCAGCACTGCACTGGTTGAAGGATGAAACTTGACTGCTTTATTATTTCAGAAAGAATGCTTGGTATGACAAGTCTGCAAGTGTTGGTGCAATACGGCTAGGGGTGCCAGGCCGTAACTTACATATTTCTTAGTTTTCTTTTTTATTGCAAAATGTTCAAATCATTTCAGTAAAAATAATTTAAAAATAAGGTTTTGTTTTTGAAAAGGTTCACAAATTGACCATTTTCCAAAGTTTATACAGCCGACTCTCTGGTTGTCAATATCCAAGGGACCGTCGAGGAAGAGAATCATCAGTTTACAGAACGATGCAAAATGAAGACTCGATTGAAAATATTTTTTCTTGATACCCAGCTATGGAAGAGAATCATGGCAACGTCCATCAAACAAAAACAAACTAATGTCAAACACCCATCAAAGCTTCGTTTCGCCAAGAAAAATGTCTATGCAAGCCATGAGAAAGTGAAATTATTGACAACCGGAAGAGATTTTTTAAGCAAACAGAATCCAAGGGACGTCGAGGAAGAGATCCTTCAAGCAAGGGAAAATATCGAGGAATGAAGATAATTGAAGCATGCAGATTGAAGGGACTGAAGAATTCATCGATAGATGGAGAATTATTGATATCGAGAAGATCGACAGCCAGAGAGTCGACTGTAGTTCAAACCAGCTAACAATTTTTTGAAATATTTTTGATTGAAAAGATCAGAAAACAAACTAACAGTTTCTGAGAGTATCCGTCAGTAGAAAATTACAAAATGCATTTTAATCGATTCGTATGCTTTGTGAGGCTGTATCTCAGAAACAAATTTTGTAAAGTATTTTTCGATTGATAATTCGATTGTTTTATGCAGCTTTTAGATAATTTAAAATTGTAAAATATTTATTGATGTTGCTTTAAAATATAATTTTAAATTTTCTTTTTGCAGCTTTTAGATATTTTACAAAAAACACGGTTTTTTTTATAAATTATAATGATACATACTAAAATCAAAAAATACAAAACTTTTTTGTTCCGTGTACTTTTTTACCGAAAACAACTTTGTCTAAAACACCAAATTGAAAATCTTTTCACAAGATACAGAGTTTCATACATTTACCCATCTTGTATGGAAAAACGTATGATGCAAATTGCTTCTTTTTTTTCTTACGGAATGCATGGACAGAGTTTCTATAAATCAAAAAATGAAAATTTAAAAATCGCATAAAATTTTGCGAAATCGTAGAGAACTACTTATAGGACAATGGAAATGAATTAAAATTGAAACCAGTTTTTGAAACATCAGAAGACTCAGAAGTTGTCTTTTTAGTCCAGTAAAATATATTTGAAAAATCGAAAATTAATTCAATTCAATTCAGGTTTTATTAGTGAATAATGATGATACAATTAGTTCATTTGTACAGAGTTATGGGGTTCCATTCAGCTGTGAGTTATTTCATAGTACATTTGGAAACATCAATTGCTATTAACTAAGGATTTAACTAAAGATAGACAAATTTTCAAAAAAAAATATCTCTGATAGAAAAGGGATAGAGAGAAATAGAAACGCTTAAAATTAGATCACATTAAAATTTATCCATTATAATCGACAATTAAGAAATGCATAATTTTAGAAGTAAACTTTCAGTGATAAAAAGTTAAATAAAAATATCGGAAAAAGTCCCGCGAACCTTGTTTTTTCGAAAAGTCCTAAGCATAATCTAAAACTTTGCCAAAGCCTTCAAATCGATCAGAATTACAGGGGTTTTTTTTTTTATTTTCATTACAGTTTCTAGTCAAATTATTGATAAAATTAAATTTCCTAAAAAACCAACCAGCTACCTTTGTAAGTTTGAGAGTAGTCTATGCAACATGTTACAAAAAAGCAGATTTTTAAACACAAGTCGCACATTTAGCGAACGAGTTTACCGAGTTGGATAAATACGACGAGTACTGAAAAAACATGTTTTGCAACAAGTTGTTGCAAATCCGAAAACGCTTTTTGAATAAAATTTTATGTCAAACATCCATGTGTTAAGTAAACATACCGTTCAAAACAAAAAATATTGAAAAATGTTACTTTTCGATACAAGTGTGGCAAAGTTCACGTCCCAGAAGGTCCCGGTGGCAAATTTTGAGACGAGATTTGTCTGATCACGCCTTCCGTCGGACGGGAAGTAAATGTTGGCCCCGGACTTACCAAAAAAGGTTAGGTCTTTAGCTCAGTCCAGGTGTAGGAGTCGTCTCACAATCCAAAGGTCGTCAGTTCGAATCCCGGGGTGGATGGAAGCTTAGGTGTAAAAAGAGGTATGCAATTGCCTCAACAATCAAGCCTTCGGACACCTAGTTTCGAGTAGGAATCTCGCAATCGAGAACGCCAAGGCAATGCTGTAAAGCGAATAATTTGATTTGATTTTTGAATGGTATTAATTTTCCATTCTGTTAATTTTGGTAGGGAAAAGTAGGCCGTTTCGTTTCTCCAGAAGGAAAAGTTGACAGTTTCACAGCGGAATTGCAAAAAGTATGTATTGTATTAATCAACAAATGAGCAAAATTAATTAATTTAGGTATGGTTCGTTATTTTAAACTTCGTATTCAAATATTAAAATAATAAATAAATAAAAAATACACATGGCGCTTTGGACCAAGTGCATACGAATTTTCAGCTATCAAAATAAATTTGCAAAACGGTAATTCGAAATATCAAAATCGGGAATCGTAATTTACCGTAAAACATTACAAAGAAAAGTTTTATAAAAAGATTTTATATTCAGAAAAAAATCATCATGACTTATTTTCAAAATTGCCACTTATTGTTTAAAAACATTAGTATCAGTTAACTGAATTGTTAAACTGCTAAAATAACTAGTGACCTTTTCCAATTAGATTTTGCAGTGGTCATTTTTCCATTTCGTTTATATTTTTTTTCTTTAATTCATATAAAATCTAATATGTAATCTATAATTGTAAATAACAAGTAACTTACTTTTTTCTGCAGTTCCAAAACATTCTTTTGTTTTTTAAACTTGAATGAGTATTATTTAGAACTTTTCAGCACTGTTATTTTTTGTGATGATAAGCAATCCATTTCGTCATTATAGACAGGCAAAATAGGTAGGTATTTTCGAGATAAAATTGCAAAATATTTTTTCTCGTTTTTTAAGCACTCGTCGGTTTGTTCCAACAAGGAAGAGATGAAATAAATGTACGAAACAAATATCATTTTGCAACTTGTTGCATAAATCGATTGAAATTTGAAAAACGTGTTCATGTTTTTTTCAAATAGTTCTGAAAGAGTCGCAGAAATATTGAGCAATATTTGTAACGACATTAAAAAGTTACTCTTAAGAAATCAATATCTTAAAATAACAAATCTAATATTCCACAAAAATCCCACCCAAACCCTACCGCCCCATCCAGATCGTTTGCAATTTGCCTCTGAACTCAAGCGCCACGGACGAACTCAGGTTGAAGGGCGGAAGTGATGTCGGTGCGCGCTACAAGTGTGACCTTTCAGCATAACCTGTTGTGCGGGCCACCAGCGTGAAAGGGGCATCGCAACCACCGGATGTATGTTACGATTATTACAGCGCGGTTTTGTTACAAAATGAACTTGTGTGCTCGAGTCGGGGACGGTATTTTGTGCTTGCGGTTGACTTGATCCCAGCTGGGACTGGAGCCGGGCGAAACTTTGCAAGACGATGAAGACAGAAACTCCCGGAATTGCAACGTAAAGTTGGTCGTCTTTTCACGATTATCGCAGGTGACTGCGGGGGGAACAAAGCTCAAGCCACAATTTTATAACTTTGCATAGTTTCAGAGAGTTACCGTTTGCAATCTAGTTAGCAGCGAGCTTACTTAACTTGTTTATCGCCAAGGTAACTAGATCCAGCCTGTAAAACCTGTTAAAAACGCTGAACGAGATTTTCCACCTTAAAAATGTCTTCAAGAAAACCCCCCAAAATGCTTACTGCACTCCTTCTCGTCGGAACCGTCCGGACAGTCCGGGTCGCGGTCACAGAGCCACGCTCGCGGGATACACCGGTCACCGGTTTTGCACATGACCTCGTTGCTCGGACAGGACTTGTTATCTACGGCAGGTTACGTGCGTTTAACGACATCAATCAGCAAAGAAAAAAAGAAGCAACGTGTAAGCATAGTGTGCCATGAAGCCATCACCAGGGTAGAAAAGCACGCCTAATAGTCTGCAACCTACAACTGTCACACCAGCTTGGTACTTACGACACTTTTCCGAGTCCTCGTCCGAACCGTCGCTGCAGTCATTTTCGCCGTCACACTGCCAGTGCTTCGGAATGCAGCGGCCACTCTTGCACCGGAATTTGTCATCCGAACATGCGGTTTCTGCAAAAATAAAAAAAGAGAAATAAAAACAATTGAATATTTTGCCCAGCGCTTTGGGTGTAATTGACAGTTCACCCTAAACTGAGAGGGGAGGGACACTGGAAATAAACAATAAAACACAGAGCCGGGACAGAGGGCGCCACCATCGTTGTCGGTTTTAATTGACGTGTGCTGAACCGATCCAATACCGTTTGACACCTGGTGTCAGTGTTAACCACCCCCCGTCCACCATCCGCCTTGAAATGAATTCATGCTTTCATGTCATGTAGGTTTTTTTTTGTTTCGTTTTACAATTGCTCATCCATTCACTTTGTTTTTATTTCAGTTGTGTATTTTTGGACGACGGTCGACAAATTGACCCTTGTCATTTCGGGCTCTTTTTTTAGCATCCAAAACGGTATTTGCTCATACTGAGAGAAAACTTTTTTTTTTGCATTGCTTCCGATTTTAGCATCATCCTTTCTAGAGTTATTTCAGGCGTCACTACTCTTCCATTAAGTAGCCATGAATATTCGTCGCGGAACGTTTACACATTGCAAATGTAGTAGGGAAATCTAGACTGCGCCCGATTATCCCAAATTATTTGTTTTGAGTTTCTTTTCACAGATAGGGGAAATATGCCCATTTTAAGCCTAATAAGCGGCCATGTTTGAATGATGCTGGATAATCTGGATTTTCTTTGAAATTCATTAAAACCAAGTACACCAACGAGTAGAGCAACTTTTTGTGAACATTTCTGTTTATTTTCACTTTTATTAAAAGTTATGCTATTCCTTTTACAAGCATTTAAAAAAAAATATTCCAAAAATGCATTCTAATCAGTCAAGTGCATTGGGCCACGCCCATTTTTCTATTTTCAGCTTAGTTCTTTTTTTCTTCCAGCGCTCTTTTAGGTCTGCTTAGTGCTGCCAAAATTGATGAAATTTTAAGCGAACACTCACGAAAAGTAGCACAATTTTGGAGTCTGTCCAAAAAGGTAATTGAAATATTCAAAAAATTCTATATCATCGATTTGGTGTCTTCGAAAAAGTTGTAGATATTAACAACACATCCCAGAAAAAAAAGTAACGCGCTCAAAAATACTAATTACTGTACAAATTACTGTTTTTCCCGTTGACGCTGAGGACCTTTTGAGAACTAACTCGAAATTTGATCTTTTGAGCTATTACACAAGTTGGTCAAAACTCATTAGTGTTGCCTATTTTATTTTCGTGGCAAGATTACGGAAAGCTGTGGAAAAAAGTTCGTTGAAGTTTGTTTTTTCAAATTTTCATATCAAACATAACATTATAAAAGGCCCAAAAAATCAACTTCATCCACATTTATCCACGGTGAAAACCACTTGCTGAGTGTTTTTTTTAAATCAAACCATCCACATTGACGACCATTGGGAAGAGCACCCAAACCAAATTTACTCCAAGGAACCTTCCACTTTAGGGTTTGAACTGACTACCTTTGGATTGCGAATCCAACCGCCGCACAGTGAGTCCTTGAGCTTTGAGAGAGCCGACATTTTTGTTAATCCTAGTAACTGAAACTTCAAAATTTGCAAATATTTTTTTTTTCTTAAAACTTACATAACTCAGTGAGTTTTAAACCAAATTTGATTCTTCTGGCTGCATTCGAAAGGTTGTCAATTTCACTGTTTTTTTTTGGAATTTTGGTAGACCCTTCCCGCCTTTTTGCTATTCAAACGAAAGTAAGCATTAACTTTTTTCAAGATTTTTTCGAATTTCAACCCTTCAGGAACCTTATGATTTTTTTTTTCATTTTCAATAATTCAAAAAATGCACTTAAATAATAAAGGATTTTGGTATACCAAACCTAACATTTTTTGTTAATATTAACGCACACAAAAAATCAAAATTCCAGGCTGGTATTGATATCAAAAAATACAATTTCAACAATTCAATAAATATTTAAAAAATAATTAATTATGAACCACCCTAATGTACTTGGGTAATTCTCTACCAACTCACACGAAATCGGGAAAAGTTGCCCCGCCCCCTCTTCGATTTGCGTAAAACTTTGTCCTTAGGGTTAACTTTTGTCCCTGATCACGAATCCGAGGTCCATTTTTTGATATCTCGTGACGGAGGGGCGGTACGACCTCTTCCATTTTTGAAAAAAAAAAAAATAAAAAAAAGATAAAAGATAAAAGAGGTGTTTTTCAATAATTTGCAACCTGAAACGGTGATGTGGTAGAGATTTGGTGTCAAAGGGACTTTTATGTAAAATTAGACGCCCGATTTGATGGCGTACTAAGAATTCCGAAAAAACGTATCTTTCATCGAAAAATACACTAAGTTTTAAAAATTCTCCCATTTTCCGTTACTCGACTGTAAAAATTTTTGAAACACACAGAAAAAAAAAGTTGAATTTTGGAATGTTGAAAATTTGGTAGGTTGAATATTACCTCTTTATTTGTGTAATATTACATAAAAAATGTGTAAAAATGTGAACCTGATGAATATTCATCAAAAACTGATGAAAATTCATCATTTTATGGGGTAAAATTTATCATTTATTTTGCCACAAAATCTGTCACCATTTCCTGATGAATATTACCATCATTTTTTTTCTGTGCATGTCATTTTATGGGAAATTTAATGTACTTTTCGAATCTACATTGACCCAGAAGGGTCATTTTTGCACTTAGAACAAATTTTTTCATTTTAAAATTTCGTGTTTTTCTAACTTTGCAGGGTTATTTTTTAGAGTGTAACAATGTTCTACAAAGTTGTAGAGCAGACAATTACAAAAAATTAATATATATATATATATTATTTTTTTGTAATTGTCTGCTCTACAACTTTGAAGAACATTGTTACACTCTAAAAAATAACCCTGCAATGTCGAAAAAATAAATGTATTTTTAAATTCAGCTGCCCAAAATTACCCCAATACGACATATTTGGTAAGATACCCGACATTTTTTAATTTTGTCAGACCTTTGTTCGGAGAGGATCTACTGTGCGCCGCCAGCGACTCCACCGGCTTGGTTTGGTGTGTTGTATGTACTAATAGCGTGAAAAAAACTTCCACGCCTAGAATGAATTAACGACCTAACATCCAAGGCCGACACCGACGTTTTACTTCCCCATCCGATGGAAGGTTGGAGCAGATGAGAATCGAACCCATGATCTTCCGCTTACTAAGCGGACAGCTCAACCATTCGGCTAAGCCTGCTTATCGTTAAAGCTGATGAAAAAAAATCTTTTCATAACAAACGACTTCTTTAAATCTCTTTTTAAATTGGCAGGGTTATCTCGGATCGTTTTGCCGTCTTGGACAAAGTTGTTTGTCATACAATTTTGCTCAAGAATCTTACACTTGACAATGATCCGACACACTTTACGCCACCTTTTGGTTGTGAATTGTGTAGGAAAAGCATTTGGTGATACTATTAGTCTCAAAACTATACCGACTGTGTTATTATTTTTGTAACTCATTGAAGTTATTCCCGAAAGACTTCCTAACTTATTAAAAAATTATACACTCAACGCCCGGTAGTTGATCACTTTTTCGTTTGACACTTTTTTAGTTTGTACCCCGTTGGTTGGACAAAGTTAAACTTAAAAGTGACGAACTGACACTTTTTACACGGCGCTCACGCACACTATCAAAACAAACGTTTGGTAGTGTGTGTGGACTCCGTGTAAAAGGGGTGTAAAACTAAAAAGTGACCCCGTTCGTTTGACAACAGCTGGTGTCAAACCATCGGGGTTTGAGTGTATAATTTTCGATGAAGTCATACATTTGTTACGCTCAAGTGCTTGGCGTTGAAAATAAAATTTGACGATAGATCAAACACGAACTTTTGATGATTATTATTGTTATTATTTGAAGTAAAAGATAAGAGCATCATGCCGGCGTGTCGGAAATTGAGTCAAAAAAAAAAAAATCAACTTGCAACATTATCAATCGTACTCCTCTTGCTCGAACCTTAGATAACCTCAGCGCACATGGCGCGTCTACCTGCGCTGCACAATCACCGTAGTAACAGCAATTATCGCTGCATTTTTCGGCATGCAGTTGCATCAACGTTAGACACTGTCAAAACATTTCCACGGTGAGATTATTGTTAGACCAAGCACGTAAAAACTCCGTCCTCAGATAATGTTGCTAATAAAGTTTGCAAGTTTGGCAGTGTGCAACACTTTGGGCAAATTTTCTGCCTCGATCGACCATGAAATCTTCCGTGGGGGTTCAATTCGGATGGTAGTTTTGTCGGAATTTGTCACCACAGCAGTGTGCAAGTGGCTGCTAAAGTTGGCCACTAACTTTCAAAGAGAGTGCGGAGAGAAGTCCGCTCGTTATCGGAACTTTTTTTTCGAACACTCAGACATGGAGCAGACAAAAGTGAAACTGGACCTGGAAGGAGGATGAGGAGTCGTATCAAAGAGGCCAAAGACTTTCGTTTCTGAACTGCAGTTGATTGGGAAACGACGACGACGACGATGTGATTGATGCTGGTTTGGTTGGAAAACTTGCTGCGAAGATGAAAAAAAAAAACTAACCGACGATGATGATGGACGGAAAAGTTGACGACGGGAAACTTTAGCCGGTGGGGGGTCAATCTGTGCAGCGACAGGTTAAGTGAAGCAAGTTAAAACTAAATATTAGCATTCATTTGAGAGCAAAAGAGATTTGCGAGTTATTTGAAGAGTATATTTCTGAGTTTTAAGAAGGATTCCAATTTTGTTATTTTTTGAATTTATTTTTTTATTTGGACTAAACATTTATTGTATTAAAATAAAAAAAAACAACAGACATGGTATAAAATCTATAAACTAAAACATATCTAGAAAAAGATGCTGGAAACTGTGTGCTTAGGAAATACCTTTAACTCTGATTACAGATCCATAGTTCGTTTTCAGGATTTCGTTTTACAATACAATTAAAGCTGAACCAAAGAGTATTTTCCCATCTCTCTGGCTTAACCATGTCATTTAAAAACTTCTAATTCGAATGTGGAGGGATAAAAAACTTTGAATTTGACTTCCTGAAGTCAGTACAAAAATCATCTAAAATAAATAAACAAAAAAATAGAACCTCATTTACTTGTTTGGCGATTAGGGTAGTCTCACTCATCTAACATGCATTATTTTTTGCAACATTTGAAAATAATTTTCTTATCATACACACAAAATTTTCGATCCATCCTTAGCTATTGAAAATGTCTTTGACAAGTTTAAGTTAAACTTTGAGTTTAATCTTGGTTTGAACCAAGGGTAAACTTTAATCTTTGGTAAAATCGCTTTAAAAAATATTGCTTGCCGAAGCAAAAAAAAACAAAACAAAAAGAAACAAAAAAAACTGAAAAAAATCTTTTTTTTCGTTTAAATATTTTTTTTCAATAGTTCTGTTTTTAATTAACACTAAAAATCTGACGAATGATTTTCGAGCTATCGTCTTTTGACACTTGAGAATAACTTAATTTGATCAACATTTATATTTAGAAGGCTGTATATCTCAGCTACTGATTGTCCGATTTTGACGGTCCAAAAACAAAATTCGAAAAAATCAGATATTCAGATATCAAAAATATTTCTATTTCTACCAGATATGAGGCTTAATTTAAAAATCTAGGATTTCTGTTAAAATTTATTTTTCCTAAAAGAGCACTCAGCTGGCAAAATATAAACTGAGAAATATTTGCTGATGTTGTCGATAGTATCGATAGAATTATCGTCGACAATATTATCGTCTTACGATTATTTTTTGATAATTCTATCGGCAATGAGATTATCGGACAATAAAGGACGAAAACTCATTTTTTAAATATTTTTTGAAATTGACCTAATCCATCAATATCATGTTAAATTTTCAATGCATTCGCTACGAATATATTTGTGAAGTGTTTTTTGAAAAGGTCCAATAAACCAAATTTTCAGTTTTTGCTTTTTTAAGTGTTTTTAATACCCCTGACGCAAGGCGGTTTCAAAAACACTTAGAAAGCAATAACTGTAAATTTGGTTTATTGAACCTTTTTTTTTTTAAATAAAACTACAGATTTTTTAATAATGCAGTAAGTTTCAAAGCATAATTACAAAAAAAAGCCAAGCGAAGCGAAATGTGGTGTGCTATTTAACTGTTCAAGTACTTTGCTTCTAGTTTTCCCAAAAATACATATTTTTTGCGAAGATACTCAAATTTTCATAATTTGCAACATTAGAATGAAACGAAGCAAAATTTGGTATGCTTTTTCACTTTTACTAGGGTTTTTTTTTGTGAATTACTCAAATTTTCACAAAATAAGATATTTTGTTAAAGTACTACAAATTTCATAGTTCGTAATATGGCTTATGGGATTCTGGCTATAAGGGAGACATTGGCTATAATCCTATGAAAAATCATCCAAACTTCAAAAAAATATAGTGTTTTAGAATCGGGATGATGTCAGCTATCTATTGCTATAATATTAACATGAAATTTTTCACAAAATACGAATTTTTCCATTATTTTGAAAATGCAATTTTTTCTCGAAAAAAAAACTCCAAATTTTTGTTATTGCATATTGGGTATCAAATGATTGGGATCTTTTCATACATTTCGAAAGCAATAATTTTTTTTGAAAAATACTCAAAATTTTAACAAAACAACGAATTTTTGTAAAGTACTCAAAATTCCAGTTATTGACAATATGCGATTCAAATGTTCGGGATTTTGTCATGAATTTCGAAAGTAATTAATTTTTTTTGAAAATACTCAGAATTTTCACAAAACTACGTATTTTTGAAATAAATATGAGAAATATCAGTTTTTTACAATATGGGTATCAAATGATCAAAAATTTTGCATACATTTTGAAAATTATAACACATTTTTTTAATACTCAGATTTTCACAAAACTACGTATTTTCGAAACAAATCTAAATCTAAATTTCAGTTTCTTGCAATATGGGTATCAAATGATCGGGATTTTTTCTTACATTACGAAAGTAGTAACAAATAATTGAAAAGAACCAAAATTTATTACAAAACAATTTTTTTTCCAAAAATACTCCAAATGTCAGTTTTTACAATGTGAGTATCAAATCGTGCTTGCCATTTCATTAGGGCACATAACTTTTTTAAACAAGAGTGAGTTCCTTTCACACCTTATGTAAACTGTCATTTGAGTGCAAGGGATACACTATTGCTTACAAAAGTTATGTGCCCTTTTGAAATGTTAGGCTCCAAATGATCGGGATGTACAATTATACATTTTTTTTAAATTACTTAAAATTTTCACGAAACTACGTATTTTTGTAAAGGTACTCAAAATTCAAGTTTTTTACAATATGGGTATCAAATGTTCGGGATTTTGTCATACATTTCGGAAGTAATTTTTTTTTTGAAAATACTCAGTATTTTCATAAAACAACGTATTTTCGAAATAAATACTTAAAATTTCAGTTTTTTTACAATATGGATATCAAATGATCAAAAATTTTACATACATTTTGGAAATTTTAACACATTTTTTTAATGCTCAGAATTATCGCAAAACTACGTATTTTCGAAACAAATCTCTAAATTTCGGTTTCTTACAATATGGGTATGAAATGATTGGGATTTTTTAATACATTTCGAAAGTAATAACAAAAAATTGAAATGGACTAAAATGTTTCACAAAACTATGTTTTTTCGAAAAATACTCAAAATATCAGTTTTTACAATACGAGTATGAAATGATCGGGATCTTTGGTTACACTTTGAAAACAACTAAAAATATATAACCTTTTATAATAAAAATTTACACAAAACTACGTTTTTATAATTTGAAATATGACGATTCAAAGAAAATGCTTCTAGAGAAGACATCATTTTGACCATGATAGTGCAGAATCTGGTTGCAGAGATATGAATTTTAGGAAAACATGGAAAAAGCGGTAAAAAATATTTAAAAATTATTTTTTTGCATTCCAAAAGTACTGATTTTTTTTCTAGGCGTTTTGCTTTGTAGTTAAATTCAATTTAATGTTATAATTTTCGGAAATTTTAAATTTTTATTGTTTTATGTTTTTTTATGAAGCCTGCAAGTACTTTTATGAAATGCTGAAAATTTTGTTTGCTATTGTCTCTCTGAGACTATGTTGTTGTTTATTTTTTAAACGTGACTTTAACCTAGAGAGGTCATTCGTCACTTCTCTGAGACTACGAACATTAGTCAGTTCGTTCTCAAAAGCAGCCTCAAAAGAAATTCTTATCGATCAAAAGAGTTGTTTTAAGTGTCACTTTTAAGCCACTAATTTTCAGCTGACGCTTTCACTCGAAAACTATTGTTTCGATTTTCAATAATTAAAAATGAAACTTTTGTGAAATTCGTTCCTCTTTTCAATATAAATAATTTGAAAAAAATAAAATTGGGAATGTATAAACAAAGTTTTATCTAAAAAAATATATTTTTTTTTAAATCGCGAAATGGCACAAAAAAAAGCAATAAAACGCATTGGTCGGTCGCACAACTAGATTGTAATTTTAACCACCTACACGAAAATCGGTTTGCTTTGTTACAATGAAAAAAAAAGTTGCGTAAAACATGTATTTTAATTAAACTGCCTCGTACATCGGAAACCATACGCAAACAACTGGTGTGGACCTCAAAAAAAAAACACTGCCCTCCATTTTGGCACCAGAAACTTTTATTTATGCCCACGTGCGGTCAGATTAATTACGGGGGGAGGGGTGGGCACCATGTGCACAAGGGCTGTCAACTTGTCCGGCACAGTCCAGTAATTGAAACGAGTCGAGTCCGGTCGGTCACAGTTCCGCCTTTGTCACTCGTGATTTATGCACACTGTGACTGCTCTTCAGAATAGTGAAAAACGCTGATTTGAATCGTCATTCGTGAATTGTTTGGAGTTAGCTTAAATTGAGCTTAAATTAATTGAAACCTTTTAGCGGAATGACGTTCGTCGGTTAATCTTGAATAGTTTAAATTAAGTTTGAATCACAATACATTCAAGCGTGAGCTGCGCTGGCCCCTTCGGGGCCCTGCCGCAAGCCATTAGTTAGACGTATGGCGGTAAGGAAAATTTATAACCAACCATTTGTTACCGAAGAACCGTGCCGTTTTGCCAGGGACTCATCAGTGACCCGCCGGGGGTCAATTTATCCTTAGCCTCACTTCTTCCAACTGGGCCCTCCGGTAATTATCTGCTCTCAGTTTACCTTAATGCGTAAGGGGGCGGTTTCGTCGAATTGAATCTTGGGGCCGTAGGCATCGGATTGGCCAGTGGTTCTCAATAAAATTAAAAAAATGTCTCTGAAAAAAATCTTCCGCGGGAATCTATCCAGAGCACTTTGATTGGCATTCTTGCTCTTAACCACTTCGCTATGATAGCTTGACGTCAGTTGAGTGACACGATGTAACGCTCTCAGCTTCTTGATGATAGTTTCGTGCTTGAGCTGCAAACACTCTTCAATTTGAATCAATTTGGTCATTACCGACGCCCGCCTAGTCAAATTGTAGATGACCTAAATTTTGAAACAGATTCCAAAAAAGGGAACCACTGTCCCCATTCCTTCAACCTTTTACAACCGGGCACGTTTCAATTCTTGTTAGCTTTTCGCCACGATTCATCCAAGGGGGTGGGGGGACACCACCCCCTCCCCTCAGTTCAGTGGAGCTGTCTTCGAAAGCTTCCTCCGAGCGTGTAATCATTGTCGTCTTCTTTATCACCACCCCCATCAGCACCATCATCGTCAAGCATCCTTTCTCATGGACGAAATCGATTTCTGGAGACAAGACGCCCCGTCTTCATGACTTCATCTAGTCGAGAGCGTTGCTCGAGAAGTGTGCGGTGGTGGTGGTGCCAGTAAGCGAAAATGAAATTGCATTCTCAGCGCCAATAACAATTTTCCACCCGAGAATTAAGCTTGGTGTGTAATGTGTGGGGTATGTGACCGAAAAACTTACCAACTTTTCAAAAGTAAAAAAAAAAAATAAAGAAAAAAAGCTTGACGTTTCGACGCCATTCAGTGTCTTCTTCAGGAGTAAATTCGTCAATTTAAAATTCTTTCCTAAAACTTTTCCCATCCCCGTCAGTAGCCAACATTGTCAAACGCTCACGCAAGCTTGCAAGAAGCTCAGCTGAGATCTCAACTTCCCTGGCTTAGGACGACAAACACCACACCGGTAACCGTCACACGAAGGAGGAGCTCGAAAAAAAAAGTAAAAATAGAAAGTAAATTAATTTACAAGCACCCAGATTACTGGGCGAGTCACACTGCCGGTTGCGTCGATTGTTGCGGCACCAAGGACGATCAGAAGCTGCTGTCTGGTGGCCGTAGAGAATTCTGTCTGCCGAGAAAGGATTGCAAGAGTGGCAATTATCGTAATTTGAAGTGAGGTCTCGTTTTCGGAAGGCAGCAATTTCGGGGGCATCGTGGCGATGTGGTTCGTGAGACCCGGTGACTATCAGTTGGGTGATGTAATTATCGGAGTTGCCAAACTGATTGTAATTGAAACGGTGCGGCTGCGGTGGTTTTGAGTAGATTAAATTGACCAAATAATACATTTCGTGTCATTGGTTCGCACATAAAAGTCTTCATAACATCGACGCCGTCCTGCTAACTTGTCGTATGTGAATTTTGAGCCAAATTGAGTTAAGAACGCCACTTTGTGCAGCTCGAAATGCCCCACCTTTTGACCTTCACACATCCTACAAATTCGATTTAAATCTTGAGAGATTCCATAAAACCCGAAAAAACTCCGTGCATTTCTGTCACTTTTCATAAGAAAGAAGTTTCAATCTTGTCTTGCTATTTTGACACACTCGAAAAATTGCTGCTAGTGCGACAACTGGTCTAAGGTATTCCAGGTCAGAACGCGTTTGACACACGTGCAAGCCCGACTACCGTAACCATTTGTAATTGTAACTCGAGACTCCAGCAACCAAATTCAACCAAACTTCAGGAAAACAGAACACAGAATGGCCTACAAACAAAACGTGTTTGTTTTTGTTTCAACATTAAAACGCGTTTTTCTCGGAACGCCAAAAAGCGACGTACGACAAGCACGACGGCGTCAAAATGTGTGCAACAAAAATGCATACAAAAATGGTTCGTCGATATTGGTAATTTTGAAGGAATACTTTCTGATCGATTTGGTGTCTTCGGCAAAGTTGCACACGAAAAAAATGCAGATTTCAAGTTAACTCCATCTTTGAGATTTATTTCTAGAGTTTTAATTTTGAAATGACCTATAAGCCATGGGAGTTGTTTTCGCTTTGGTGGAATTGAGCATGCGAACTAGATTTCAATAAATTAAATTTAATCCAATGCCTTTAATATTTGATAAGGGTTGATAATTTATGATGTTATGTTCATAGAATTTTTTAATATTTTTTGTATAAAAGTTACAAGTGAAAATGCTCATCTCTTTGGAAACAAAAACAAAGCTGCAATATAACAATTTAATGCAGCAGAAGACGATTTTGCTGTGTGTACAAATGTTTTCTCTTCAAAAAACAACATTGCCACCGATGACGAGGTTGAATATCTTCTCCCCAGGGGAAGTCCCTCCAAAGGATCTTGCACCAGTTCAAAACGTCTGCTGCAGCATCCCTCGAGCAGTCCGACATGACTTTATACACGTGTGCTTAGTCGTCACTAGACAGACCCCTGCAGGCTTCTGACCTCCCTCCCCTCCCTCCTTTCTGCCAAGGTGTATCAAAGCATATTAATTTATATTTATGGCAAATATAAATCATACCGGCAGCCATAACCAACACGGCCTTTCGAGAGGAATGTCTGGACATGGTCCCGAGTTCTGAGCATCGGGGCCATAAGGCGGAACAGTTTGCCACCGGCCATTGGCTACGACGACGACGACGACGCAACAAAGTCACTTGGACAGTCCGGCAATGCTACGGCAGCTAGCATATGTTTCACAATATCGATATTGGTTCAGGACGGGAATAACACTAGAGGATATATTATGTATAGAAGCACATCAGACATGCAGCAGATGGAATTCTGCATAATGACCCGGACCTGGGATGATGCACCCAGAACGGGGACTGTGTTGAATTTCAATTTGATGACTAATTGATATTTGATTTCGCTTCAAAGGATTCTATTGTGTTCTGGAAAGAACCTTTACAGCAGCCGGTGCAACCAGTTTGGAGGAGAGCCACTTCCACCTCCTCACAGCTAATGAGTTTGAGATCGGAATGGATGCTGTGGGGAGGATTTTGAAGCGTTTGATAGTGGTTAAACTGGGCTACCTGGTTGGCTATTTGAAATGTATGATTTTAGGATAAATTGAAAACAGCAATGCTAAACACTCACATTAATTATTTCCTTAGCAAATTATATGTGTTAATATAGGTTTGTCAAAAAAAGACGCAAACAAACGGACCGAGTCAAAGCAGTTCTGATTAGCCGTAAGTTTAGTGAAATTGTTGCTCTCCAGTTGTCAATAATTAAAATACCATCGAAGAAGAGAATCGTCAATTCCCAGAAAGATGTACAATGATGACTCGATTGAACATATGTTTTTGATTTTACCTTGCAATGGGAGAGAATCATGGCAACGTTCAGAAAACATAAACAAACAAATATCAAACATCATTCAATGAAAAAAGAAGGTCTAATTCTGTTATAGAACGATACCATTGTTATTTAATTTTTTTTTAATGCATACTGCATATTTAATTTTCCAAAAAATATAGGAAATTATAATGAAAAACATAGCCATCGTTGATCCCAGAATAAACTACATTGGCAAAGTCGCATAAAACAAGTGAAACTTCAAAACATAAAATTTCCGAAAAAAATTATTTGTTCTGCTTTCTAATGCTTTTTAAAGATCAGAAATCAGATTAATTTTACAAGTTATCGCAAACTAAGTTTTCATTTGTATATTTTTTCATAATATCAATATTGGAGCAATTCTCTCAGATTATGGTCATTCGTTTTTTTTTGTATTTTTACATCCGACCGAAACTTTTTTGGTGCCTTCGGTATGCCAAAAAAAGCCATTTTGCATCATTAGTTTGTCCATATATTTTTCCATAAAAATTTGGCAGCTGTCCATACAAAAATGATCCATGAAAATTCAAAATGTATATCTTATGAAGAAATTTTCTGATCGATTTGGTGTCTTCGACAAAGTTGTAGGTATGGAAAAGGATTACACTGAAAAAAATGGTACACGAATTTTATTTTGATTTTTAATTTCAATTTTCAAACTTGATTTGCAAAAAAAAACCATTTTTATTTTTATTATTTTTTGATATATTTTAAGGGACATTAAATGCCAACTGTTCAGCAATTTCCAGGTTGTGTAAAAAATATTTGATGGAGTTATTAATTTTTGAATGAATGCAGTTTTTTTTTCAAAAAATCCAAATATCTCAAAAAATTTCAACTTGCAACCATATGGGGCAAGAGGAGCAATCGCTCGTACGGCCGTCCTTTTTACAATTTTGATTATTTCCAGTATGAGGAATTGTTGCTAGCAATGCAATTAGCTGATTTTACTACCACATAACCGCCAAAACGACGTAAACGACACGGGGCATAAGATTGAATTAAGTTTTTGTCAAAACGTTAGTTTTCTTATAATTTTTTGAAAGTACAAAATAAGGCTTAGGGTTCGTTTGAAGGCTCAAAATGCTATTTTTCCTAGATCAGTAGTGTCCCTACCAATGACTTGCACCTATTATAAAGTATGATTTAACTTTGGGTTATTTTTGTTGATGGTTTTAAAAAAATCTTGTTCAGGTGGGGCAAGTGTACTATATGGATTTTTAGTATGGAAAAATTTACGAATTGCTGCAACAACATATTTTATTGGGAAACAAATACACGAAAGTACTTAAACCTGATAAACATTTGTTTAAAAAAATGCCCATATAAAATATAGAGATATAATGTAAATCAACTATTAATCATCTGAGTAATATTTTTTTTCGCAAAAACTATCAAATTTTAGTACAATATTATTATTTAATCTAAAAATGAAAGAAACGTTTCAAATACATTCTAATCTGATGTATCTAAGTGATAACAGTTTAATTGTTAGCAAATTAACATGTTGTTTCATGCATTGTTCATCTTGTCCCACTAGTTACGGAAAATCAAAAATTTTAAAATCAATTTTTTACATTAAAAGACAGCATTTTTTATAAACTTGTTCTATCCAAGTCTTAGCCAAGACCTGGAATAAGATGATTGTAAAAAAATCCGACCGATTTTGTAACGTTTTTAATGGGTTATAACGAGCATTTCCTTAGCTTGTTCCACTTGCCCCATTTTCCCCTAAAATCAAATCAAAGTGCACCGTTTTCAAGTTAAAGCCATTTTTTGGTGACATTTTAGAAAATAGTCGCAGGTTTTCCACATTTGAAAAACATATTTTGAAAAAGCTGAGAAAATTTTAAGTCTTAGCCTAACGACAATTTTCTAACGTCGATATCTCAGCAACTAATGGTCCGATTTTCAATGTAAAAATATGAAACATTTGTAAAAATTTGTAAATCAAGACTTACATTTCAAAAGGGCCAAACATTCATTATTTCGCCCTTTTGAAATGTAAGTTCCGATTTAAATTTTGAAAATATTGTTTTCGAAAAGATCGGAAAATTTCACGACTGTTTCATATTTTAACATTGAAAATCAGACCATTAGTTGCTGAGATATCGACAATAGAAAATGGTGGGTTGTCTGGGTAAGACTTAGAAAACATAAATTTTCCTGTTTTTAAACAATTGCATGGCAATATCTCAGCAACTAAGGGTCGTATCAACAAAGTTCAAAAAAGCAAAATGTAGAGAATTTTCTCAGCTTTTCAAAAAAAAATTTTTCTGAAGTAGGCAAACACGTGAACTTATTTTTAAAAAATAAAAAAATGCTACTATTTTCAAAAAAGTTAATTAAAAATTGCTTCAACTTGAAAACGGTGCACTTTATCAAAGTTTCACTGAACTATTTGATTAAAAATTTGATTTTACCTCGGAAAATGAAGCTGAAAACTTTTGCGACCAATTTTTCGATTTTTGAAAAAATCAGTATTAATTCAAAAATTCATAAATCAGTTAAAGATTTTTTGCATATTCCGGTAATTTCTGAAATGTTGGCATTTGATGTTCCCTAAAACATTATTTTTTTCAGTGTAGTCCTTATCCATACCTACAACTTTGCGGAAGACACCAAATCGATCAAAATTAAAGTAATAATGCAAAATGGCTTCTTTGGGCATATCGAAGGCACCAAAAAAGTTTCAGCAGGATTAAAAAATTCAAAAATTAAAATAAAAAAAGACCAATTTCGTAGAGAATTGCTCATTGGTTGTTCAAAATGGACCTGTAAATATTCAAAAAAATATTATATTTTGTTAGTTGATTTTTTTTAAAGTTTGATCTCATTTTGAAAAAGAGCGTTTTCCAGTCGATGCCAAGATGCGATATCGGATTCTTTGGTGAAAATGAATAACTTTTGAAGGTGTAAAATTTACCCCTTTGAAAATTTTTAATAACGCCGTTAATGTGGTAAATGTACACATTTTTTGTCTATCTAATCTAATCTAATCTAACACAAATGCAGCCAGTCCGATGAAAGCATGCTGGAAAGTCTTGTGATTAGATTACGCCCCAAGAACTTTTCTTGTCAATATTAATAATTGCAGTACATCCGAGAATATCCCAAAATGTAATACAAAAATCAAAGCGGCCAGCCCTACTGCGTTGTGTTTACCGCAGAGAGGATTCTGTGAACGGATCACATTTCACAGAATCTATAGGGGAGGAAGGATGCGTGGACATACCGTACCAAACGCTCCGAATCAGTTAGGTGTGGTGTGTTAGTGTAAATTTGGCAGATATTGTATATTTAGGGTGGAAGTGGAATTGGGCGAATTGGGATTGAAGAACCGGAGATTGGGGAATGGGTAGGAGGGTTATTCATTTTGTTTTATAATAATATAGGAGAATATAATCATCTAGCAAATAGTGATGGAAAGATCTCACCAAGAATCTGCATATCTTCAAAAGACATAGCCAGATTGTGCCCCAATCGCCAGCTCTTAAATTCTTATCTTTTTCAACGGCTGCATTAAATCAGGCAAGATTTCCTCGGCATCTGCGCGATTGAGGCTCTTGCTCAGCTAAGCGAGGTCTTCTCGGACATGCAACAGATCAGCAACAGCTCCGGGTTTTTCTAAATCCACAAAAGGAATCGAATCCCGGATATCTTTACTATGTCCACCTTTTCACTTACACTCACAAGTTCATTCAAAACTAGCCGATAAGACTTTAACGAAAATCCTTAAAAGACGAAAAAACGCGGAGCGAAAAGTCAAACCAACCTGTGGTAAATGTTCACATTTTTTGGGGTAAAATTACATGATTTATTTGGAAACTAAAGATTTTTACTGTGTAGTTTAGTCTTTGAATCTTATAGAAGGAAAATTATTATTGAGGAGGAAAATTCACAAGTATAACACCAGCTTATCATTGTTTTGCAATCACTTCCCTGTCTAGAGCATCACCGATTTAGTGATGCATGCAGCTTTAATCAGTGAGCTAGTGAACTAGTGAACTAGTTTCACTCCGTTATCACGTTTAGTCATTTCGAAGAACAGTAGAAGCTCAGTCTAAAGTTACGTTTCGCCCTGAAATGGCGCCTTCACGATTCGTCCTGTAAGTTTTTTTAGTTTGCTGCTCAGCTTGATACTAATTTTTAATACGTATTTTCAGAACAATTTTGCTCGCCATTCTCCACGAAAGTGTTTCGCAAATTTATGACTGCGAAAGCTCAACGTCGAGTGATGTTTGCATCCTGCGTGACGTAACCATTGCTCAGCCGGGCGATATCGACCAAATCGAGCTACCGGAGGCGCAGCAGTACGTGCACTTTGTCAACGGCAACATCCCGTCGTTTGCAGAATCCATCTACGGTCAGCTGGAGACCACCACCAATCTAACCATCACCGGCTGCGCGGTGAAGAAGCTGTTCGTCGGTGCTCAGTTGGTGCATTTGAACGCCAGTGGGAATGATATTCAAGCGATTGAGATTGCTTCTGGCAGTGATTATAGTTCGTTGAAGGTGCTCGACCTGTCCACCAACAACCTTTCCAGGATTCCCAACGTGAAGGACTTTGTCGGGCTTGAACGGCTGGATTTGTCCGGGAACAAAATCACCTTCGGCAAGTTGGATCTTTTCGCACGGCTTACCAAGCTGAAGTGGCTTAGCTTGGCGAGGAACGAGATCAATTCCCTGGTAGGTGGCTTACAGTTGAGATACCTGGAAGAACTGCACCTCAACGGAAACAAACTGCTCGAGGTAGACTTTCTCACCTGGCAGCTTCGAGCGTTGGTGAAGCTAGACCTCCGAGAGAACCTGCTGATGTACCTGAACGCCGAAGATCTGGAAAGCCCCTTCCCGAAACTGGCTCGAATCGACCTTTCCGGCAACCAGTGGAACTGCCAGGGAATTACCAAGCTCGTCGAACGTCTCCAAAAGCGGTCGATCTCGTTCCAACCCGCCCCGACCACCAGCAAGTGCCCAACCACGTCGATCCAGGGCGTCTGCTGCGAGGACAGTTACGTCAACTCGGTCACGCTGCAGTCCCAGTGGGACATCCGGAAGCTGCAGCGCCAGATGCAAACCATGAACGATACGTTGGTGGCGAAGTTGGCCGCCGTCCGGCTGGAGCAGGGCGTCCAGATTGAGCAGCTCGAGCGGCAGCTGACGGTGCAGGAGGGCCAGATGGACCAGATGAAGCGACATCTGCTGCGGATGGCACGGTTGATCGAGGATTTGATCGAGGAGTTGTACCTGCGGCAGATGGAGGGAGTGGCGGAGGCGAAGGATGAAAAGCGACGCGGGGCGAAGAGGCAGCTGAAGATTGTGTTTTGAAATTAGGGTTATTTTTCTCGAGATGAGGAAGCGGAAGTTGTCCAAAAATATAACTTCTTAACGAAAACGGGAATTTGCGGTTTGCTTATGCTGATTAATTTAAAACAATAAAACAATGATGAATTCAAATAAATCTGCAATTTTTTTTAAATTACGATGACTGATAATATTCTGATATTTTAATTTGTAAGGCGGTTGAGTCAGTACATTTTGACGACCTAAAATTGAGGTTCGAGTCGTACAAAAAATATTCACCTAAAATACCTAGTGATTAATTTCAATAGGATTTTTTTATATTTAAAAATAAGTGTATATTTAAAAAAAATCACAATAGATGGTAGGAAACCCAATATTTTTTGATAAATAAATCTTCAAACATTTTTACATGGATCCCTGATTTTTGTTATGATTCTCTACAAACTCACACGAAATCGGGAAAAGTTGCCCGACCCCTCTCCGATTTGCGTGAAACTTTGTCCTAAGGGGTAACTTTTGTCCCTGATCATGAATCCGAGGTCCGTTTTTTGATATCTCGTGACGGAGGGGCGGTACGACCCCTTCCATTTTTGAACACGCGAAAAAAGAAGTGTCTTTCAGTAATTTGCAGCCTGAAACGGTGATGAGATAGAAATTCGAAGTCACAAGGACTTTAATGTAAAATTAGACGCCCCATTTGATGGCGTACTCAGAATTCCGGAAAAACGTATTTTTCATCGTAAAAAACACTGAAAAAGTTTTAAAAATTCTCCCATTTTCTTTTACTCGACTGTAAAAATTTTTGGAACATGTCATTTTGTGGGAAATTTAATGTTCTTTTCGAATCTACATTGTCCCAGAAGGGTAATTTTTTCATTTAGAACAAAATTTTTCATTTTAAATTTTTTAGAGTGTAACATTGTTCTACAAAGTTGTAAAGCAGACAATTACAAAAATTTTGATAAACAGACATAAGGGGTTTGCTTAAAAACATCACGAGTTATCGCGATTTTACGCAAAATAAGTACGGTTTGGTGTCTTTGGCAAATTTTACCAAGTCAATAATGTTCAAAATGCCCTTTTCGACTCTTTTGAAATGTTAGGTTCGATTTGAAATTCAGACGATATTTTTTATTGAAAAGAGCAAACAATTTTTGCCTTCCTCACCTTACTGAGGAAAGGCTATAAAATCACTCGAAAAATGAACTTCTTAATTTGACCTCGTAGACCCACCTTCACGTATACCTATCGACTCAGAATCAAATTCTGAGCAAATGTCTGTGTGTGTGTGTGTGTGTAGGGATGTGGGTCTGTGCACCAAAAAATATGCACTCGATTATCTCAGCACTGGCTTAACCGATTTGGACCGTTTTGGTCTCATTCGATTCGTCTTGGGGTCCCATAAGTCCCTATTGAAAATTATGAAGTTTAGTAAAGTACTTCAAAAGTTATGCTAAAAACGATTTTGGCGTATGTCCGGAAGATTGTAAAAGGGTGGTTTTTGTAAGAAACCCTGTCATGTTATACATTTTCAGAAAGGTATTAAAAGACCTTTCCAATGAGCCTAAAACATCAAGGATCTGACAATCCTATCAAAAGTTATTAGCACTTAAGTGTTATTTATACACTTTTTGGAGGCCGGATCTCAGATATTTCAATGACAATGATGTCCGGGTCCATCATGCGACCCATCGTTAGTTAGATAATCGAAAGACCTTTCAAATGAGCCTAAAACATCAAAGATCTGACAATCCTATCAAAAGTTATTGACACTTAAGTGTTATTTATACACTTTTTGGAGGCCGGATCTCAGATATTTCAGTAAAAATGATGTCCGGGTCCATCATGCGACCCATCGTTAGTTAGATAATCGAAAGACCTTTCAAATCAGCCTAAAACATCAAGGATCTGACAATCCTATCAAAAGTTATTGGCACTTAAGTGTTATTTATACACTTTTTGGAGGCCGGATCTCAGATATTTCAGTAAAAATGATGTCCGAGTCTATCATGCGACCCATCGTTAGTTAGATAATCGAAAGACCTTTCAAATGAGCCTAAAACATCAAGGATCTGACAATCCTATCAAAAGTTATTAGCACTTAAGTGTTATTTATACACTTTTTGGAGGCCGGATCTCAGATATTTCAATGAAAATGATGTCCGGGTCCATCATGCGACCCATCGTTAGTTAGATAATCGAAAGACCTTTCAAATGAGCCTAAAACATCAAGGATCTGACAAACGTATCAAAAGTAATTGACACTTAAGTGTTATTTATACACTTTTTGGAGGCCGGATCTCAGATATTTCAGTAAAAATGATGTCCGGGTCTATCATGCGACCCATCGTTAGTTAGATAATCGAAAGACCTTTCAAATGAGCCTAAAACATCAAGGATCTGACAATCCTATCAAAAGTTATTAGCACTTAAGTGTTATTTATACACTTTTTGGAGGCCGGATCTCAGATATTTCAATGAAAATGATGTCCGGGTCCATCATGCGACCCATCGTTAGTTAGATAATCGAAAGACCTTTCAAATGAGCCTAAAACATCAAGGATCTGACAACCCTATTAAAAGTTATTGGCACTTAAGTGTTATTTATACACTTTTTAGAGGTTTGATTTCAGATATTGTGATAAAAATATTGTCTGAATCTTCCATGCGAACTATCGTTGGATAGGTTTTTTTTATCAGACCTTGCCAATGAGCCAGAAATATTGATGGTCTGCGAACCATATCAAAAGAAATGAGTAATAAAGTTGATTTGTTAAACATGTAAAGGGGGAATGTTGCTATTTTTACTGAATGTATTGACTTTATGAATATGAGGAAGGCACCAACCACCTAAAGGTGGATTAAGTAACGTTTTTTCTTTGTATTCAACGTTGTGAAAAATATTTTCCGAGAATATTTTTAACAAAATTTTAACTCTAGGAGGCTGGAGCTCTAAGGAGCCAGCAGGCGAAAAATTTAAAAAAAGAAACTTGTTGGAAATTCTAAAATATTTTGAAGCTTCACATTCATAAAATATTTTGCAAATAAAAAAAGAAAAAAAAAGTTTCATTAAAAATTCTAAATTTCTTCTATTCAAAATCGAATTTTGCTCTCAAAAATGATTTTCTAAAAATTAGATATTTTTTAATCATACACCCAACGGAAAAATATATCTCAAAATCTGCAACAGTGGATTTGCTGCAAAAAATGTTATATTTTATAACAGTTTTGGCAGCAAGCTCATAGCTCATTTTTGCCCGTGTCGTAAACATGTCAGCGATCTGCAGTTCTTACCAACACATATAAAGCTGGCGCGTTTCCGAGCAACACTTGAGAGAGCAGAATGTGTTGGTGCTCTGTCCCTCTCAATTCATCAAGCGTCCATGGCGCAGTGGTAGCGTGTCGGACCAACAACCAAGAAATTGATGGTTCAATTCTCGTTCTGTTAAGATTTTTTTTGCAATACAGTCAATCAGCCGTCGGTAATGTCGATAATTGTCGGTAACGGGCAAAAATGTCACACCCCTATATCGCAAAAAATGCATGAGGACAGATTTCATGCAGATTCTGATATACTTCCATGCCGCCATGCATCACAACCATGCGACCGCCGTTTGGGTGTAATATTAGCACCAAATAAATAAAACCCAAAGTTACAAATGGCGAAAAATTACAAACCTTCTAGAATGGAACATCATTATGGGAATCAATAGCTAACGAAACATTTTTGTGTATTCATATTTGCAACACGTTGATAAACAAACATAATTGATATTCAGTGCAGAATACAGCATGCCCAATACTGGTACTTAAGGCAAAAAATATATTTCTTAATAAAATATGAACACAACAGGGTTGCCCCACTTGGTTTCGAACTAAAAAAATCGCAAAAAAATATGTTCACCTTTTTTTGATTATCAAAAATTATTGAAAAGAAGAACCCTCAATTTTTAATAGATTTGACAATTAGGCTTGTAATGAAAAAATGTTATTTGGTGAGATATATTTCGATTATTTTTTTGACCAACATTCACTATATTTGTAGTAAAAATAGGTATGCTGTGATTCTCGTTGTCTTAAATGTTTCAATTCAATCAAAAATTAATTAATTAATTTGCTTGTGAACATAAATGTTAAATTCAATAGAATGGAACAAAACGTCGAATGCACAAAAGATCGAATTAAAAAAAAACTAACTTAATCCACCTATGTGGTTGGAGCCTTCCTCACTTATTACCAACAATGGCTGATATGATGGAATTGTACAAAAATTTAATCTATTTTTAATATCCGGAATAAAAAAGTACATAAATATCACTTAAGTGGCCATACCTCGAGACAGGATTGCCAGATCATCAATGTTTTGGACTCGTTGGAAAGGTCATTTGATAACCTAACCAACGATGGGTTGGATGGTGGATCCGGACATAGTTTACATATATTTAAATGAGATCCGGCTTCAAAAAAGTTCATAAATGTCACTTAAGTGGGCATATCTCGAAACACGGTTGCCAGATCTTTAATGTTTTGGACTCGTTGAAAAGGTCTTTTGATAACCTAATCAACGATGGGTCGGATGGTGAATCCGGACATAGTTTACATACATTTAAGTGAGATCCGGCTTCCAAAAAGTACATCAATATCACATAAGTCGGGATATCTCGAGACAGGGTTGCCAGATCTTCAATGTTTTGGATTCGTTGGAAAGGTCTTTTGATAACCTAACCAAGGATAGGTTGGATGATGGATCCGGACATAGTTTACATACATTTAAGTGAGATCCGGCATCCAAAAAGTACATAAATATCATTTAAGTGGTCATAACTCGAGACAGGGTTGCCAGATCTTCAATGTTTTGAACTCGTTGGAAAAGTCTTTTGATAACCTAACCAACGATGGGTCGGATGATGGACCCGGACATAGTTTACATACACTTAAGTGAGATCCGGATATATGTGAAAACACATTTTTATACATAACTTTTGAACTACTTATCGAAACTCCAATCTGTATAAAACTCGATCTATGGGACCCTAAACCAAGTCGAATGCAACAGGTTCGGGTCAAATCGGTTCAGCCAGTGCCGAGAAACATGAGCTAGTTTGTTGGTCACATACATACATACACACACACATACACACACACATACACACACACATACACACACACACATACACACAAACATTTGTTCAGTTTTCGATTCTGAGTCGATATGTATACATGAAGGTGGGTCTACGACGTTTTTATACAAAGTTCATTTTTAGAGCAGGATTATAGCCTTACCTCAGTGAGGAAGGCAAAATGATGTGAGTCTAAATGCATAACTATTGATAACAGCTATAGAAAGGTATTTTGAACAGTTTTCATTGATTTCACTCCTATATTCTTGGAAATTCAGATGTCTTCTGAATAAAAACTTGCCCAGGATTGTTGTAGACTTTTTGAAAAGGTGGGGGAGGGGGGTTATCTTTTAAAATATAATTAAATACGATCGAATAAATACAGCTATATATAACTGAATTCAAAAGATTTTTATGGATCTTATTTGACCATGAAGGATAGATTGAATAAGGAAAAAGGATCTGCAACAATATTTAATAAGCAAGACTTTTTTCATGTTTCGGAACTGTTTACATTGGAAAGAATTAAAAAATTACCAAAATATTTCTACATTTTTTTATGAATGGTTTTTCAAAAAACAGCTAAAAAATCAAAATTCAAAAAAGACACAACGACAAACAAGAATGAGTTGTTTTTTAAAAGGAATAAAAACTTCAAACATATTTTAGAAGCTGAACTCACAATAATTTTAAGTATCCAGAATATGTTGTTTTTTTTTAAATAAAAAGAAACTACAAAATATTGTAGAAGTCGAATATTTTTCCAAAGAACTGCTCATGTTTGAAAGAATGAAAAAACTCACAAAAATATTACGACATTCAACAATAGGTTGGTTTTTGAATATTTTTGTGTTATATTTAGTTTCATTTTTTCACATTCGACCTGTTGTCCTTTCGACGTTTTGTCCATTCGACCTTATGACTTTCGACCTTTTGTCAAACATCCTTTTAAACATTGTTTTGTTCTGAGTGGTAATCTCCGCAAATTACGTAATTTCAGTTTTTGTTAAGGTTTCTATAAAATTTTCATGATTACAGTCGTCAATAGGCAAGGATGCACAAACTGCATAAAAAGTCAGGCTGGAATTACTCACAAATTGAATACCAATTTTTTTTATTTTTAAATGAAAAGTTTTCCTAAACTACAGTTTTCTTTCGAAGGTCTAACTGATAAAAGAGGCTGCTACTAATCTTCCAACATTCTTCATCACAATTTTGCACCAGATCCGCAGAACAAACGGACAATAATGAGAAAACGAAACTCTACACGTCTGCAGTTTCAACTTTTTGTCATATTTAATTCTACCAACAGCTCAGAAGTGCAGGTTGTCGTTTTAACACTTCCTCAAATAAATTAAGTTTCACACCTACGTTTTCCATGCTGCAAACATTTTGAAACCCGACATTTGCGATGGTGGTGCAAAAATTTAATGTTTGTAAATTGAAGACTTCACGAAGTTTTTTTTTTGTCAGACATGACAAAACCAATATTTTAAAAATTTTAATTAATATCGTGATTTCGTTATTCCAACCTAATCGGGAAGTGCAAACAGTTTCCTTTTCAGGGGACAACAAAATAATCGCCAGCAAGAGAGTGGCAGTAGGTGGCACGCGAGAGGGCAAGCGAAAAAGTAATCCTCGTTAAGTCCAATAAGATTATAAAATGAAATTTTATGCAAATAGCACAGTTTCTCACGCGGCTCAAGCCAAACCTGCCGAGAGAGAACGAATAACGTTTCATTGCGAGGTCCCATTGCTTTCCGCTTTGCTCTCATGTTTGGAAAACTTGAGCGGAAACCCCCTGTAAGTAAAAAGATCAAATGATGTTCTTTTTCGAAACACGTGCCCCTACCCCAAAAAAACAACTCCCAAAACTCAATTTGACTGGAAATTATGTATTTTCGGTGGTACCTGATTTTCCATCAAAAAGCCTGCCACAGCCAGAGTAGAGTAGGCGCGGGAAGGGAAA
The DNA here is from genome assembly GCF_015732765.1 of Culex quinquefasciatus. Lineage (NCBI taxonomy): Eukaryota > Metazoa > Arthropoda > Insecta > Diptera > Culicidae > Culex > Culex quinquefasciatus. The sequence continues at coordinate 24,497,760 of NC_051863.1, forward strand.
AGCTAACAATTTTGCGCAAAAATGCAATTAGGTGGGCCCGTTTGAGCGGAAAATCAAAGTTGGCTGGATTTTTGAGGTGCGGCTTCAGGGCGACAACGGTAAAGGTAATAACATTTTATGGTCACCGATTTTTGGTTTTTTTGATTGATCTCTTTACTGCAGAACCACCGAAAACACGTCGACTCAGCGTTTCATACGACTTTTTAAAATGTTGGGCTTTGCTGTAAACGGCGCTGCGAATGATTGATTGATTATTCCGCTAGAGATCACACGTGAGATTTTGCGCTCTCTCGCACCCACAAAACTGGTCGAGCATGAATTTTGCATAAATTCCGGCGAAACGCCAACCACAAATCCACCGGCGAAGCAGGTCCTGCCAGAGGGCTCAAGCGTTTAGTTTAATTAGTGGTTCTTATGGGACTGTTGAGGGAGCACGTCAAAATCAAAATGAGTTCGCTCCAAAATACTTCAATAAAAAATCAGTCATGGTAAGTTTCTGTATTTGAGCAATTCCAGCTCAAATCAGGAATTTTTCTGGTACTTTTGTACCCGACCCTCTCTGATTACAATGAAATTTTGTAGACATGTTATCCTAGGCCTATATAACCCATTTTTGTGTATATGGAGCCAATAGTACTCGAAAATAACATTTGAGAAGGGCGTAAGGTATTTAAATATTTTTGTATTTTCTAATTTAAAAATTACTGCATCTCGAAGCCGTTGCGTCGTATCAAAAAGTGGTCGAAGACAAACTTGTAGGAAATTGGACGGGCTTTCTGAAAAAAATACACTGAAACAAAAATACACGCCACATCTATGAGATTTTTGATTTTTAAGTCTAAAACTTAAATTTAAAGGTGATGTCACGTTTTTTTTCGTTCAAATTTTTTTAGGAAATATTCTAAAATAAAACCAAAAGACTGACGAAAAATGCAGGATGGTATGTCTCTCCTAAAAAAATACAAAAATCACTTACTAAAACTGTTTTTTTTTGAAAAGTGGTCTAAACGTCAAAATGTTTAAAAACCAGTAGTGGGAATCGATTCTCCAGACAATTTTACATAAAAGTCTCCATATTGACCATTGTCCTATGTCCAATCCTTGGGAAGATACAGCGGTTTTAAAAATAAAAATGTTGAAGAAACGGGATTTTTTGTGGTTTTTGGCAATTTCCATATGACAGACGTCTCGTAAATATTTTTACCGAAAAGCTCGTCAAATTTTCCATAAGTTTGCCTCTGACAGCATTTCAATTGGATGTAAGGGCTTACAGATATAAGCTTAATTGCATGCTTATTTTTTCAGTGTGGTAGAAACCAGTATAGTAAATTTGATTACATAAATATAAAAACGATATAAATCAAAAAGCTGTCAAAGGCAAACTTATGGGAAATTGGACGAGCTTTTCGGTTAAAAATATTTACGAGATTGAAAAACCAAGTCTGTCATATACAAATTGCCAAAAACCACAAAAAAACCCGTTTTTTCAACATTTTCATTTTTAAAACCAATGTATCTTCCCAAGGATTGGACATAGGACAATGGTCAATATGGAGACTTTTATGTAAAATTGTCTGGAGAATCGATTCCCACTACAGGTTTACAAAAATTTTGAAAAAAAACAGTTTTAGTTAATGACTTTTGTATTTTTTTAGAAGAGACATACCATCCTGCATTTTTCATCAGTTCTTTGGTTATATTTTAGGCTATTTCCTCAAAAATTTGGAACGAAAAAAAATCGTGACATCACCTTTAAATTTATGTTTTAGACTTAAAAATCAAAAAATCTCATAGATGTGGCGTGTATTTTTGTTTCAGTGTATTTTTTTGAGAAAGCCCGTCCAATTTCCTACAAGTTTGTCTTGGACCACTTTTTGATACGATGCAACGGCAGTAATTTTTAAATATCAATAAACAAAAATATTTAAATACCTTACGCCCTTCTCAAATGTTATTTTCGAGTACTATTGGCTCCATATACACAAAAATGGCTTATATAGGCCTAGGATAACATGTCTACAAAGTTTCATTGAAAATTGAGAGGGTCGGGAACAAAAGTACCAGAAAAATTCCTGATTTGAGCTGGAATTGCTCATTTTCAAATACTTAAACAGAATTTGTGCAACCTTCAGCAATTTAAATCCCGGGCAGACGGTAATAACATAATTAATAATATTTCAATAACAAATACTGTTAAAATAACAAAAAGTGTTATTATTTTATCCTGAAGCTCAACTTCAAGAAGAAAAAATAATAACAGTTTTTGATAAAATAACAAAATTTGGTATTGAAGTGATATTATATTGAAAATGTTTAATAACACGTTAATAAGAGAAAATGTTATACATTTCAAAAACTCTCCTAATAACAAAATTTGTTATTCGTTCGGTATACTGACTTAGAAATAAAATTACAATAAATCACACAAATGGAAAAGTTTCTAAGTGTCCATAACACAATCTGTTATTATTTTTTCTTTTGTTAAATATGTTTAGATCTTTGGGATAATTTTGTCTAATTTTATTAGGGTCATTTTTTTGGGCATGAAATGGGGTCCTTAAGCTTAAATTATTCTAAAAAGTTGAAATTTTGGAAGTTGATTTTTTTAATTATTTGATATACCTCCTAAGGGACTTTGCTGAAATTGGCTAGAACTATGGGATAATTTTGACCAATTTCGTCAGGGTCATTATTTTGGCCATGACATGGGATCCTTAAGCTAAAATTATTCTAAAAAAGTTAAAAAAATGAAAGTTGATTTTTTTAATTAGGGAGCGTTCTTTTATTACGTAACGCGAAAAATCGGACTTTTAGACCCCCTCCCCTCCTCGTAACAAAATTTCCATACAAATTTTAAAAATTTTGTATGGAGCGTAACACGGCCTCCGACCCCCCTCCCCCCCTACTGCGTTACGTAATAAAAGAACGCTCCCTTATTTGATATACCCCCTAAAGGACTTTGTTTAAAATGGTTAGAACTATGGAATAATTTTGACCAATTTCGTCAGGGTCATTATTTTGGCCATGAAATGGGGTCCTTAAGCTAAAATTATTCTAAAAAGTTGAAATTTTGAAGGTTGATTTTTTTAATTATTTGATATACCCCCTAAGGGATTTTACTAAAATTGGCTAGAACTATGAAATAATTTTGACCAATTTCATCGGGGTCATTTATTTCACCATGAAATGGGGTTTCAAGCTAAAAATAATCCGATAAAATTAACTTTTGAGAGTTCTTTTTTTTAAATTTTGTTATATTCCTAACGGAATTGATTTATTTATTGAGAATTTGAGAAAAATTGAGAAAAACTGTTATTAATTTCACAGAGCCAGGAAGTCGGAGCTGACGTTGAAGTTCGAGCTGGAGTGAGACCTCGGAGACTGCATCGGATTTATATAATTTTAAGCAACTTTTACTTGGAGTCGGAATCTGTGAAGTCGGGTATTTTTGGAGAGCTGAAGTCGTCGTTGACGTCATATCCTGCATCCAGAGTCGGAGTTGTATTCAAAGTATGGATTCAAAATCGCCTCTGCAGCCCTGACTAGTACAGAGGAGTTATGGCAACTGCAGGTTTATTTGCAAATTACAAATAAACCAAAACAATATTTTTTTTTTGTTACGGAAACATACCAGTTCAATAACATTTTTTGTTATTATGCTGCTCCACCTCTCCGCACAAAATAACAAATCTTGTTATTCCTTCATGATTCCTTCTGTGTTATTGGTTTGTTATTGCAATAACAACATAATAACAGGTTAAGTTATGCTTCGAACAAATCTTTGTTATTGATTTTTGTTATTTTAACAACTAATCCGATCATCCCAATAACATATTTCGATCTTCTCACAATATCAAAAACTGACCTTCCCAAGTTATTTCCGTCTGCTCGGGATAACCATGTTTGTTCACTTTTCAAATCATTTCCAATTATTTTGATGCTTGTTCAAAATATTGGCAATCTTTCAAGATATAAGTAAACCATAAAGTTCTAGATCGCACTCATATTTTTTATTTTATTATATTTTGAACTGTTTTTTAATCTAATCAAATATTTTTTTACAGAATACAAAATCTCAACTTATTTGAAAAAGAAAACGAAACACTGTTCTTGTTTTAACATGTTTTAAACAAAATTATTGAACCTGGCTTTTTGTTTTTTTTATTTTCTTTAATTAAAAAGGTCAGGTCAAAAATCAAAAATCAAAATCAAATTATTCGCTCTACAGCATTGCCATGGCGTTCTCGATTGCGAGATTCCTACTCGAAACTAAGTGTCCGAAGGCTTGATTGTTGAGGCAATTGCAAAACTCTTTTTACACCTTAGCTTCCATCCACCCCGGGATTCGAACTGACGACCTTTGGATTGTTAGTCCAACTGCCTACCAGCGACTCCACCGAGACAGGACCCAGGGAGACGACTCCTACACCTGGACTGAGCTAACGACCTAACCTTTTGGTTAGTCCGGGCCAACATTTACTTCCCGTCCGACGGAAGGCGTGATCAGACAAATCTCGTCTCGAAAAATGTCACCGGGACCGTCTGGGATCGAACCCAGGCCGACTGGGTGAGAGGCAATCACGCTTACCCCTACACCACGGTTCCCGGCCAAGTAACATCTGAATTCAGACATACTAAGACTGATTCAACTACCTTTTTGAACATATCAGAAAAATTATGAACAATGCATAATTGAAAGAATCACACAAATTATATTCAGAAAAAGATATGAGCACTAAAGAAAAGTTAAGAAAGAATCCCGACTTTCGGACCAAAAACAAGCTTTCTTTTTTGAATAGGCTTTCTCTGAAACTAAAGGTGGTGGAAAGTTCATTTAGGTAAATAAATTTAAAATTGGAAATGGTTTTTATTTTATGTGTTGCGTAAATAAAACCTATTGTTTAATTTTCAAACTGAGCGCATATTTTTTTACTTAAGTTTCCTGAGAAAATTCAACATTGTTTTTTTTTTTTAATTGTGTTAATGATTCTTAATAATGAATTTTGAAGGTGTAAGTTTAATAATTACTTCAAAACGCGAGATTCTTTTCGCTGAATTTTGACGTACGGAAATTCTGAAAAAAAAAACGAGTTTGTTCAAGTTAACATTTTTTTGTTTGTTTCAAGATTTTAATTATTTTTTAAGATTTAAAGAATTAAATACAAAATATTTTGCTAAATTCACACACACCAGTCAAGACAAGATTATTCGCAGCCCTTAAATAAAAATACTTCGGGGAATGAAATTTTCGGAATGTCAAATAACAAAAAAATAACAATAATTTTTTTCGCAGATGTTTAATGAAAAAAATAAAAACATTTTTTTCTTTTCTTCTTTATATTTAAATTCGCATTTATCATCTTTAGTTATGTCTTTCTTTTCTATGACCTATGATCGTTATGTTATTTCATTCATTTGATTCCTTATTTCAATTAACCCAATTCTACCAACTTGTTCGGAGCGTTTGGTACACAGAAAAAAAAAATTGACAGGGTTGATAATTTGGACGATTGAATATTACCTTTTTTTGATTAATTTTACTTGAACATTGTGGAAAAATATGAACCTGATGAAAATTCATCAAAAACTGATGAATACCAAACAATTCCTGATGAAATATAACATTTTTTGACACATAATCTGTCTGATGAATATTATTGTTATTTTTTTCTGTTAAATGTGAACCGTTCACAGAATCCTCTCTGTGGCAAAACACAACGCAGTATGGCTGGCCGCTTTAATTTTTGTAAAACTTTTCCGATTGTTCTCGGATGTACTGAAATTATTCATATTGACTAGAAACGTGCTTGAGGCGTAATCTAATTACGAGACTTTCAAGCCTGCTTTTACCGGACTTTCTGCTTTTAGATAAGATCTAATTTAATTAGATAAGATTATATTAGATTAGATTAAATAAAATTAAATTAAATTAAATTAAATATGATTAAATTAAATTAGATTAGATTGGATTGGATTGGTTTGGATTGGATTGGATTGGATTGGATTGGATTGGATTGGATTGGATTGGATTGGATTGGATTGGATTGGATTGGATTGGATTGGATTGGATTGGATTGGATTGGATTGGATTGGATTGGATTGGATTGGATTGGATTGGATTGGATTGGATTGGATTGGATTGGATTGGATTGGATTGGATTGTAATCACAATAATGATGTTTTGCCAATTATAATTTTGCATATTCTTCCAGGAAACTTTTTCAATTATTTGAGTGCTTTTCTTATATTTATTTTTAAATTAAATTATACGTTTTGACATAGTTTGGTACAAAACAAAAAGTACTGCATACTCGTTTTGGCTTAAAATATTGTGGGTGATACTGAAGAACATTGGCAAAGTCACATAAAACTAGTCAAATTACCAATAAACGCTTTGAAATTTAAAATACCTAGTTCTTCTGTTCAATGCCTTTTGAAGTTCAAAAATTGGTTTGAAAATGATTTTTTGTTGATTTTTCAGAACAAAGCCCGTTTAGGAGCATGGTTTTCACATTTATGCCCCTAAAATTTTTCAATTGAATGTAAAAGGAAATCTTGAAAAAAATACGAGAATTAATCTTTAAAAGCATTTTGTACTATGAAGAACGCGTTCTCTTTAAGTCTTCATTAAAATGTATTTTTAATTCAATTTGACTTGCCATGCCCTCAAACCGGATTATACAGACCCTGGAAGTAAAGCAATGTCCAGTAATCGGAATTCCCGGGTCGAGCCCCCTCCGCGTACCTCGTTAAAATTAGCCTTATCGGGAAATGAGCATAAACTTTTCACCGCACCGTGTTGTCGCTCCGGATTAAGGCTCCCCCTCCTCCTCTCCAGCTCAGCACGGTGGAAAAGGCTTTGCATTATTAAATACTTATTCCAAGATGTCAACCAGATTAAAACTTCACCATAAATCAAGCTTCTCCCGCGAACTTCACGGTTCAGGGCCTTCCCTTTTATGTCCTCTGATGGCTGGAAAAGCTCCGTTCGCAAAAGTTTGAATAAAATTTTTATCTCTTCAGCGCCATGAATTTCCACGATTCTACTGAAAAGAATAGTTCTGCTGCTTGAAGCAACCTCCTGGCTTTGTTGACCTTTTCGCCTTTGAAAATCTTTTGTGAACTCGGCCAGTCGTCGTCGTCCACCGTCTCAAGAGAACGACCTGTTGTGCGGGGAGGCTCATCAACCTCATGATTAATCGTAATAACACTTAATTTTAATTTAACTTCCCTAAACGATGACGACCGTCGAGCTAGGACGCCGAGAGTTGCAAATTACGTGACGAGGAAATTGCATGTCAACCAGTGTTGCTAGCCCCGGTGTGGTAGTCTACCTGCGTCTGAACCCATTTCGGTTCAAGTTCTGCGCTATAAAGTCGTCACCGTCATCACGCAGTGGCGGCACGGTGTGCAATGTTTTAATTAAAATTCATTTACATACCCCCCCTCCCCCCCTCGGACGCAGGAATGTTGGCTGGCTGCGAGGGCAGTTTGGAGCAGGTTTTGGTAAACAAAAAAAATGGGAAAAGTGACGACCGGTAGTATCTAGTTTTAATTCAAAAATGCGTTTTTTATAAATATTTAGGGTGGCTACTCAAGTCAGGAAATCGAGAAAGTCGGGAATTCGATAAAATCCACGAAAAAACAGAAAATTCGAGAATTCGTGAATTTTTTGTTGTTTGATTTGTTCGAAAATCTGTTTTTTCTCACTCCTAAATAATTACACTACAATAAAATTCGAAATTGATTTCACTCAATTCACTTGACTTAAAATGTAAAATTTTTGGCCAGTGAGCAATTCTCTACGAAATCGGTATTTTTTTTAATTTTTATATTTTTTAATCCGGCCGAAATTTTTTGGTGCCTTCAGCATGCATAAAGAAGCCATTTTGCATCATTAGTTTGTCCATATAATTTTCCATTTTTATGAAAAAAAAAAATCCTTACAAATTTGGCAGCTGTCCATACACAAATGATTTATAAAACTTTAAAAATCGATATCTTATAAAGGAATTTTTTGATCGATTTGGTGTCTTCGCCAAAGTTGTACACTGAAAAAATTTATACACGGTAATTTTTTTTGATGATTTATAATTTAACTTTTTGTCATTAAAACTTGATTTGCAAAAAATACTATTTTAATTTTTTTCTTTCTGAAATGTTTGTAACTTTTCAGAAATTTCCAGAACGGGCAAAAAATCTTTGACCGAATTATGATTTTTTGAATCAATAGTGATTTTTTTCAAAAAATTAAAGATTGATCGCAAAAAAAATTCAACTTTATTTTTCGATGTAAAATTGAATTTGCAATCAAAAAGTACTTTAATGAAATTTTGATAAAGTGCACCGTTTTCCATTTTCAGGTAACTTTTTTTAAAATAGTCGCAGTTATTTTTTTTTAATTAGTGCCCATGTTTGCCAACTTTTGAAAAAAATATTTTTGAAAAGTTGAGAAAATTCTCAATATTTTGCTTTTTTAAACTTTGTTGATACGACCCTTAGTTGCTGAGATATTGCCATGCAAAGATCAATGTTAAAATATGAAACCTTCGTTAAATTTTCCGATCTTTTCGAAAACAATATTTTCATATTTTTTTAACTAGACTGACCTTTCAAAAGGGCCAAACATTCAGTATTGATTCAAAAAATCATAACTAGGTAAAATTCTTTTTGTTCATTCAGGAAATTTCTGAAAAGTTGGCATTTGATGTCCTATAAAACAGATAAGAAAATGAAAAATAATAAAAATAGTGTTTTTTTTCAAATCAAGATTGAGTGAAAATAAAATTAAAAATCACCAAAAAAATTTACCGTGTCTAATCTAATCTAATCAGACCCTAGCGCAGCCAATCTTTCGAAGGGATCCTGGAGAGTGCCTTAGGTTAGATGACGCCTAGCACTCTTCTTGTCATTTATTAACATTTGTAGTGCGCCATTGCATCGGAATGCATTGAAACATCACAAGCGTTAAAGCGGCCAGGCCTACTGCGTAAAGCCATATCGCAGAGATGACTCGTAATTGGGTTGAGTTTGAGCACTGAGTGTTCGAACAACAACACAATTCTGAATCGACAGGGGAGGAAGAAGCGTGGGGACACACCACTATACGCTCCGTGATTTGGTAGTATTCGTTGGGAGCACCATGCTAAGAAGGTTTGGTACTCCGGGACCCTCTGGGATGGGACATTGTATTTCCACGAATGCCCTGGACACTATTTGCCGTGGTTATAGCGCCACAACTCGCTCTCTGTAACAGTATTTCTAATTCCAGTCCACGCTCACCAAGTCATCATGGCTTAGTGGTTAGCATTTTTGCTTACCAACCCAAAGGACGGGGGATCGAACCCCGCCCCGAGCGACTTTGATTTTTCGTTCATATTCATCATTTCAAATTTATGAGTTCTTAACTTTCTCGTTGGGTCTGAGAAAGTGTGACATTGCGTGTTATAAGTATAGGGAAAGCGTGACAAAGGGGGGGAGGAGGGGTAAATTTTGGCTGATTTTAGCGTGACGTACTTTATGGATGAAGCCTTTTTAGTTTTTTTTTTGCAAAAATGGCGTAAATCTCGTGTAGATCAAGATCGAGATTATTCATGAAATTAGCTCCTTTAAATTTTTCCGAAAAAAAAAACAAAAACAAAAGACAAAGTTAGATTTTGGTTGACACCCTGGAAGGCCACCCTGTAAGTCATAAAAAGGAAAACAAACGTTTTACGCATTAAAATATTAACAAAATTATCAAGCAATTTTCAATTAGGTAATTACAACTAAATTTAAAGAACAAATTCTTAAAAATATTTCGCTTGAAATGAGTGTTAAAACATAAAATCTTAATAAACATTTAAAGGTGATTTGATTTTACCCAATTCTTGGAAATATTGAAATTCTTTGAACATAGTAACTAAAATCATGATTAGAGCGCATTTCAATTATCGAAAAGAATAATAGTAGTAAGAATCCAGTTCAAAATTCAGTATTTTGTTAAGTTATGCTATCTTCTTTTCAATTAGAAAAAAAAACCATTTGAAAACAAGTTATAAAAACTTATTGTTTGACAAATTTCTGTATAATCATTGAAATTATATGTTTATCAATCCTCTACAACCATACCCCGCCTTAAGACGGGCCTCGGTTAAAAAAAACGCCAAAAAAATCAATTTTTGCAATTCCGTCGTGAAACTACTTACTTTTCCTGTCATTCTTGAACGACGAAATAGCCTACTTTTCTGTACCAAAAATAACAGAATCGAATAGCAAAACTTTTCAAAATAAATGCTGAAAAGTTGAACTTTTCAGCACTTGTTTCGAAAAGTAACACTTTTCATCATTTTTTTGATTTTAACGATTTATTGACAAAATACATGAAAATTTGACATAAAATTTCACTCAGTTTGTGTTTTTTGGAATTGCAAAAAATGTTGTATGGAACTCGTTGCAAAACTTGATTTTTTCAGTACTCTTCGTATTTATCCAACTCGGTGAACCTCGTTGGATAAATGTACGGCTCGTGCTGAAAAAATCCCCTTTTTGCAACTTGTTGCATAAACTACTATTTCAATCAATTTTTAATCTTTAAAAAACAATGGAAAAAGGAATCTTAAAATTTTACAAAATTTTAAGTTTGACTTGTTTTATGTAACTTTGCTTTTTTTTTTAATGTCATTTTTAGATTTTTAGGGGTCAACTTTGGCTGTGTTTTTACTAACATTTCCTATATTTTAAGTGGAAAGAAGTATGGCAGTTATTTTTGTAGTGTCCCAGACTTTGCCATTTAAATGATAAGGGTGCCATTTTATGGCAGAAAATGTGAAAAACAAGCAAAAAATTTCAAAAGTGACTGTAAAAACATGAAAAAATTAGATAGACTAAATGTAATGATATGAGGTGGTAGAATAGGCCAAATACTACCAAAAACAAACATAAACTAAGCAAGATAAATGCAAATTAAAATACCAAAAATGAAACAAGAAAAACATAACACAAAAGAAGTAAAGTTTTTCGTAGAACAAAAGTTGCTCAAAGTTACCTAAGAAGGGGGAAAAATAAAATTTTCGAAAAAAAGTGGGAAGAAGAGGGTTAAGCTTTTAGTTATTTAGTGAAGCAGTATACTGATTGTTTTTTACACCGAATCAAAATAATGAGTGCTTTCTTTTTAGAAGTTTATTGTAGAAATATTTTGTTAAGTTCTATTTATGCTTTGATTGTCAGCATATGATTTTATTTTTATTAATTTATTTTCAGAAATTTTGTTCGGTAATATGATTGATACATTTTATTTTATAAAAGATTATGATTTATTATATTTTTTTAGATAAGAAATGCCTTTTGTTTGGAGTATTGGAAATGTGGGGAAAAATCGGTGATTTAAAAATGGGATTTGCGATGTCACCCTGTAAATGTGTAAATCGTATTTTTGTGTGTTTAAAACTTAGATTTCTTCACCGCATTCGGTGAAATTGATAAACTGATAATCGGTAAGATTTTACCAAGTGCGTAACTTTTTGGTCTACAAAATTGCTCAGAATAACCGTTTTTGGTAAAAAAACCTATGTGAGAAGATTATCATTTCTGTTACTAAATTTAAATCATCAAGAGGATGTTTACGCAAGTCGTCAACCCTTTTAGGGAAATTAAATCTTGTTGTTGTTGTTTTGTTTACCAACGATGTTGCTATACTTCTGCCATCGCGTTACGGAACGGATTCCTTCATCTCATAGCTCAGCGCGCGCTCCTTGTCCCAGCCGTCATCGGAACCATATGAAATTTCGAAGCCGTTCCACCATCTCGCTCCGTCGACAAGGACGTCGACTAGGACAACAAAGATTCTTTCGCACGATACTCGTTGGAGCACTCAAAATTTAAATATCAAAAAATCTGACACTGATATTGATTAGCAAGTGCATAAACAAGTAGTAGGCTGAGACGCCATCAATCATCAAGTGCTCGGCTTCGAATCTCGGTTGAGGAAAGGTTTTTCGTTTTCGCCTTTCCAGTTTTGAGTGTAGTCTCCAATGGCTTCAAACTGTGCAAAATGAAACGCAAAATATCTCGGAAGAGCGCGCTCGCAAGAATCAACAATTTAATACCATAGTGAACTAATGTTAAACTGTTGTTTGCCTGTAAGAAGACGAGCTTTCTGGCTCCGGGGGCGGCGTGGCGTTCCGGAGATGTGTTTATATCTTGATTGGCAGAATAAAGCCTTCCCTGTTCGCCTTTTTCGAGAGTGAGTCTGGTGCGCGCCACTCTGCAGTGGGGCTCCGGAAATAGACTCGACGTACAAACATGCCTGCGCTACAGGCAAGCAAGCATTGTAAGAGCCCCCATGTTTCTGGGAAATCTAGGCTTACGAGAGATGGTTCTGTACGAGAATGGGAGGACTCGAGCTTGTTCCTTTCCCCGGTCGACGGATGGAAATTTGAAATATGCATGGAGATATTTATGGTATTTTGTTTAGTAATTTATTGCTTCAATTATTTACTTGTCGGATTTTCGGAAGCATCGGGTACCAGTCGGAAAAGTGACACCATTCCCAGCGAATTAACCGGAATGTGTTGAGAGTCTCAACGTTAAACTGCACTCTACTCCAGATCGGTTCAGCTTGACTTGCTCTAGTGTTGTCGTTTTTTACTTCCATGGAGCTTCCTTTTCCGGCAGTCCGGAAATCACAACAAGTCTTCCCTGCTCCCTCTTGGTTCTGGGTCATCTAATTCAGTGCACTTTTGCGCAAACTTGCACTAGCCAGTCTTACGTGAAGGGCAGGAAATCTGTTCCGTAAATCAAGCTACCCCTGAATGGCGACAATTGGTCCTGCACAACTGTTGTCTCTACTGTCTGCATTGCTTTGGGAAAGGGGCACCATACTTTACTCGATTGCAGCAATGTAGGGGGCATTCGAGGTACGATACTCACTTTGTCTATGATGAAAACGACATCACTGCTGTAACACTCAAGCGAGGAAGCCACCTTAGCTCAATTTTGACAAAGAACTTTGTCCTAAGGTTTCTATACGTGGTGTCAATCCAAAATTTTCGCGAAGCGAAAACGTTACGTGACGAATTCCCCTCTCGGCAAATTTCCCCTCTTAGGTACACGCTGGTTGGTCGAACAAACGTTTCCCAATCAGTCAATCGAGAGACGTGAGATTGATGTATCTAAAATTACCCCCACTCCGCCTCATAATTTTCGGATCGTCGACGAGCCAACAAAACTCGGCTCGGTCGGTCCCGAAAATTCATTCTATTGCTGGACGACGACGAGGACACATCAGAAGCAGATGGCCTGGTGGCCCGGTAGCAGACGGCCTGGAGGTCCGGGAGCAGATGGCTTGGAGGCAAGGACCAGCTAAGACATGCCGGTCGCGTGGGTCGATCATTGGAACTGGCCACCACCTGGAGTGGCCGGAGGCCCCGCGGGTGTTCCGATGGGGGGACATTTTCCGGACCGTAAGAGTTGTGGCAATATGGGTATCAAACTTTATGGTTTTTGATACCGGACATGAAATTTGACATTTTGGCAGTAGTGGCCACAATCCGGAGTGGCCGGAGGCCCCGCGGATGTTCCGATGGGGGGACATTTGCCGGACCGTAAGAGTTGGGGCAATATGGGTATCAAACTTTATGGTATTTGATACTGAACATGAACTTTGACATTTCGGCAGTAGTGGTCACAATCCGGAGTGGCCGGAGGCCCCGCAGATGTTCCGATGGGGGGACATTTGCTGGACCGTAAGAGTTGGGGCAATATGGGTATCAAACTTTATGGTTTTTGATACCGGACATTAAATTTGACATTTTGGCAGTAGTGGCCACAACCCGGAGTGGCCGGAGACCCCGCGGATGTTCCGATGGGGGGACATTTGCTAGACCGTAAGAGTTGGGGGAATATGGGTATCAAACTTTAAGGATTTTGATACTGGACATGAAATTTGACATTTCGGCAGTAGTGGCCACCACCTGGAGTGGCCGGAGGCCCCGCGGATGTTCCGATGGGGGGACATTTGCTGGACCGTAAGAGTTGGGGCAATATGGGTATCAACCTTAATGATTTTTGATACTGGACATGAAATTTGATGTTTCGGCAGTAGTGACCACAATCCGGAGTGGCCGGAGGCCCCGGGGATGTTCCGATGGGGGGACATTTGCCGAACCGTAAGAGTTGGGGCAATATGGGTATCAAACTTTATGGTTTTTGATACCGGACATGAAATTCGACATTTTGGCAGTAGTGGCCACAATCCGGAGTGGCCGGAGGCCCCGCGGATGTTCCGATGGGGGGACATTTGCCGGACCGTAAGAGTTGGGGCAATATGGGTATCAAACTTTATGGTTTTTGATACTGGGCATGAAATTTGACATTTCGGCAGTAGCGGCCGGAGGCCCCGGGGATGTTCCGATAAGGGGACATTTGCGGAACCATAAGAGTTGGGGCAATATGGGTATCAAACTTTAGGGATTTTGATACTGGACATGAAATTTGACATTTTGGCAGTAGTGGCCACCACCTGGAGTGTCCGGAGGCCCCGCGGATGTTCCGATGGGGGGACATTTGCCGGACCGTAAGAGTTGGGGCAATATGGGTATCAAACTTAATGGTTTTTGATACCGGACATGAAATTTGACATTTCGGCAGTAGTGACCACAATCCGGAGTGGCCGGAGGCCCCGGGGATGTTCCGATAAGGGGACATTTGCGGAACCATAAGAGTTGGGGCAATATGGGTATCAAACTTTAGGGATTTTGATACTGGACATGAAATTTGACATTTTGGCAGTAGTGGCCACCACCTGGAGTGGCCGGAAGCACCGGGGATGTTCCGATGGGGGGACATTTGCCGGACCGTAAGAGTTGGGGCAATATGGGTATCAAACTTTATGGTTTTTGATACCGGACATGAAATTTGACATTTTGGCAGTAGTGGCCACAATCCGGAGTGGCCGGAGGCCCCGCGGATGTTCCGATGGGGGGACATTTGCCGGACCGTAAGAGTTGGGGCAATATGGGTATCAAACTTTATGGTTTTTGATACTGGGCATGAAATTTTACATTTCGGCAGTAGTGGCCATAATCCGGAGTGGCCGGAGGCCCCACGGATGTTCCGATAAGGGGACATTTGCGGAACCATAAGAGTTGGGGCAATATGGGTATCAAACTTTAGGGATTTTGATACTGGACATGAAATTTGACATTTTGGCAGTAGTGGCCACCACCTGGAGTGTCCGGAGGCCCCGCGGATGTTCCGATGGGGGGACATTTGCCGGACCGTAAGAGTTGGGGCAATATGGGTATCAAACTTTATGGTTTTTGATACCGGACATGAAATTTGACATTTCGGCAGTAGTGACCACAATCCGGAGTGGCCGGAGGCCCCGGGGATGTTCCGATAAGGGGACATTTGCGGAACCATAAGAGTTGGGGCAATATGGGTATCAAACTTTAGGGATTTTGATACTGGACATGAAATTTGACATTTTGGCAGTAGTGGCCACAATCCGGAGTGGCCGGAGGCCCCGCGGATGTTCCGATGGGGGGACATTTGCCGGACCGTAAGAGTTGGGGCAATATGGGTATCAAACTTTAAGGATTTTGATACTGGGCATGAAATTTTACATTTCGGCAGTAGTGGCCATAATCCGGAGTGGCCGGAGGCCCCGCGGATGTTCCGATGGGGGGACATTTGCCGAACCGTAAGAGTTGGGGCAATATGGGTATCAAACTTTATGGTATTTGATACTGAACATGAACTTTGACATTTCGGCAGTAGTGGCCACAATCCGGAGTGGCCGGAGGCCCCGCAGATGTTCCGATGGGGGGACATTTGCTGGACCGTAAGAGTTGGGGCAATATGGGTATCAAACTTTATGGTTTTTGATACCGGACATTAAATTTGACATTTTGGCAGTAGTGGCCACAACCCGGAGTGGCCGGAGACCCCGCGGATGTTCCGATGGGGGGACATTTGCCGAACCGTAAGAGTTGGGGCAATATGGGTATCAAACTTTATGGTATTTGATACTGAACATGAACTTTGACATTTCGGCAGTAGTGGCCACAATCCGGAGTGGCCGAAGGCCCCGCAGATGTTCCGATGGGGGGACATTTGCTGGACCGTAAGAGTTGGGGCAATATGGGTATCAAACTTTATGGTTTTTGATACCGGACATGAAATTTGACATTTTGGCAGTAGTGGCCACAACCCGGTGGCCGGAGATGTTCGGATGTTGCTGGACCGTAAGAGTTGGGGCAATATGGGTATCAAACTTTATGGTTTTGATACCGGACATGAAATTTGACATTTTGGCAGTAGTGGCCACAATCCGAAGTGGCCGGAGGCCCGGGATGTTCCGATGAGGGGACATTTGCCGGACCGTAAGAGTTGGGGCAATATGGGTATCAACCTTAATGATTTTTGATACTGGACATAAAAAGTTGCATTTGGCCATTATCTGAAATTAAGCAGTTAAAATATGCTAATGCTAAGCAGTTAAAATATATTGCTTATTAGGCAGGAAGTAATAAATAGACTACTGCGATGCACATTTTTTTGTGCCACTGTGAAAATCTGTTTCTGGAAATTTAGAATAACTATCTCGTAATCATTAAGAGCCCTGTAAAAGGTAGTTTTTAATGTCTGCTGTTCAAATTTCCTTTACTGCCGCCGATTGCTTGCAACAGCCTTGCAAAAACATTCCCGCATCTTGGTAACTTTCGAGTGGTGAAGGAAAGTAAATTGATTTCACTTTGATTTCTATTTCAGCTCCACTTGCAATTTCCGCCCCCTTAGTTCGATAGGACGGTTATTATAAGGGGGGAATTTGGACCGGACATTCTAATCGAAAATTTCAACAATCATCTTGCAAAGTTCTTTGTCATACTGGTCATGTGTAACATAACCACATGCACCTTTTTTTTTAAATTTTGGAATTATCTCTAACATTTCAAAAGGTAGTAATATTTAATATTTGACCGCTTTTGAAATTTTTGCATAGATTCCGAAATAGTCTAAATACAAATGGGTCATTCCAGGTCAACTGGGTACACCTTTGGACTCGACCTTCACCGATTTAGAACAAACTTGGAGGGAACGTTCATCTATCGATAGTTAACAGAAATCCTAAGTTTGGTGCTGATTGGACCATCCCTCTTTTTTTGGCATCGCTCTCTTTTTTGACGATTTTCTAAAATACTTTTTTTTTACATAAATTTGCAACTATTTGTGCAATCGACTTTTTATATGTTGCATTTCATAGAAAATTGTTCAAGGAATTCGATAAAAATAAAATTGTAACCGTTAAATGCCCCCTAATATTATAATATCACTGTTGACCAATTTCTTATATTTTTGCCTTCCTCACTGAGGTAAGGCTATAATCCTGCTCTAAAATTGAACTTTTTATTTAAAGCTCGAAAACCCACCATGATGTATACATATCGACTCAGAATCGAAAACTGAACAAATGTCTGTGTGTATGTGTGTGTGTATGTGTGTGTATGTGTGTGTATGTGTGTGTGTATGTGTGTGTATGTGTGTGTGTATGTGACCAATAATGTCACGCAGTTTTCTCAGCACTGGCTGAACCGATTTTGACCAAACCAGTTGCATTCGACTTGGTTTAGGGTCCCATACGGTGCTATTGAATTGTTTGAAGTTTCGATAAGTAGTTCAAAAGTTATGTATAAAAATGTGTTTTCGCATATTTTTGGAAGTTGAATAAATGGCAGTAAACTGAACCAAACATCATCATGATATACATCGTTGAATAGGTAATCGAAAGACCTTTCCAACGAGTCTAAAACATTGAAGATCTGGCAACCCTGTCTCGAGTTCTGACCACTTTAGTGATATTTATGTACTTTTTTTGTAGCCGGATCTCACTTAAATGTATGTAAACAATGTCCGGATCCATCATCCGACCCATCGTTGGTTAGGTAATCGAAAGACCTTTCCAACGAGTCTAAAACATTGAAGATCTGGCAACCCTGTCTCGAGTTCTGACCACTTTAGTGATATTTATGTACTTTTTTGTAGCCGGATCTCACTTAAATGTATGTAAACAATGTCCGGATCCATCATCCGACCCAGCGTTGGTTAGGTAATCGGAAGACCTTTTCAACGAGTCTAAAACATTGAAGATCTGGCAACCCTGTCTCGAGTTCTGACCACATTAGTGATATTTATGTACTTTTTTGTAGCCGGATCTCACTTAAATGTATGTAAACAATGTCCGGTTCCATCATCCAACCCATCGTTGGTTAGATAATCGAAAGACCTTTCCAACGAGTCTAAAACATTGAAGATCTGGCAACCCTGTCTCGAGTTCTGACCACTTTAGTTATATTTATGTACTTTTGTGTAGCCGGATCTCACTTAAATGTATGTAAACAATGTCCGGATCCATCATCCGACCCATCATTGGTTAGGTAATCAAGAGACCTTTCCAACGAGTCTAAAACATTGAAGATCTGGCAACCCTGTCTCGAGTTCTGACCACTTTAGTGATATTTATGTACTTTTTTGTAGCCGGATCTCACTTAAATGTATGTAAACAATGTCCGGATCCATCATCCGACCCAGCGTTGGTTAGGTAATCGGAAGACCTTTTCAACGAGTCTAAAACATTGAAGATCTGGCAACCCTGTCTCGAGTTCTGACCACATTAGTGATATTTATGTACTTTTGTGTAGCCGGATCTCACTTAAATGTATGTAAACAATGTCCGGATCCATCATCCGACCCATCATTGGTTAGGTAATCAAGAGACCTTTCCAACGAGTCTAAAACATTGAAGATCTGGCAACCCTGTCTCGAGTTCTGACCACTTTAGTGATATTTATGTACTTTTTTGTAGCCGGATCTCACTTAAATGTATGTAAACAATGTCCGGATCCATCATCCGACCCAGCGTTGGTTAGGTAATCGGAAGACCTTTTCAACGAGTCTAAAACATTGAAGATCTGGCAACCCTGTCTCGAGTTCTGACCACATTAGTGATATTTATGTACTTTTTTGTAGCCGGATCTCACTTAAATGTATGTAAACAATGTCCGGTTCCATCATCCAACCCATCGTTGGTTAGATAATCGAAAGACCTTTCCAACGAGTCTAAAACATTGAAGATCTGGCAACCCTGTCTCGAGTTCTGACCACTTTAGTTATATTTATGTACTTTTGTGTAGCCGGATCTCACTTAAATGTATGTAAACAATGTCCGGATCCATCATCCGACCCATCGTTGGTTAGGTAATCGAAAGACCTCACCAACGAGTCTAAAATATTTAAGATCAGGCAACCCTGCCTCAAGCTATGACCACCTAAGATGCCACTTATGTGCCCTTGAGTAATATGTGTGTTTTTTGTATTCCGAAACTTAACGAAATTAGACGAAATTTGTGTCCAAACCCATTTTTGGAAAAGAGTGAGGAAGGCACCAACCACATAGGTGAATTAAGTTAGTTTTATTTTTGTTTTTTCAACACCATCGTGTTTCCTGGCCAATTTTACTTAATAATCAATATAGACCTCAAACTAAAATGAACTATTGGCGAGAAACAGCGATTTTACTGAAAAAAGTTTGATTTTGCGCAGTACATGCGGGATGAATTCCGTATAGTTCGGTTTTTATATGTGATAAACTCATTTCGGATTTGAATTCATAGGACAGAGTACTGCGCAAAATGAAACATTTCATTTAAATCGCTGTTTCTCGCCAATAGTTCATTTTAGTTTGAGGTTTACATTGATAATTATGTAAAATTGTCCGAGGAACACGATGGTGATAAAATAAAACAAATAAAAATATAAGAAATCGGTAAAAACTGAATTTTAATACATAAAACGATAGGGGCCATTCAAGGGTTAAAATTTAATTTTTATCGAATTCCTTGGAAAACTTTTTATGAAATGCATGCATGTTATGATTAAAAGAAAACAAAGTTTTTTAGAAAATCGTCAAAAAAGAGGATGGTGCCAAAAATAGAGGGATGGTCCAATCAGCACCAAACTTAGGATTTCTGTTAACTATCGATAGATGAACGTTCCCTCGAAGTTTGGTCCAAATCGGTGAAGGTCGAGTCCAAAAGTGTACCCAGTTGACATGGAATGACCCAAATGTATCATCAGAAAAAAGAGAGAAAATTAGACTTACAGAACTTCAATTTTCTTGTTTCTTTATTCATTTAGTCATTTATTCGCTATATTTCCAGGTCCAGTCTGCGATTCTTAACTTTTCGAGGGTACTATTTAAAAAAGTTAAAACAGGAATTGTCAGTCAAAACTAAATTTAAGTGTCTACAAACAATGCAAACTTAGCAAAAGTGTTAAGTACCTATCCATTACAAATTCTACTTCACATTACAAACTGAAATGAACCAAAATCGAGTAAAATTTCTATTCATTCAAAACATACATTTTATTCAAAAAACATAGATCGGCGTCAATGATTTATCCAAACTTATCTATGAAACAAAAGTTGAGGCTTTTGATCCCTAAAATACAGTAAAAACAATAAAAAAATTATTAAAATATTCACTTGAGAAAATTAAAATCGCGGGAAAAAAACAATTAATCAGCCGATTTCAAGAAAGTATTTTTTTTTTTGTATGAACATGAACATACTCCACTTTTTTCAGAGTTCTAAGGGAAAATCTCCACGGTATTCACAGACAAACTGAACTTCCAGTTGGACGATTTTTGGGAAGGTGAATGGTCTAAGGAGCCACCCTAGGCGAGTGGTAACGACCATTTGCATTGTTGTTCGAATTCTTCGTGTGTTCTAATTAACAGTAAAAAAAATCATGGTAATATTACATCTGGGAAGGGGTACATCTTTTATGTCACAAAAAGGGTGTTATTTTACCTATGAAAATGTGTAATTTTTCTACTTCTCTGCTGTCACTTTTTCAGTCTAAATTGATGTAAAATTGCATCATAAAAGAATTCAACCTTCCAAAATTACACCTACCAAATTTACATTATTTTTTACTGTGTTTCTAATGGAAAAGCTTTTTCAATTCTCCTCATCTCTTATTGAATGAATTCTATAAGTTGCCTAAGTTATTTTAAGCGAGGTAATCAATGATTCAATTTCGAATCCGCTCGCAATCTTGCATGCAATCTTGTTTTTGATCTGAAATTCAACTTGCATTCAATTTGTATTTTTTGTCCAATTTTTGTATTCAACTATATCAGTCCAAGTCCTTCTCAAGCTACCAATAGCTCCAATCGAACCCCGCCGTGAGCAATTCATGTTTTTTTTCATCAATTCCAAATTCAATAAGTTCAGAAATTTCTCGTTGGGAGAAGATGATAAAAAAAGTTTGTCGAAAAATGTTTTTGCATTTTCTTTTAAATGAAAGCAGTTCAAACATTTTGTGGAAAAAAATAACTAAGTAAATCGATTTGGCAGTTTTAATGACTAAAAACAAAATAAACAAAGCCCATGATTCCTGAAGCAACAAAAAAACTTTCCAAAAAAATTGTATTCGGCGAAACGTCTTTTGGTGAAACGTAAAATGCCCTTCGGTGAAATGTACCAGATTTTCAAAAAGTGTCCTACTATTTTTTCCAGTTTTTTTAAAGCGATTAGTTCTCTGCAATTTCGCAGCAATTTTTTTCGAGATTTTTAAATAATATTTTTTTGATTCAGATTCATCTTGTCCATGTAAGAATTCTTTTTTTCATCAGTTTTTCCATACATTTTTTGAAGGCTGATAATACAAAAATGGGTTTGAAAATGTATGAAATTCTGTGTCTTGAGAAAGGATTTTCTGATCTTTTTGATGTCCTAAAACAATTTGATTATAAAAATTGATATTTTTTTTGCAAATCTTTTTGGAGATAGTAAGATAGTAGTTTAGTGAATGAATAAAACATGCAATCGATAGTTCCAGGAGTTTCGAAGATTCTAAAATATCTGTAACAACAATCTGGGTGCAAATGCTCTAGTGAATGTGGTGTTAACCCTCTACTGCCCAAATTTCTTTTTCGATTTTTTTTATATTCCCCGTGTTTAGGAGGTCATTTTGAGCAACATTTGTTCTACAGAAAACTTTACTTCTCTTGTTTTTTTTTGTTTTATTTTTAGTATTTTAATTTGCATTTATCTTGTTTAGCTCATGTTTGTGTTTTGTAGTATTTGGCCTATTCTACCTCCTCCTATCATAACATTTCGCCTATCTTTTTTTTCATGTAATTACAGTGACTTTTTCGATTTTTTGCCTGTTTTTCATTTTTTTTGCTATAAAATGGCACCATTATCATTTGAATTGTAAAAAGATGCGTAGAGGCATAGTCTGGGACACTATACAAATTACTGCATACTTCTTTTTACTGAAAATATAGGAAATGTTACTAAAAAGCACAGCCAAAGTTGACCCCTAAAAAAGACATTTTTAAAAATATTGGCAAAGTCACAATAAACAAGTTAAACTTCTAACCCTAAAATTTTCTTAAATTTTGAAAGTTCTTCTTTCCAATGCTTTTTAAAGATCATACATTGGTTGACAAATTGATTTTTGGTGATTTTTTTAGATCGAAGCCCATCTAAAGGTGGGGTTAGATAGTTGAGGGTTAAAGTTGAATTACCAAAATATGATATTTTTTTTATTTTCTTATATTTTTCATATATTTTAAGGGACTAAACAATCATTTATTGAACCGTAGTGCACGTGATGATGCAAAATCTGTTTAAGCGAAATGGGTTTTTATTTATTTTAAGAAAGTACCGAAAAAATTAAAACAATTTTAAATTTTAAAACCAATTTTTAAATATTTTTGTTTAGTAAATTCGCAATAATTCGTGATTGTTATATTATGTCTTATTTTTGTCTTTTTTTTTAATTGTAATTGTTTGCTCTACAATTTTGTGGAACATTGTTACACGCTTAAAAAATAACCTCGCAAACTTAGAATCAACATAAAATTGTTAAATGAAAAAAAAAATTAAAAGAAAAATGTCCCAGTTGAGAAAAAGTTTAAAACTATTTTTGTATTTTCTCGATGAAAAGTACTTTTTTTTAATTCTGGGTACGCCATCAAATTGGGCGTTCAGTTTTACTAAAAGTCCCTTTGACACCAAATTTCCAAACCATTACCATTTCAGGCTGCAAATTATTGAAAACACGTATTTTTCGAATTTTCAAAAATTGAAGGGGTCGTGCCGCCCCTCCGTAACGAGATATCGAAAAATGGAGCTCGGATTCGTGATAAGGGCCAAAAATTACCTCTTTGAACAAATGTGAGTTGGTAGAGAATTACTTAGGGTAATTAAAAATTAAACTATAACGAATTTTCGTTATTTGAAGTCTCAGCATTTTCTATATTGTGAAAATTGCATTCTACAGTTTTTTCTTCTTATTTGACGAGTCCTTCTGGTTGAATACTTTCAACATTACGCTTTTTGCTACAATTTTCCCAGACCATTCGCTCTGTGCCAGTTGATCACCTTTCAAAAGCCAACTTTTTCCCCCCTGACTTTTCCCTTAACGACACACCAAAATGAGGGAGAAGCACTTTTGATTGAAGCCTCCTCTCTGTAGCACCGCATCATACCAGAAGAAGCACTGCACGGAATCTGTCAGATGTGTGCTGCTCAAATACATTTACGACCGGGTATCCAGCTGGCTTTCCACGCCCAAGCCCACCGACTGCAATTTGCTCTGTCTTTGGCAGAACTCTTGCACCACCTACCGCCGATACGAAAAAGACAGGTGAAAAAAAAAACGAAAATCCCATGATTGAAGATGAGCAAAAACGTTTCCGTCTATCACTCCGGTTCGATCTTACAGAGCTCGATTTAACTACCTCCTCGAGATTCTGGCGAGTGGTTTTAAAAGGTCGTCTGTTCGAAAATTCATCCGATTTACGCTAGCAGACTCGTTTCGAGTCCTCTCGAGAGATTAAACTTCGAATCCGGCACCCACGAATGACTTCAATCTCTGTACACCGATTCCTTCCCTTTATATCGATGGATGGATGCTGCACCAGATGGAAGCTCTCGTTCGTGCAACCGAATAGCATAAATATTTGAACACTGATTCGTGGCTGGCTGTGCGACGACGGAAGAGCATCTTTGCGTTGCTTCACCTGGCCAAAACACAGAGTGCCGTTTTCCGGAACGACGACGACGACGACGGACGAAGATTTCGATAGAATGCGTCGGATTCTGTGGTTCTGGATCTGTGGGATGAGGATGAGCGAAAATACTAATTGGTCTATCTTGTTCTGTGCTGTTGCTAGCTGCTTTTAAGGGGCTGGTACTGGATCGTTGCAAATCTGCAGGGAAATCTTGGTGGGATATCATTCGTGAGCGGTTGGTATAATTTCTCTAGATTGACTTTGAAGAATTGACAGATGTGTTTTTGGGAAAAAACGGTTTAAGTTTAATTCCGACGGCTTTGAAATAGATAACACCATCCAGAGCAACATAATATTAGCAATTCTCTCCGAATTCTTGAAATGGATTTCATTTGTGTTTTTTTTATTTGGCTCAAACTTATTTTGGCCTTTCCTATGATGAAGAAGTTTTTGTATTTGGTTTACCTATAAAGCAAAAAAATACACAGAAAAAAAGATGGTAAGATTCATCAGGGAATGGTGACAGATTGTATGTCAAAAAATATGTAATATTACATCATTAACTGGGGAATTTTTATCAGTTTCGGGTGAATTTCCATCAGGTCCAAATTTTTAAATGTTTTACTCAAAAAAGAATTATTATTTAAGCAAAAAAAAAGTTCAATTTTCCAAAATTCATCTTAACATTAACGTTAACATTAACATTAACATTAACATTAACATTAACATTAACATTAACATTAACATTAACATTAACATTAACATTAACATTAACATTAACATTAACATTAACATTAACATTAACATTAACATTAACATTAACATTAACATTAACATTAACATTAACATTAACATTAACATTAACATTAACATTAACATTAACATTAACATTAACATTAACATTAACATTAACATTAACATTAACATTAACATTAACATTAACATTAACATTAACATTAACATTAACATTAACATTAACATTAACATTAACATTAACATTAACATTAACATTAACATTAACATTAACATTAACATTAACATTAACATTAACATTAACATTAACATTAACATTAACATTAACATTAATTGTTTTTTGTTTTTTGTTTTTTGTTTTTTGTTTTTTTGTTTTTTGTCTTTTGTTTTTTGTTTTGGTTTGATTTGGTTTGGTTTTTGTTTTGGTTTTTGGTTTTTCACAGCTTACTCGTCATCAAAATATCATTTTGCTCTGAAAATTAATTTTTCAATAAAAAAGAATAATAAAACGATATTTTTCAGCAGAATCTCCTACCACCAATTTCGTCCAGCTGTCCACTGCAAGCATCAAATCTTCCTTTTCACCAAACGTGATGTTCCGGTCTCAAAAGACTACGGCTTTTGGACGATCTAAAAATCCTAAACGAGACGTCCAATTCCTCAACGCATCGCGCGTTCTCATCGTTTTAGTCGTTTTAATGGCATGACGCCATTCTCGGGGCAAATTTTTCACTTTCCCCGGGCTCCCAAATCCATTTTCCGTTGGGTTCTAATCTCCATAAAGAGCCGCTGCTGCTTCGACATAATGTGCCCAGGACAGATGGCATTTATGGCCAAGATTTGCCAGTGACGGGCTTCCCGCGCGCGCCTGAATATGACACAGCATGACGCCTCGAATGACTTTTCACTTTTTCGTTTTCGTCTTTTTTTTGTGGCAAAAAAAAGCGGCTAGAGCTTTTCCAAAGAGCTTTGATTTTCATCTGGCACGGCTTTTTTATGAGCAGGGGTGTTCTTTTACGTGCACCGCTACCAGGCCCGGCGAATCTAGCCTTCCTTACCAAAAAATGACGGCTTCTTTCCACGTGAAGCTCCACGTGTCTAGAATTGCCCACCGGCAGTCAACCGTCAACGTCGGATTGCAATCCTACCGACAAACGGCTTCGAATTGAATCGGATCGACTGGGAAATTCCGGGAAATTTAATCAGTCGTCGCTGGCGGAGAAGAAGCCAGCTTTTGCATACAAAAAAAAAACCACCTCGCGATGAAGTCGTGTCCTTTGCTAGATGTGAACGTGAGCCCGGTGTGCGATTTTGTTACCAGCCAAAAAAAATGTGTGGTTCTGGATTAGAAAACGTTCGAACACTACCTTTGTGCAAACCGGGACGAGGTAATAACTCCTTTGAAGAGTGCACATCAAAGTAGCTGATTCCTGGAATGTGAGATTGGAAGTTTCGCGTGCAGGATGAGAATCAAAAAGGATTTTTTTTTGTCTTACTAAGCTTTTTTCAAATATTTGTAAAACATGTCTCAAACTTTATACCAAAATGAATTATATTTACGTTTTAATTGTTGGCAGAATTGTAACCAATAAAATATGAATGTTACTTTCTTTTCAGAAATTTTCAACCTTCCAAAATTCATTTTTATTTTCTGTTTAGATTTTTGGAAAGTTCTGGGGACCACTGTGTAGGCCGCTACATGGGCTTTAATGGCCTACTTAAACCTAAAATGTTACTTTACTAGGGCATCAACCCATTTCTATTAAAAATATCTATTTAGAAATTGTCAAAAAAATACATCTTTAATTACCAATTGAAAAACAGATTCAACAACTTTTCTTCAAGCTATTCTAAAATACGGTGTGTGATTATTATTAAATTCAATATTTTTATTTTCACATTAAAATTTGCCAACACTTTATTTTTTTAATATTTTGTTAAAGTGTTTTGCAGAAATACAGGATAAAACATTTTATTCACTTATTTGAATGATTTTTCAAAATTTTGTTTTTGGTTCAAATGTTTGCCCTCTACAACCTAACCCTCTACAACCTAACCCCGCCTTTAGACGGGCTTCGATCTAAAAAATCGCCAAAAATCAATTTTCCAACCGATTTTTGATCTTTAAAAAGCATTGGAAAGAAGAACTCTTCAAATTTTAGAAAATCTATGGGTTGGAAGTTTTACTTGTTTTATGTGACTTTGCCAATGTTTTTAAAAATGTCATTTTTTTAGGGGTCAACTTTGGCTGTGTTTTTTACTAACATTTCCTATATTTTCAGTAAAAAGAAGTATGCAGTAATTTTTTTAGTGTACCAGACTATGCCTCTACGCATTTTTTTGCAATTTAAATGATGATGGTGCCATTTTATAGCAGAAAATGTGAAAAACATGCAAAACATTTAAAAAGTGACTATAAAACATGAAAAAATTAGATAGGCAAAATGTAATTATATTAGGTGGTAGAATAGGCCAAATACTACCAAAAACAAACATAAACTAAACAAGGTAAATGCAAATTTAATTACTAAAAATAAAACAAGAAAAACATAAAACAAGAGAAGTAAAGTTTTTCGTAGAACAAAAGTTGCTCAAAATGACCTCCTGAACACGGGAAAAATAAATATTTTCGAAAAAAAAATTTGGGCAGTAGAGGGTTAAAAAATAAACTGTAAAAGAAAGTTAATTTCAAAAAAAAAATTAAGTTGCCAAACAATAAAGATCATATCAATAATTATTTTCTTCTTAAAAATTATCTTTGCAGATGAATAATACATTTATTTATGTGAGCAGGCAATGAGAAATTAAAAAAAAATGTCATTTCATTAACAAATAATAAAAAAAAACGCTTGTGGAAATTAATGGAAATCGTCATGTCATTTTTTGTACACTATAAAAAAGAAAAAAAACCGAGATCGCAGTAAGCTATGGTCGCGTCCGGTTTGTTTGATTTTTCGCTCCGCATTTTTTCGTCCTCTGAGGATTTCCGTCAAGTTCTTATCGGCTAGTTCTAGACGAACTTGTGAGTGGCAGTGGACAAGGTGGAGATGGTGGAGATATCCGAGATTCGCGTTGCGTTGCTGCATGTCCGGGAAGACGTCGCTGACCTGGGATAGAGCCTCAATCGCGCTGATGACAAGGAAATCTTGGCTGATTTGATGCGGCCAGATTGGCGGCTCCTAAGAACTTAGGAGCTGCAGGTTGGGACACAATCTGGCTGTGTCTTTCGAAGATTTTAAGATTTGCTGATTCTTGGTAAGAGCTTTCCATCATTATTTGCTAGATGATTATATTCCCTTATATTATTATACTATAAATTCATAAATTCATAAATTCCTTAATCCTCTTTTGCCCAATTCCACTTCCCCATAAAAATATAATTATCTGTCAAATTTACACTAACACACCACACCTAACTGATCCGGAGCGTTTGGTACGGTATGTCCACGCATCCTTCCTCCCCTGTAGATTCTGTGGAATGTGATCCGTTCACAGAATCCTCTCTGCGGTAAACACAACGCAGTAGGGCTGGCCGCTTTAATTTTTGTATTACATTTTCGGGTGATCTCGGATGTATTGCAATTATTAATATTGACAAGAAAAGTGCTTGGGGCGTAATCTAATCACTAGACTTTCTAGCCTAGGACTTTCTAGGACTGGCTGCTTTTGTGTTAGATTAGATTAGATTAGACTATAAAAAAGAAAAAAAAAACAACAGTGGCTTAAGTTATGTTCACAGTCTAGAGCTTTAACATTTTACTAAATATTGACAAAAAAGTCTAATTGGCTTACAAACTGATTCCGTTTTTTGTGGTACTATTTTTATAAATTACACATTTGTAATGCAAAAAATAAGGATGTGCTACAAAAGGTCAAAAGACATAAGGTCGAATGGACAAAAGGTCGAATACCAAAAGGTCGAAAGACAAAAGGTCGAATGGAAAGGTCGAATATAAAAAAGGTCGAATGTGAAAAAATTAAACAAATAATTATTGAAAGAAATATTTTCTTACAAACAAATCTGATTTTTTTTGGTGAATTTCACCATTTCCAACCATTTTTTGAGAAGATTTCTATTCTTTCAAGCACGAACAGTTCTTATTTTATTTTTTTTATTAAAAATAACCTTTCCGTGATTGTCAAAATATTTTTGTGAGTTTCTCCATTCTTTCAAACATGAGCAGATTCTTGAAAAAAATGACTTCTGAAATATTTTGAAGGTTTACATTTATTTTTAAAAACAACCTTTTCTTATTTGTCGTAGTATTTTTTGTGAGTATTTCCATTATTTTAAACATGAGTAGCGCTTCGAAATAAACAAAGTTCGACTTTTGAAAATTTTTGGAAGTTTTTTATCTATTAAACAACTTATTCTTAATTGTCGAAATATTTTTGTGAGCTTTTCTATTATTTTAAACATGAGTAACGCTTTGAAAAAAAAACAAAGTTCGACTTCTGAAATATTTTGGACTCCTTAATTTTTTTTATGTTTTTATTTTTAAAAACAACCTATTCTTGACTACCAGAATATTTTGTGAGTTTTTTTTCCATTCGTGCTTGACGAGAAGTTCTTTAAAAAAAGGCGATTCTTTAATATTTTTTAAAGTTTTTTTTAATGTAAACAACGCATTCTTGACTGTTATAAAGTTTTTGTGAGTTTTAACATTATTTAAAATATTAGCGGTTCTTTTAAAAAAAGCAACTTCTAAAATATTTTGTAAATTTTTATTTTCCAGTTCAGACTCGATTATCCGAAGGCCTCGAAAAAATTTCACTTCGGATATTCGAATCACGAAAAAAATTTTTTTTTCGCTGTCTTATTTTTGATTGTCGTTAAGCTCGACAATAACCCTTAAACTACGTTAAAGTGATTTACTTTTTTTTAATATTGAAAAATGCATTTTATTATTTAATAAGCAATCAACTATTAAAATTTGACTTAAATGGGGTCGCAGAACATGAATTTGATGTTTAAAACAAGAAAATGAAAAAAAAAACCAAAAATAAATCGAGGCTTCGGGTAATTGATCCTGGACAGTATTTATAAAAATCGTTGGAATATTTTAAATATTTTACCATTCTTTCAAATTAAAATAGTTTCAAAAAATGAAAAAAAAATTGCTTCTTAAATATTGTTGCAAGTATTCTATTCGTTTTAAATCTATTTTTCATGATCACAATATATCCTAAGTAAAGTATGACTTCAAAAACATAGCTGAATTTATAAAAAAATCGATTGTATTTATTACTATTTTTAAAATAAACCGCCTTTTGTCCATTCGACCTTATGTCTTTCGACCTTCGACGAATTAAAGAAAATTTGCCGTAAAATAAAATTTAAAATATTTTACTTTTTTTCTTTCGAATTAAAAAAAACTTTGAAAAATATTTGAAACAGCCTAATTAATAATAATAAAAAAATCATTTGATTGAAAAAGCGTTTCAAGACATACAATTTCGGCAAACAACATGTAATGTGCAACTTTTTCAATTAACGACATGTGAAAAGCATTTAAATACGCATTACAATTATTTTTTAGAAATATTCTATATTAAAAAAACCGAAAAATTCTCGTAAAAGATTTCTTATTGTTATTTTTTTCATCTTTTGAGGTGCAAATTCAAGACAGTTAAATAAATAAATAAAAAGATTGCAACAAAATGGATTGCAATGTTAGGTACAAGTTACATAAATCAACGCCCGTTTGCTCTCTTATTCTATCCAGATAGGAATCCCAGCAAGCTTAGTACAAGAGAGCACACGGGCATCGAAATATCACCAAAAGAGTACAATTTTAGTTTAGTTTATCTCTATCTTAGTTTGCATCTTCTTCCACAATAAATTCGTAATTTCACACTGATTCTAGCAGAAGCGTCAACTTGGGGTGTTGTTTTGGCGCTGCCGGCTAAAGTTCTTCGCTACGCTTCAAACGAAGCTACGAAGCTTCAACACTAATGACTGTCTATATCCGGCGTGGAAGCATTTCGGCGGAATTGCTCTCTGGAAGCGAGCGATATCGCGTTTCGAAGAAAACAAAAACCACCTAGCGGTGAAGATTCTGCGAAATTTCGAGCATAATCGCACGTGAGATGGTGAAAGTATTTATACTGTCGGGAATATTTTAGCCGGATTAAATCTAAGATGTTCATTAGCTAGATATTAAATCTTCCATGACTAAGCTTGATCACTATCATTATAGAATACCTTGTTCTTTCAATAATAAAAAAGGAAAACCAATCACTTCCCCAAACCCAACTACCTCCAAGCAATTCGATCCCAAAGCACAAAATTTGCCCCAATTGCCAAAATCCCACAAAGTACGCAAACAAAATTGGCTATCTTCTAACTCCCCCCTTCAGGCTGAGCTGGACCCGATGCAGGAAGCCACCTGATTCAGCCAAAGCCAACCGATACGGAGCCAATCAAAAAAGTGCCATCGGGGGAAACTGAGGGGGGGGGGGGGGCGGTAGGTAATCGATCACTTAATTAGGCATGCATTAAAACAGGTAGTCCCCCCTCACTCTCGTTCATCAAAGCTGGTCGTCGTACCAAGTTGGTCATTGCCCGTCCAGAGTCACCGTGAGATACTCTACCTCTGAGCTAAAAGCTTGTCGTATGATGCGAGGACAGTACGGCGATGACGATGATGATGGCTGACGTCGACGGTTGTGGTGATATCGAAAGGGGGTTGGATTCTCTTCGAGAGTGAAGTTAGGAAAGGGGGTTTTGAAGAGGAGATGCGATACCCGGTTTGATCGGAGAGTATGCTGACCTTTGAACCCTAGGGGAGCCTTCAGTAGTCACTTTCTTGTCCTGTATCTAGAATACTTAAAGCAGATTTTTTTAGTTTTTCCTGAAGTTCGTACAGAATAGTCTATGGTTACTCGAGCTACAGAAATCGTTCCAAAATGTAATGTCAACCTGCCCGAGTCACCTGATCTGACGGGCCCCCCCTAACATCAGCTATTTCATCGCGTTGATTGACTACCTTCCCCAATCGCTGAGAGGAGTTCCATTTTTCCCCCTGCAAGCGACAAGCGACCCAATCAATCTCTCTAACACGGTTCGGATCAGTTCGCCGAAGTTTTTTTCGCGGAATTTGTACTCGATGTTGTTGATGCCCAACCAGAATTTGTTACGTGTTTCCGATGGTTTTTGTGTTGTTCCTTGGTGAAAAAATGGATATGATAATAAGGATTTTAAAAGATCAGTTACTTCATATATAACATTTTTCAGATGCATATAAAGCCGTTGCAAGCTTATGTCACCCTTCAACTTCAAAATCGGTCCAAATAATCAAAGGACGAACAAAATATTTTTTTCAAAAATCTTCAAAATTTACATGAAAATAGAAGTGTAATCAACTGAATGCAATCTTGAAAGTAATGCAACAAAAAATGTTTTAAACTTTCATGAAATTCCGGTTTCAGAGTCGAGGAATATTAACCCCAAAAAATATATAAATCGTCAAAACAATACTACGAATAAAAACTCAAAATTGGGTTTGAGAGCGTGTCCTTTGTTATTTTTCTCTGCACAAAAAAAAAAACATAATCTACATTGAATTTTTAAATTATCACGTAATAAAATTGGCTCACAGACAAAAACCAAGAAAATGTAAGAAAATATTGGTAAAACACTCACCAAGAAAATGATTCTTGGAATAACTATAAATTCATGGATTTTAAAACACAGAAACTGATTTTTGTATAACACAACCAACTTTTTGAAAAAAATATAATAAAAGCATTGGCCATTCCTTCAATAAAAAAAAAACTTGCGGCAAAAATAATTCAAAGTCAATAAATTTAAAGGAAATAGAGTTAACATTACCTGAAACCGTTCCTAATACATTGTTTTGTCTTTAGTTAAGTTATAGGTTTATTTAAACTCAGTAAAATATACAAAAAAAAATGTTCTTAAAATATCTGAACTGATATAAAAGGTCATAGGATTTAACAGGAGCATATTTTCAATATGATCTGCTCGGAAAATTTGAAACCATAATTTAATATCTTCATGATCAAGTTTCAAGAAGCAAACTTGAAACAATTATCTATTCAAATGTATGGATCAAATAAATTACCTTTTATCAGCAATTCATAAAAAAAATCTAAAATTGTATTTATGATTGGTACTGACTTCACAAAAGTACCAAGACTGTGAAACTTTTTGAATTATATTTTTTTAAGACAGGATTTTTTTCCAATACTGATTAATTTTATTTAATAGAAATAGAGAAAAATAAAAAATAAATGTTCAAATTTAACCAACTTTGTTGACATGTGTACTACATTTCTTTAAAGATTCTTCTTTGTCCAAATAAACACAAAACATAAAAAACCGTTTTTTTATTTTGTATTACTCGATTTGGGTGAAACTTTGTTTGTACTTAACCAAATCAGATATTTGGAACCTTTCATAAGAAACTTTTTTTTTTTGCAAGTAAATCTGTATTTTGCCAAAAAATTGTCTTATCGGTTTGGTGTCTTCAGCAAAGTTGTGAATTAAGTCTCGATTTTTAAATTAATTTTAACACGAAACTCGTGATTTAACTTTACCTCGATCTTTTTTTGTATAATTTTTCGCTTTGCTTTAGTGGATAAAAAGTGCGATCTTTTTAGTCATAAGGGTATGCCGCACGTTACGCTTTTCGTTAATTTATTTTTTTTTTTTTAATTTGGATTTCTGCAAACTATTGAAAATTCCCCCAACGTAAAATTGAATGAGCAAATAGTACTTTTTTTTATTTTATTCAAAAACTCTAAAACAGCAAAAATGTATGCAAAAAATTCGAACCGTTTGACATCCATCTTTCAAATTTTGAAAATAAGAGTATTTTTAAAGAAAAATAAGGAATTTTGTGGAGGTTTTAGTATTCAATTCCAAAATTGTAAAACATCGAAAATGCATACAAAATTTCATATTGTTTGATACCCGTGCTTCAACTCATAAGTTCTATTATTAAAAAAACTGTATTTTGGGAAAATTATGTCTATCATCCTAAAATACAAACTCCATAACAGTAAAAAGGAATCCAAAATTTCGAGTCTCATTGTTGAAGCACAAAGCTAATGGGATTTTGGCTATATTGAAGATATTGGCTATAATCGTATGGAAAAATACGTATTTTTTCTGTATTTTAAACATACCATGCTCTCGAAAAAAATATCAAAATTTTTTTTTATTGCAATATGGGTATCAAATGATCGGATTTTTTTCAAACATTTCGAATGTAATAAAAACATTTTTTTGAAAACACTCAAAATTTTCACAAAACTAAGATATTTTTGAAAAATACTCAAAATTTCAGTTTTCCACAATATGGGAATCAAATAATCGGGATTTTTCCATACGTCTCGAATGTAAAGACAATTTTTATTTAAATACTCAAAATTTTCACAGACTTACGTTTTTTTGAAGAAATACTCAAATTTTCAGTTATTGCTTCCCATTTTGTGAACAAAATAAAATTTTGAGTATTTTTTTTTTTTCAAAAATACGAAGTTTTGTGAAAATTTTGAGCATTTAAAAAAAATGGTTTTACATTCGAAATGTATGAAAAAATCCCGATAATTTGATATCCATACTGAGAAAAACTGAAATTATGAGTATTTTTTCAAAAATACGTAGTTTTGTGAAAAAAAAATAAAATTATAAAATATGCTTACATTAGAAATGTATGAAAAAATCCGCTCATTTAATCTTAAAAATAAATTATGAATATTTTTTTTAAAAACAGAGTTTTGTGTAAAGTTTGAGCATTTAAAATAAATGTTGTCTTTACATTCCAAATGTACGAAAAAATCCCGATCATTTGATATCCATATTGAGAAAAGCTGAAATTTGGAGTATTTTTTTTTCAAAAAACGTAGTTTTGTGAAAAAAATAGAATTAAAAAAAAATGCTGTCATCACATTTGAAATGTATGAAAATCGGCTCATAAGATGGTAAAAAACAGAAATTTGGAATATTTTTTTCAAAAATTCGTAGTTTTGTGAAAAATTGGAGTGTTTTCAATAAATGTTGTCTTTACATTCCAAATGTTTGGAAAAATCCCTCTCATCTATAAAAAAAAGAAATTCTGAGTATTTTTTCGAAAATGCGTAGTTGTGTGATTTTATTTGTTTTTTTTTATCTATAAATAAATGGTATTACATTCGAAATGTATGAAAAAAAACTAACCTAATCCACCTATGTGGTTGGAGCCTTCCTCACTCATAACCAACAATTTAAGATATGATGGGGTTGGAGTCCAACCGTTGGACACAAATTTCATATTTTTTTGGATCTGGATTAAAAATGTACATAAATATCACTTAAGTGGCCATATCTCGAGACAGGGTTGCCAGATCTTCAATGTTTTGGACTCGTTGGAATGGTTTTTTGATGATCAACGATGGGTCGGATGGTGGATCGAGCTGTTTTTCAAAAGATCATTTTTTGAGCAGGATTATAGCCTTACCTCAGTGCACAGTGGTCCGAAACCGAAATCTAGCGTGACAAAATTGATACCGGCCACAC
Source organism: Culex quinquefasciatus (assembly GCF_015732765.1). NCBI lineage: Eukaryota > Metazoa > Arthropoda > Insecta > Diptera > Culicidae > Culex > Culex quinquefasciatus. The sequence goes on from NC_051863.1 coordinate 24,533,107, forward strand.
GTTAAGATTTAGAGCTTTGGTGTCTTCGGACAAATGATCAGGGTCAATAGGGGCATCTTTTGGTATGGTGGACAGTAGGGTGGTCCAAATTTTAGGGTGGTTCAGAATTTTTATTTTGACGGGATGACGAGATAGCGCTTTGGTGTCTTTAAAAAAGTTGTAGAGAACACCATTCTGAGCAACTTTGCTCAAGAGCACAAAGCTCTATCTTCAAACGGGAAGTTTCTAGAGCCATTTTTGTAATGTAGGTTGAAGTGTTTATGAAAAAATGAGTTTTTTTGAATTTATCAACTCAGCATACTTTCAAGATAGCAAAAATCGGACCTTTAAAACGAAAGTTATAGCCAAAATACGACGAAAAAGACGCCATTTTGAAATGTGAATAACTCGAAAAGGTGGTGGAGTTTGACCTCGCTCTTAGAAACATCTGAAAGTACACAGTACATTTGCTGAAAATATCTCGGGGGTCTTTTTTGTGTAACTTATTTAATCTCAATTTGAAAATGAGCATTTTTTAATCGTTTTTTGCCCATAACTTTTGATAGAATTGACCAAAATTCATTTTTCAAGAATAAAAATGTTCATTTTGACAAGCTCTACAAATGTCTAGAAGGGCTCAAAAATGAACAAAATGATCTAGTGGTCGTAAAAGAAGAAACAAGTTTTTACTGAAATATTTCAGGAATAAATTTAATTATTTTGTTGATTCCTGAAATATTTCAGTAAAAACTTGTTTCTTCTTTTACGACCACTAGAACATTTTGTACATTTTTGAGCCCTTCTAGAGAATTGTAGAGCTTGTCAAAATGAACATTTTTATTCTTGAAAAATGAATCAATTATCAAAAGTTATGAAAAACGATTAAAAATGCTCATTTTCAAATTGAGATTAAATAAGTTACAAACCCCGAGATATTTTCAGCTGTACTGTGTACTTTCAGATCCAAGAGCGAGGTCAAAATGGCGTCTTTTCGTCGTATTTTGATAACTTTCGTTTTAAAAGTCCGATTTTGCTCTTGAAAGATAAATGTGTGTTTTGATAAGCTCTACAAATGTCTAGAAGCTCGACACAAGCCTGAGTTGATAAATTCAAATTCAAAACACTAACATTACAAAAATGGCTCTAGAAACTTCCGTGAAGAAGAGCTTTGTGCTCTTGAGCAAAGCTCAGAATGGTGTTCTCTACAACTTTAAAGACACCAAAGCGCTATCTCGTCATCCCGTCAAAATAAAAATTCTGAACCACCCTAAAATTTTGACCACCCTAATGTCCACCATAACAAAAGATGCCCCTATTGACCCTGATCATTTGTCCCGAAGACACCAAAGCTCTAAATCTTAACGTGCGGCCGGTATCAATTTTGTCACGCTAGATTTCGGTTTCGGACTGCTCACTGTGCAGTGAGGAAAGCAAAAACCCGATCATTTGATTCCCATATTGCAATAACAATTATTTTGAGTTTTTTAGACACAAAATGGCGTTTTTTTAAATACAGGCAAAATACGCATTTTGTGAAAATTTACATGAAATTATAATTGCAATGAATAGCTGCCATCATCCCGATTCCAAAACACTATAATTTTTTGATGTTTGCATGATTTTTTTCATACGATTATAGCCAATGTCTCCTATATAGCCATGCTTCAGTTATGCACGCCTTGGTTTTGCATCCCCCATATGCGGTGCTAAACCGAGGCATGACTGTATACTAAACCATATTATCAAACAAAATCTTTGTAAAGGCTTTCAAATTTCAACATGATTTGAATGAATCAAGTTATTTTAATATATTTTTTAATTAGTTAGCTTACGTTATCCTCGATAAGATTATCGCCGATAGAATCATCGAAATATCGATAACGATAAATTATCGTTATCGAATCTCGGCATTTTTTTAGGTTTACGTTACAAAAAATGTATTCTATTATTTTTTTAAAATATTGTTCATCTTCGTTCTTTTTTGCTAGGATTGGCTTTGCAATGATTTGAAATAACGAAAAAATAGTTTTTCTTAGAGCTACTTTTTCGATTCCAAATTTTCAGTCGATGATATGAGATTGTTATGATTGAGTTACTTTCAAAAAATAAAAGCTAAAAAATAACTGTTCATTTCAAACAGAACGTTAAACCATTATGAAAAAAATGTTCCAAGCTTAACAAGATTAATAACATTGGATTTTGTATGGATGCTCAACTCTAAGTACTTTCATTTCAAGTAGAACACGAGTTTAAAAAAAATCTTTGTATAGGGTGAAAGGGTTTTCCAATTATGCGAAAATGTAATTTCGGTGAAACGACTTTCGACGAATTGTCCCTCACCCTTTTTCTGCCATCATCAACCAACATCGTAGGAGAGATGGATGCTGTTAAGTGACTATCTCTATCCATAACGAGTGGCTCCCGTTAGTACAGTCAGAGCAGTGGTGCAATACAAGAGAGTGCATGGAACCATACTTCAACGACGACGATGCTACTCGACATGACGACGGTGGAAAATCACTCAGAGTTACCTTGCCGTCTGCACTCATCTGTGCGCAAGCAGACCTGATGTGACTTCAACATGCAACATAATCATCATAATCTGGAGAGGTGGTTTCACGTAAAAGCTTAAGCTGGTCACCGTTTACCACTGCTAAGGCGATTTGTCCCCAGAAGATTTCTTTCTTCGCGGAGGTCAGTTTCACTTGTTGCACTATTTCAAGGTCCCCCGCGTGGCTCGCATAATGAGTTGCAGAGTTGCTCGAGATTGGCAACACGCGCACAGATGATGATGATCAACATCTGAGCTTCCGAAAAAGGAGCCTCGTGGAATGCAGTGAAACTTGTCAGAGACGATGATGATGGACTTATCTGATAGGCTGGTGAACTGGTTGCAACCCGGTTTGCAGAACACTTTGTTTCACAGCCACCGGAGCTGATGATGCACTCTTTTGTATCCGGCCTGGGACCGGTAATGGATGCGATGAATGGCGGCCACCAATGTGTGGCGTGGTCATGGTCATCGTAGACAGAACAGGTGTGTGTGTGGGGGACGAGACACTCACCACACCGATGTGTGATGACTGATGGATTGTTTTGTAAATGTTTGCGAAAGGGAAAGCATTTCTTTTTTTCCGGTTTTGATATCAGCAAACGATTGAAGTTACATTGATGTGTTCGTACCTGCAACGAAAAGAGAAAAGTGGTGTGTTAGTCATTTAATTGGATGGTAAGTAACAGTAAACGCTTCAGTTTTGTCAAGGTATGAAAGATATGGGCTCCACGAACACGCTACAACCGTAAGAATTGAATTTAAGTGCATTATCTGCCAATAAATAAAATTGTAAATTTGAGTATAAATTCTATAGTATAATCATAAACAACCATGTGCATCCCTTTATTTTTGAAACCCCCATATAAACATGGATGCACATTAGGGTGACAAGAAAAATTGGAAAATCTAAAGAGATACCCCTGGCTCGATTCTTTAGGCAATAATGTACACTTTCAATTAAATTTCCTACAAGAATCTTACACTTGAGAAATTTTGGGCGAGACCTGCGCCACCTGTTGCCAAAATCCTGAAGCGATGTTTTTCTCCATACATTTTCGCGAATTTCCCCATATAAACTTCAACGATAAAAAGCGACCCTTAAACCTTAACCGATTTGGCTCGAAATTGGCTCGAAACTTATTATTGCTTTGAGAATCGAGCCAGGGGGTATCCCTTGACATTTTTGTTGTCACCCTAATGCATATTTATACTAGCATTTATACTAGAAATTTACAATTTTATCTATTGGCCAGGAAATCAGTTAAATACAATTCTGTCAGTTAGAGCTTGTTCAGGTAGCCTGTATATATCATACCTTGACAAAACTGACATTTCACATTCACTGACATAAACTTCAAAAATGTCGAGTTGCGTTTAATTAAAAAAGATCTTTAAATAAAACTTTGATTTATAGATTTATAGAATAAACGATATCAGATCGATGGCCAAAGTAATTTAAAAAAAACTTTATATAAATTTTCAAGCATTTATGTTCCTAATCAGTTAGCAAAAAGTATCTAAAATTTTTTAATTAAAATAACAGATAGGTCAAAAATATGAGTTCATGGAAATATTGTTTTTCCTAAAATTTTACGTCTTTGAAGTTCTGTGGTCCCAGAACTAAAAAAGGTTTTAACACTTTAAATCAGCACTCGTTCGATATAAAAGTCAATGTAAATGTTTTATAATCAATTATTTAGAAAATATTTTTTTTAATTTTTTGGCTGGGATTTTTTTTTTGTTTCAAGAGTTTAATAAAAGTCAGATTTAAAAACTCTTAACAGGTTTCTGTGTTTAATGAAAATATTTGCATTCGTTTAATGTCAGGTTTTTGCGAAAAATCCTGACAAAATATTTTTTCAAGGAAAATTTTATCGAAAATCTTGCAACTCTGTCTTAGACTTAACAAAATAACTAAAACTGATGTTTTCATATTTTTGTTAATCTATTTATGAAAGAAACATCAAATTGAATTGTATTTTAAGCAAACCTAACAATTCCAAAGAGAATGTGCATTAGGTTGAGACCATTTAACATTTTCTGGACCTGCGAATGTTTTTGAAATATGAAATTGAGGCAGCGCGTCGAATAAACAATTAATATTCAAAGATTAAGAGTATTGTTGATGCCATCAATTGCAAGAATAAGTCAATTATTTAGTTTTACAAATGTCAACAATTGAGGATTGAAAAAAATTAAATAGATCGCAATGCAATAAATACAGAAAAAATAAGATTTTTTATAATATACGAAAAATATGAAATAGAACTTGACTAAAATAACTTTTGTCCAGTCAACAATATGTCGCTGTTTAAAATTTTAGAGCTGATTTGCAGGGCTAAAGATTTTTCACGGCAAAAAATCGAAATTACGTGGCATGCCAATTACAATTCACGGTACTCTCAAACTTGCTCAAAATAAACGTTAAAATGTATACTGTTAGCAAAATTATTGACAGAAAAGTGTCTTAAAATTAAGCAATAAAAAATTTCAAGATTTTATGATTCAGCTGTTTTAATTTTATTGAGATTTTATAAAATTAATTTGCTTAAATACCTTCAAAACGAAGCACGTTTTGAACCTCTTGTTCATGTAAACTAGAATCATAAAAATAAATGCATGAAAGATTTTTTTGCTTTCCTTAATTTCATCAAAAGGAAAATTTTAGTATTTAAATAAAGTTCAGGCAAAACTTCATCAAAAGCAGCTTTAATATTTATTGATTATGCAAGTAAAAATATAACACATTGCAATATGATTATGAAATATGATTGCAATATTTATTATTTTATTTTACCAATCAATTGAATTAAAACACTTAATCATAAAACAACGATTATCGCTAATTATTAAAAAAATTAAAAAAAATCAAAATAAAAAAGTTATTTTTTGCGTTTTATTTCAAAGAAGTGTGGAGTTATGTTCTTTTAAAATCTTTTTGGAATTTAGTGGAATAAAGAAACTATCTGCATTTTGTTGAATATAGCAATGATCAATATCTGTAGATCTGATATGAAAAACTTTTTTATTTGTAAACTGCGTTTACAATGTTCGTTAATAATCCTTTAAGATGTTTGAATTAAAAAATAAAGCTTAATGCACTGAGTAGCGATTTATCAATTGAATATTTCAGGGGCGAATTTCACGGATTACGCGGCTTCCATGAATTCGCGAAAAATCACTATCCCTACTGATTTGTGTTACGCTTTCATGTATAATGGAATAAAAAAAAGTTAAAGGCAATAAATAATTAATATTTAGTTTTTGCATTTCCCTCAAATTTCGTTCAAATGAAATTTTCAAGTTTAAAATAAATATTGTCTGAAAAGAACTAATTTAAAGATGTTTTTCATTCCCAATCAAACAAATTAAGCTTTAATTCATAGACTATAGGGCTTCCAATTTTTCCGGGTTTTTGAATTTCCCGGGAAACGGGAAAAATATTTTTAAATCCCTGGAATTCCCAGGATCCCGGGAAATTTTTGAAACAGTTTTAAAATCTATGTTTTCATTATATTTGTTATTTTTTTAAAGCTTACAATAATAGAATTAGCTCCCTTTAAGTCTGAGCCACTGTAATTCTAGGCAACCGCTACATAGGTCATCCTTGTGGCCCTGTTGGTTAACAAATCAAATCAAATCAAATCAAAAATAATACTATTTGGTGATAATCTACATTTCAATCTAAACTAAAACGACAGTTTTTAAATAGCATAAAATAAATTAAAAATTGATCTCTTTTTGTTCCGAACTACAATTTTGTTTCTAATGAGATTAAAATTCAATAAGTATTTTATAAATATATATTTAAATGACTACAAAAGTTTTAAAAATTTCTTTGAAAATGTCAATAAAACAAGTCAATGTAATTATCTATAACATAACATTGTCTGCTGGGAAAATCGGGACTACAGTCTGAACAGGTAAGGAGATTTTAAAGCAATAAATTTGAAAATTGGTGTACTAATTGTTTTTTTTTTTGTTTTAACCGAAGTTGTTCAAAACATTATGCAAAAAATGGCTTAAATAGCTGTCTTAATTCATTTTATTTGTATTGATTTGCCCAAGGTTCTAGTGATTGATGAAAAATGATTTAATATGATATATTTTTTAACAAATTTAAAATCATAAAGATACGAAAATATAATACCCAGGCTTTTAAAAATATAAAATAAATTGATAAAATTTAAAGCGCTATAAATTCTGTGGATCTGTAAACTAAAATTTAACCTATATTCCCTGAGAAGCCAAATTAATTAATTGATATCTATTGTTTTTTAAAGGTCCTGTTAACAAAATTTTTAATGTTTGCTTTTTGGGTGTTTTTAACACCGCCTTGAGTCAAAGATATTGAAAAACACCCAAAAAAAAAACAAAAATTTTAAATTTTGTTCATATTACCTTTTAAAAAAAATCCTAGATAAAAACAGAATACCAATTTAATAATTTAAAACTGTTCTTAACTAAAAATTCAACTTGTCATTTATTTTCACAACCAAATCTAAATTTGCAAAATAAATGTTTTTTTTTTCAATTTCGTGAATTCCCGGTACAAATTATTAAAAACCCTGGGATTCGAGAATTCCCGGGAATTCTCGGGATGGACGCTCTAATAGACTATGAATCATAGTTATTCATAAATAAGGAATAGGCAGTAACTTTTTATACGTTCTCTTATGTATTTTAGATAACTACGACTTCACGAACCTCTTTTTTATTGCTGAACAATGAATTTTTGTTCGATTTTTTTTTCTTTTCTCATTTGATGAGTTTTTGAAATGATTTTTCTGGCAGAGTTGTATTTTTTTCTAAGATTTTTTATTTATTTGTAAGCGGAGGGAGACCAAACCATTAGTTTAAGATCGTAGTCTCATTATAAAAAAAACACTTTGCTGACACATACAAGATAAAAAATCATTAACAAAGATATTTTTAATCCTCAAAGAGTAATGAGTAATGATTTGGAATTTCCTTTGATTTCATATTCATAGTATCATATGCGTTAAAAAAGTTTTCAATGTAATTTTTTTTATCTTTCAAACAGTTTTTTTTTCATATTCATATTGTTTATGTCGCCCCCCCCCCTTCAAAATCGGCCCGAAAAATCAGGGGGCTAAAAAAATATTTTTTCAAAAAACTTCAAAATTGAAAATATAGGTGTAATCGACTGAAAACAATTTAAAATGCATTTTCCTGGGTTTAAAATCATAATAAGCATGTTGGGATCAAATGAAAATATTTAGAGTTTTTGTGAAATTCCGATGTACAGTACCAGTACAGCGAATTTTTTTTTCGGGCAAAAAAAAATATCGCTAATACTTAAATTTTTTGGAAACTAATAATTGCAAAACATTTGGGAAAGTATATTATGCATTTTGAAACCCCCCCCCCCCCCTCTCGTCTTTGGCCAGAGCCGAGGGATAAACTTCAAAAATATTTGCAACGGCCTTATCATTATTATATTATTTAAAAACATTTGACGCAAATGCTTCAATAGTATATTCTGCACTTATTATTAAATTAAAAATTATTAAAAAGGCTTACAACCACTCGTTGAAAACCAAATTTTGCCCGCAAAAGTTGGGAGACCTTGTTTTACACAAACAAATTAGAAACCTTCCTATTTTAAACACTTATTTATTCAAAAAAAAACTTCAATTATATCGATGATATTTTATCACTAAATAAACCTTTTCTTCCACTGCTGAGTATGTAAAAAAAAAGTTAATCAATACTCAGACATTGGCCTTAACATTTCATTTAAAATAGCCAATTCGACCTTCCTTTTTTTCTGCTGAAACATGCAAAACTAATTAACTTGTATTAGTCAAACAATAATTTGCACCAATTTCCTGCACCTGAACAAACTTCCTGTGCAACACACTGTGCAAACTGGCAGATAGTTCCTATCTGCAGAATCTACAACCAAACACAGGTGAAAACCTTTTTTCACGACTCCCGCGAGCAAAACCTATATCCGCGTGTGTATTTCCCTGAACAACCCGTTTGTGTGTGTGTGCAATTCCCACCTCCACTAAAAAAAATACACACACACACACACACACACACACACACACACACACACAAAACTAAAAAGCGAAAATCATTTCAACTTTCGCCGAAAACCAGCCAGCCTTCATCGGGGAGGGCGAATTGTAGATCCCAGCAAAACTTGAAAGATAATGTTTGCTCATTTACAATTCAGCGCGCCCAACGAGAGCGCAAACAGCCATTTTTGCTCCTGCAAACTACTAAACTCACCCATGTGTGCTGTACAGTACACCCCGAAAAGGCCCGTACGAAAGTTGGCGAAATGTCGGTCTCTACAGGCGGGCTGTGTTGGTTGAAACAATTTGGGCTTCGATGCGCGGCCAAATACACACAAAATGGGAAGCTGCAGAAGCCACCTCGGAACAAAACAACTGTTTGCGGGTAACGGAGCACACACACACACAGAGACGAGAGGCCAAAGTTATTACTGTTTGGAGGATAATTTACTAGGCGCACCATCGTTGCTTCAACGCGAGGACCTCGTAGAGGTACAGCACAACCTCGGTGGTTCGACCAACTAGCACACGGTTTGTCACCGTGTCACACCATCGGGGTGTCACTGTACCAGTGAAACCTTCCAACGGAGTTGACTTGTTTTCACGAACAAATAGAACCCCTCGGTGGATGCTGCTCACTCGCTGATATGGGTTCTGGTCCGGTGGAAAACATACCCAACGCCTACTGTTCTAGCCTTGCGTTGACTTTGCAAGTTCGGACCTGTTGTGTTTGGTCCCATTGTTGCCGCCAGGGTCACTACAAACTACAGGTTGCACATTTTAGGTTAGGAAAATACACAGTTTCATTTATATTTACACTAGTTTACTCTGAGCTATACAACTGGCAAGTTTCGACATTCTCCGGCAGGCAGCTGCGGGTAGTAGATGTACCCCTCCAGGCACCGTTCCCAGTGGGCTTCACCGTTGCAGTCGTAGTACGCGCCACAGTCGGTTTCGATCACGCTGAAACACTCCGGGATGGGATCCTCGACGATCGGCAGCTCGGTGGTCGGAGCTTGGAAGCACACGGCACCCGAAGACTTGACACAGGTCAACGATACTGCGTCGAAGCTCTTGCTTCCACCACAGCTTTTCGAAGTCTCCTTGGACTTTTCACATCGGATGTATTTGCTGCAGTTCTTCATATCCGGAAACTTGGTGCCATCTTTCTGTCCCTTGCATACGTTGGTACTAGTGTTTTCCTTGGAGGATGCTGGCTTGGCACAAGCCATGGCCACCAGAGCCAACAGGACAGCGAACTTCAACGAAAGCTTCATTTCTAAATATCTGTTTCTCTGTATAAAAAAATTTAAAAAAAAAACTAAAGTTTGATCCGCTGATTCTAAGGTAAACGTAAACCCTAAATAAAGATATACTATCGGAAGTGTCTGGAAAGTTAATTTTTTTTTATCGCTATCGAATTGCACAGATGCTCACGAGCCGGACGGTTTGGTCTGCACGAGGTTGATAATCGAGGAAGGGCAATAAATTTCAATCGAGCAAAAACAATTGGTCAATGAAAAAAGTCTGTATCGTCCAGGAATGTGGCTTTCTGCTGCCGAATTTTTGTATGAGGCGATTTAGATAACCAAGGCGTCGCCGTCGTGCTTACTTGTCGTGCGTGCATTTTGGGCAAAATTGAGTTAATGCCACACCTTTTGACCTTCACAGATCCCCAAAATTCGCTTTCAATCCTGAGATATGCAACGAAATCCGAAAAAAAAACTACGTGCATTTTTGCCACTTTACATATGAACGTAGTTTCAATCTTGTCGTGCTGTCTTGTCACTCCCTGAAAATTGATGTAAGTGCGACAACAGGCCAAAGGGATTTTAGGTCAGAACGCGTTTGACGCACGTACAAGTTAGATTACCGTAAACATTTGTAATTATGACTCCAGCAACCAACTTCAACCAAACTTCGGGACAATGCACAAAATGGTCAGCCAAACAAAACGTTTTTGTTATTGTTTACATTGCGTGCTCTCGTTTTTGTTTATTCAAGGTCAAACATTAAAACGTGTTTCCTCGGAACGTCGAAATGACAAATTCAAAAATTGTAAATTAAACATAAAAAGATGTAAATTCAAAAAATTTTAAATGGAAATGTTTTGCTCGGATTTCAAAAAGCAATTCAGTAATTCTTGGTTGATTCTCGATAATTTTAGTGATTAACGATAAATCCATGATTCATTTTTTTTTGTGGGATACTAACTCATTTGAAGCTAAGTTATCCGGCTAAATTATTCGGAATCTCTCGGATTTTGAGTAAATATTTGATTAACAATTCACAAGAATTTCTCTGTAATTTGGCTGCAATTCAAGTATTTACCGAATAATTCTTGTTATTTGTGGTCTTCATAATGGAAAACTGGTGGCATATAATGACGAAAGGATGTTTTTTCAATATTATCTTTAAATAGTTTTTAAAATTCATTACAATAAAAAGTATAAACCAAAAAAAAATTTCACAGCGATTTTGAAACACAAAGTTTTTTTCAAAGAGAATATCTAGAGGCATATTCAATACTATGTAGAATTTTGTTTTAGAGTCTATTTAGAAAAAAAATAAAAATATTAAAATTGATCAATTATATTGACGAGTCATCCGTAGAATACATTTTATTGATATCCTAGAAGGATTTGGCTAGCACACAAAACTTGAAAAAAAAAAACAACTTAAACACTTATATGGGAATGTCAACCAGGGTTGCGAATGAGCGAGCGAGCCAGAAGCCATGTATTTAGATTTTTAGTATTATTAATTAATCTCACGCAGGCGAATTGGGTTGCCACTTTTGAAGCTCATTTCATATTCTTGAGATAATTTCATCATGAGAATAGGGGGATGTACTGATCTAATATTGGCAGCTTAGTAATTTTTGTGGGTTTAATAATTAAAAAGACTAGTTTTGATTAGATTTCCAATCAATTAAACATGGCTGGTTCGCAACTAAGACACATTTGGTAAAAATTCCAAACATTCTTTTAGCTTATTTAACTTTCAAATTTAGACTAAACTTTCAAATAATGGCATTTCTAGGTTTTAAATTAGCTGTTAGCAGGAAGGCCATCGACTTGTTAATATTGAAACATTGTGTTACTAGTGGACACTCTCATTTCTCATTGATTTATTTTTTTGAAATCGACTCCAGCCTATAAATAAGATATGTCTAGATTAAATTTTCAAAAGGTTCTATCTCCATAGGAAACCCATGACGGATAGGCTGTTTTTATTTATCTAGAAAAAAATTTTTATCTAGATTTGATGTGAGATTTACAGACACAGATTTGACATTAATTATGCAAAATTATTTACAATTGATTAAACAAGATGAGGTGCCCAGACTTCAAATAGTTCAAGAAATTAAAAACAATAACGTAATAAACGTAATAAAAATTTCCAAGAAACCGTTTTTGCGTTCCTTATAAGTACTTTTCAGTATACCTAAAAAGGTCACTTTCACGTGTTACTTTTTTATCGACTTTATTTTCAAAACTCGGAATGTTTCTTCAGATCCTAATTTGAAACCTAAGCTCTGACTCCAAATCAAGCTTCGAAGCGAAATTTATAGTTCTGCTGAAAAAAAAAAATATCGTGTAACCGTTACAGGTAAAAAATACCGCTCAATTCTACTAGGAACTGCGCTTTTGATTCAGAACTCAGCAATCAAAAACCCCGAAAAGACCGGTTCAAAATATATGTAAATGGTTAAGCTATTGCCCAAGAAATTTCAAGTAATTTTAACTAATTTTTTGTTGTTACAAATAGTTTCTTTAATTCAAAGTATTTCTGAGAAATTCAAAGTTACCCATTACATATTTCTAGAAGATGCAGGTTATTTCTGGAAGCGCCTCTTGATGTGATGTTATTTCTTTTTTTTCTGACCCAAATTCTGTCTACATTATCATTTATTCTAAAAACTGATATTTTCTGCAGCTGATGTGAAATTGATAAAATTATACATTTGTATGATCAGGATGTGTACAAAGTAAAAAAGTATAATTTTGAAAGGTGAAATATGTGAGATAACAAATGAAGAGATGTAATGTATGTAACAATTTTAACTGTAAAAAAAGAAAGAAAAAAACTTACCTAAAATCTGTTAATATTCCCCAATATACTCAAACCAAAACTGTGTAAATTTCTATCAGCGAGCTAAAATTTGTAACGTATTAAAAGCTGTAACTCATAAAACACATAACTAAAACATAAATTTGTGAGAAATAGCATAAAAAGTTAACAAACGTAACATTCAAGAATTTATTTGGTAAGCGTTATGTGAATAATAAATATTTCTCGAAGTGTTTTAAATTAATCAAAGCGTACTAGAAACGAAAAGTTACTCTGAAAATTCTTTTTCATTTGTTTTCTATAAACATTTTGATAGTTTTAAACTCACTATCGTGATCTTGAGAGAATTTTATATGAGTTCTCCAATTCCGTACAATGCTTTATATTAGTTCACGAGATAGTGAGTTTTGAATGAATAATAAACTAAAAATATGTCAATTATACCCAAAGCATGGTCGTGCATCGGTACCAGCAAAAACGAGCCAACCTGGCTTTCCAGATCAAAATAGAAAAAAAAATCTGGTCAAGCAAAAAAAACGGAAATAGTTGGCAGAACAAATTTTAACAATAAGGAAGGGGTAAGGAAAGGTGGATAAAAATAATTCGTAAGCTTGTAGAATTCTGATGATGATATTAGTGATTTTTTGCCTAAAAGTTGTTGAATTCACATTAACATATTTTTTTTTACAAAATTTTTCGATTTTCAATTAAATTCGTTTACATGGCAACCTAGCAACCCTGGAACAAACACGCGCACTTGCTAGGTTAGGTAATTATTGAATTCTTGCATCCAAAATTCTATATTCGAAAAATGAGGCTTTTAAATTTTTTTTTTTTTTTTGCGAAAGAGGCGAAACTTTAGGGTGGGTCCGGTTTGAACGAAAATTGAGATTCTAGCTTGATTTGATAGTTTCAACAGAGCCCTAAAAAGTTTAGGTTAGCTGTTTAGGTTTTCTAACTTTAAAAGAGGGTTTGAAGAATAGCTTATGTCACATTTTCTTACTACAAATTTTATGAAAAATAACTGTTTGTCGTAAACGACAAACTAATTTCGATTTGCTTCCACCGTTTTTGCGAAAACTCGAAAGCTACCTCTACGAAAAAAAACAACGAAAAGCTCCACAAAAATAACCATCCAATCAAAATTTGCCCATTCTAAGCTCGCACCAACAAGCTTCAGCGACGTCATGCCGCTTCTCGACGCCCGAACCTGCTCCAGCATCCGGAGCGCCCCGTGCAAATCGTTATTGTTTGTTTATTAGCGCCATCTAAGCTCGCTGCTTCGCGCCCAAAAGTAGGCAGCCCGCTCGCACGCCTTGTATGATTTATCGCACCCGATAATTGGGGCGCCACCGTCGTACACGAGGGCAGGGGAAAAAGGGACCGGAATTTTCTCTTTTGTTGGGTGGAGCTGCGGGAGTTCACGCAGAGTTTCCCGCACCCGCCAAAAGGTCGTAACTCAAACTTAACTGAGCGCAGCCAAAAGGGCGGTACCAGAACGCAGAACCCAGTCAGTAGCTCTCGATATCATCCACCTTTCGGTTTCGACGACGATGGGGGACGCGGGCACGGCACATAATTCTGGGATTGAACGGAACGTGCCTTAAATTCCTGAACGATTCTGGGCTTTCTACGCTGTGTCGAAGGCGGAATTTGGACCGTGAGTGGGGGTGACGTTGGGAAAATTGAGTTGAAATTACCGTCTAGTCTTGTAATGCAATTTGAAGCGCCGGGTTCTTTTTCATACGAGTTGTCACCCTGCAATCGATCAGAATCCCAAACACCCTCGGGGGACTGTCGAGACAGAAAGGACTGAGCAAATTCTATTATCTTCCGGTGGTGTGCGCCGTCCCAGAATTCGGGACACACGCGGCGATGTCAATTCGGTGCCAAATTAAACAGAACCTGGTTCGGCTGAGCAGAAAAAGGGGCCAACTTTTAATCGAAGAAAGGTGCGATAAATAAAACTCCAGGGAATCGGGAAGAGACCTGACGAAAAAAAAAAGGCTAAAGGTCACTGAATTCGAACATCGACATAAAATGAAAATCCACGCGCATTCGGTCATGATTGAGAGGCGATAATGGGACACGTGTTATCGTAAATTCCGAACCCGGTGGGAAGTGGCACTCACCGGGCCCGGTGAACACGTGAGCGGAAAGATAATGGTACAGGTGAAAGCATTTTGAAGATAATCAACTGGGTGGTCTGCACAATTTTTGCTTCTCGAGATTATTTTTGGAGGTGGAATCCTCTGGAACATTCTCAGAACGAAACTTTCTACAATCAACAATATTCTTAAAAATACTCGCCAAGCAGCAACCGCTCAACGTCAACCACACTTCCAAACCAGACTTGTGAGATGAGTTGCTGACGGAGCCTGTCCGACACGAGACCAGGGCAAATCAATCCAAATCGGACTCAGGTGATCCCTCAAACCTTTTTGCACCTATCGTCAGCAGCATCCACATATCAGCATCAGTTCGTCAAGTTGTGGGTGTGAAACGCTGAACACCAGCAGTCATGTGCAGGATATGGAAATTTTCAAACATTTTCCGGTAAACAGTCTGCCGGAAGCATGCTGAAAGGCCAATGAGCATTACAAATCGTTTCGACTACTGGGACCTTCCACTGAAGAAAAAACAGTCAAGAAATTCAAAGATCAGCTTTGAATTTCTTGACTGTTTTTTTTTATTTAAAAAAATCTAAATAATAAAGCTTTAGAAAAATCTTGAAAATTACTCATTAAAATGTAGAAACCGTAATGTTCAAAAAAAATGACAGTGACCATCCATAAACCTCGTTGTTTATAAAAAAAACTACTACTCATGCTAAAAAAAAAATTAAAAAACAACTCTTTAAAAAAAACTTAAAGAATCCGATCATGTTTTATAGAATGCAAAACCTCTAAGAATTATTTTTCAGATCCAATTTAATTTAAAAAAAACTGATGAGACTGACAATGAGCTGCAACTCCGTTATTGAAGTTGAACAATAAATCAAAAATTATCAGCGGGAGCCAACCATCGTTCACTGTTTAAACTGAAGATTCCTACTTTATTAGTCAATACCGGCGCCCTTCCAAGAAGCTTGCAGTTCAACAAAGGGGAGGAATGTTAGTCCGATAATTCAAGTTGCAGACTTCAACTGGGTGCACTTTTGGACTCGACCTTCACCGATTTGGACCAAACCAAAAATTTTAACCCTTAAATGCCCCTTTATACTATATTTTAACGTTTTAAGTATTAAAATTCTGTTTTGACCAATTCCATATTTTTCATTTTTTTTATTTTAGCACCATTGTGTTCCCTGGACAATTTCTAAATATATATATATAAATATAAATATATAATATATTCATAAAAATCAGTGTAAACCACAAACTAAAATAAACTATTAGCGAGATACAACGATTTTACTAAAAAAGTTTAATTTTGCGCAGCACTCTATCCTATGAATTCAAATCCGTATTTATATAAAAACCAACAGGCGGAATTCATCCCTTGTTGTTGAAAAGTACACCATGTACTTCCGAGTGCTGCGCAAAATCAAACTGTTTTCAGTAAAATCATTGTTTCTCGCCAATAGTTAATTTAAGTTTGAGGTCTACATTGATTATTATGTAAAATTGAACGGGGAACACAATGGTGATAAAATAAAACAAACAGAAATATACGGAATTGGTCAAAACTGAATTGTAATACTTAAAACGTAAAATATAATATTGAGGGCATGAAATTTTATTTTTGATCGAATTCCTTGGACAATTTTTTATAAAATGCAACCTGTAAAACGTCTTTTGCTCAAATAGCTGCAAAGAAAAAAAAAATGTTTGAAAATCGCCAAAAAAGAGGGGCAGTGCCAAAAATAGAGGGATGGTCCAATCAGCACCAAACATAGGATTTCTGTTAACTATCGATAGGTGAAATTTCCCTCCAAGTTTGGTCCAAATCGGTGAAGGTCGAGTTCAAAAGTGTACCAAGTTGACCTGGAATGACCCATATACCTGTTGACATCGTTTGTGGCCGTTGAATTCACAGCATCTTCTTCAAGCATTACGGGATTAATATATTTATGTTGTGTTAGTAGGATAAGGTATTAGCATTTCTATGCCTTCCGAGCTACGATGCTATAGGGGGGAATTTCATGACAGACCCATCGGTGAGCCTTCCGAGCAACGATGCTATAGGAAGGTTTTTCTGATTAACACACAAAATCACTCGCACACAGTTATTGCAATGTCTACTTAATGAGAATATTGCTCCACAATTAACTCAACCATCAAAATGTCAGCGTGTCTTTCGATCAACGATTATGTAGAAATGACTTAACACCTTATTATAGGTGTAGGAAGGGCTATTAAAATCACCAAACAATTAGCACCAAAACACCAATTACTCAACAAAAATGACACTCAAGACACGAATAATGAAGGAACACGAATCTGTAAGGCAAGCACGTGACAACGTTGCCCGCTGTCGACTGAAGAAGGAAACACAAACACAACCGGTGGCGTGCCTTTCGATCAACGATAACAAAGGAAGAACTGATAATAACATTGCTAGCAAGAGCAAAAAAAGAAATTGAAATAAAAAAAAAGAAAATGAATCATAAATACAAAATATATATTTGAAAAAAAAATCAAGCAATTCGTTTTTAAAGGGTCTACTCATTCTGAAAAGAGTACAAAAAACACTAGAAAATAAATTAAACAAAAAACATCTCTTTCATTCAAAAAACTGGTACCGTCATCTGAGGCGATTCAGGCCTGCAGTCTGAAAAGGGACAGTCGTTTTTAAAGAACTTGAATGTTTTAAATTTTGAAATCGAAGCAGTAGTTTTGTTGTTCTGTATGTCCTCTTACCGAAACAAATAATAAAAATTCAAAATATTGGGCAACACATGATTTGAAAAAAAAACTGTTCCAACCTGCCCCATGTTTCCCGATTCGCCCCAGATGACGATAATGTTTAATAGAATGCAAAAACGTTTTTTTTTGTTTTTCAAAGCCAATTTACGGGAAATATACCTGAATATACCATGCCTCATAAGCGGTTGTGTTTGAATGATGCTGGATAATCTGGAGTGTTCCTTGAAATTTACTAAAACCACGAGTAGAGCAACTTTTTGTGAACATTTCTGTTTATTTTCACATTTACTAAAAGTTAATCCATATCTTTTACAAGCATTTAAAAAAAATATTTCCCAATTGTATTCTAATCAGTCGAGAATGCATTTGGCCACGCCCATTTTCCTATTTTGAGCTTAGTTCTTTTTTCTTCCAGCGTTCTTTTGGGCCTGCTTAGTGCTGCCAATTGTGATGAAATTTTATGCGAACACTCACGAAAAGTAGCATTTATAGAGAAAGTTTCCTGGCATCACTGGCTCACTCCAACAGGCGCTGCTGGTGGTGTTGGTGACCACCCTTTGCTCTTTATTTGCCTTCGCTTCTCGCTCGGCTTTCTTCAGCCTTCGATTGGAATGGGTCGTCAAAAGTCAAACGTCAAAAGACTAGGCGTGTTTGTTTTTTTTGATGGCGCTTGCTAATTATTCACATGTTTCGGGATTATTTTCAAGTGAGTGACTAACTAATGTTCAAAAGAACGTGTAGCCGGTAGTTGGAAGCAGTTTTATGTCTTAAGCTTTGAAATCGTTAGCGCAAGTGAAACGATATTGATGGCGACTTTCGTTAGGCAGTTAAGCTCTCATCTTGCGTGTGGATGTGTGTGCCAACAAAATGATGAGAAATGGTCTCGCAAAATAGAAATCATGATCAAAAGATAGGTGTTTGGTTAGAAAGGGATTATTTCTTCTATTTGCCAAGGACTGGTCTTGGACTGGTCACGCGAATTTGACATTTAAAAAATAATGGAACCCCAAGACCATTACCACATTAATACAATGAAATTTCACAAATTCTTTTTGACTCCGGTCTGGTTAAAGGTAAGACGAAACTTTAAAAAGTATTTAAATGTATCTTAAAATAAATCCATTTTTTTAAATTAAGTTTGAGGATTTCTGTTCACGTGGTTTATGGATTGTCACTTATTTGCAACTCTTTTCTTCAAGCACCAGTAAACTCTCCTCTCATTTTGAAATTAACACTTGTTCTCAATCCAATTTTCAATCCATCTCACCACCTGCCCTCAATAAACACCAAACAAAATCGTCATCATCATGTACTTCAGCCCAACGGTGCCAAGTGTATGGAAATTGAGGTCCAGTTCCCCCACCTCCCCCCAGGGGAAAAACCAGTTCAAACATTTTCCACCACGCGTGCAGGTGCAGCCTAGCGCGCCCATTTCTCGCACCCATTTTCCATTATCAGAAAATTGAATCGAATCTAATGTTGTCCACCACTGGACCAGAGACTTGGTCACGACGACGCACTTTGCTGCCGCAGCGATCGATCAAAATTGCATCAGATTTTGCATCAGTCTGGCGGAGCAGCTCCGGCAACTGGTTCAACGAGGTGGTTCGCCAATTATGTATTTGAGCCACGCGACGAACGCTGCAGACTTGGGGATCGCTTCAACGCATGGGACTCATCGAAAGGCTGATGTAATGTAACGTTAACGTTTTAGGGTTTAAAGTGTGTTTCAACACCGCAATGTTCTCGGCTCAGCCAAACAAGACAAAGTTTCAGTTCTAATCAATGGAAACAGGCCGCCCGCGTGGGTCACACAGAATGTGATTAACTCGTCAAAAATCGAAAAACTTTTTTTTCCCCATCAACGGGAAAACAACTTTGCGGCTCTTCTCGGAACACAGATAGGCCGGCCGCGCGCGAACCTCACAGTTGATCATTGACGTGGAAATTGTAGGGTGGAGTAGGCTATTCTGGATATCATCTGTTTTTTTTTCTTCTTCAAAAGTGGCTTAAATCTATTGAGATACTCAAAAGATACCAACAATAAAATAGTTAAAGTTGAAATCTAGCCCCAAGGATCAAACTGAAACGCATCCACCCTAACTCCCCAGCTATTACCATCCTTTGGGGAAAACTTTGTCTGTTTTTTTCCTCCTCCCTCTGGCACCACCTGGTGATGAGTTGCCAATACGCGGTTAACACTTTGACTTGTTTCCCCCCAGAGTTTAACTAAACGAGAAAAATCGGCTTTCCTCGCCGGTGAAAGCGACGTCCTTCGTTTTTTTCCCCCAGCAGCAACAGAAGTAAAAGTAGCAGCAGCAGCTGATGAATCCTTTTCCCCGGTGTAGACTGTTCTGTGTAAACTGTTCTACCACCTGCTGCTGCTGCAGTATGGTGGAGGAGATTCCCTGGACGGTGAGCACTTTATGGGTTTTGCCAATGCTGGCAAACCTGGCAGTGACGAACAACTTGGACGAGGGCGGAAGTTAAAGGCGAAAGTTTTTGTTCGTTTTGTTATATTTACAGCGAGAATAGTTTAAAAGTGGAGGGAAAGATGCTCAAATAATGTTATCTTTAGGAAAAAAAATAAATTTTAAAGAAGTCTCGTTAAAAAATTAAAAAAGTAAGATATTTTTTAAATTCCAACACAGGGAAAATATACCCATTCTAATCAAACACATATCTTCGTCATATGATGAGTTTGATGCTCGATTAAAGCTCCAAAAATACTAATTAGGCTATAAACTTACTAGCAACAGCACCGCCTCAAGTAAGGACGCAAATTTATGCCCCTTACTGACTAAAAAGATCAAATTTAATGCACTTTTGATCATAATTTCTATTTTGCGAGACCATTTCTCATCATTTTGGTGGCACAGACATCCACACGCAAGATGAGCGGTTAACTGCTTAACGAAAGTCCCCATCAATATTTTTTCACTTGCGCTAACGTTTTCAAAGCTGCTTCCAACTACCGGCAACGTGTTCTTTTGAACATTAGTTAGTCACTCACTTGAAAAATAATCCCGAAATATGTAAATAATTAGCAAGCGCCATCAAAAAAAAGCAAACGCGCCAGGTCTTTTGACGTTTGACTTTTGGCGACCCATTCCAATCGAAGGCTGAAGAAAGCCGAGCGAGAAGCGAAGGCAAATAAAGAACAAAGGGTGGCCACCAACACCACCAACATGCTGGTGCAGCGCCTGTTGGAGTGAGCCAGTGATGCCAGGAAACTTGCTCTATAAATGCTACTTTTTGTGAGTGTTCGCTTAAAATTTCATCACAATTGGCAGACCCAAAAGAGCGCTGGAAGAAAAAAGAGCTTAGCTGAAAATAAAAAAAATGGGCGTGACCCAATGCATTCTCGAGTGATTAGAATACATTTGGGAAATATTTTTTTTAATGCTTGTAAAAGGAATAGCTTAACTTTTAATAATAGTGTAAATAAACAGAAATATTCACAAAAACCTGAATATTCCAGGTTTTCCAGCATTATCCAAACACGACCGCTTATTAGGCTTTAAAATGGGTATATTTCCCCTAACTCATACATTTCAAAACTTGGAATAGAAGAGAGAAAAAACAATCATATGTACAATTTCGAAAAGCTCTGTTTTTAATTAAAAAAAGGTCAAAATCTTGGTGCTCACCCTTAGTTTAGGCTGTATTTTTTTAGAAAAAGCAACAAAACAAATATACTTAAGTCGTACAAATGTGATCGCCTGGTGCTCCAAACTGTAGCCAAATCCCTGAACATATATTGTCAATAAAAGCATGTATTTGAGCATGGCATGGTGATTTAGGGAGAAAAATGTGTATGCTAGAGTGAAAAAAATCAAGAAATTCTTCGCTAAATGATCAAAAAAAATTGCAACCAAAACTGATGCGTGAGGCTTGTAGGAAATTTCACGGACATCATTTTCCTTTTTAACATTAACTTTATGTCCACGCAAAAAGTGACGAATTTAAAATATTTTTTGTATATTGAGCAATTCCAGTTAAAATCAGATTTTTTCTGGTACTTTTGTACCCGACCCTCTCAATTTTCAATGTAACTTTGTAGACATGTTATCCTAGGCATATATAAGCCATTTTTGTGTATATGGAGCCAATAGTACTCGAAAATAACATTTGAGAAGGGCGTAAGGTATTTCAATATTTTTGTATTTTGTAATTTAAAAATTACTGTATCTCGAAGCCGTTGCGTCGTATCAAAAAGTGGTCAAAGACAAACTTGTAGGAAATTGGACGGGCTTTCTGAATAAAATACACTGAAACAAAAATACACGCCACATCTAAGAGATTTTTTGATTAATAAGTCTAAACCTTAAATTTAAAGGTGATGTCATGATTTTTTTTCGTTCAAAATTTATGAGGAAATAGCCTTAAATATAACCCAAAGACTGACGAAAAATGCAGGATGGTATGTCTCTTCTAAAAAAAATACAAAAATCATTTACTAAAACTGTTTTTTTTAAAGTGGTCCAAACGTCAAAATTTGTGTAAACCTGTAAAGGGAATCGATTCTCCAGACAATTTTACATAAAAGTCTCCATATTGACCATTGTCCTATGTCCAATTCTTGGGAAGATACAGCGGTTTCAAAAATGAAAATGTTGATAAAACGTTTTTTTTTGTGGTTTTTGGCAATTTCTATATAACAAACTTGGTTTTTCAGTCTCGTGAATATTTTTAACGGAAAGCTCGTCCAATTTCCCATAAGTTTGCCTTTGACAGCTTTTTGATTTATATCGTTTTTATATTTATGTAATCAAATTTACTATCCTGGTTTATACCACACTGAAAAAAATATTCTATTTTCAGTTATAAGCAATGTAGGGGAACAGCATCTTATTCCAGCGTGCCTCTAATGTTGGCAGGTCAGAACTTTGACATTCAATTGAAGCTAATTAAAAGCGTTTTCATCTGAAATCGAGTGATAAATAGCTCAATATGAAGTGAGCAAGCAAGTTTCTATCAAAAGTTATGCAAAATTAGTTGTTTAAATATTGAAAATCAGCAAATTGGATGGAGTTAGGAGCGAGTGCTTAACCTGCCAAACATACGAGAATTTCCCCTAATTAAGCTTATATCTGTAAGCCCTTACATCCAATTGAAATGCTGTCAAAGGCAAACTTTTGGGAAATTGTACGAGCTTTCCGGTAAAAATATTTACGAGTCTGAAAAACCAAGTCTGTCATATGGAAATTGCCAAAAACCACCAAAAATCCCGTTTCTTCAACATTTTTATTTTTAAAACCGCTTTCCAAGGATTGGACATAGGACAATGGTCAATATTGAGACTTTTATGTAAAATTGTCTGGAGAATCGATTCCTACTACCGGTTTTCAAAAATTTTGACGTTTAGGCCACTTTTCAAAAATACAGTTATAGTAAGTGATTTTTTGTATTTTTTTTAGGAGAGACATACCATCCTGCATTTTTCGTCAGACTTTTGGTTATATTTAAGGCTATTTCCTCATAAATTTTGAACGAAAAAAAATCGTGACATCACCTTTAAATTTAAGGTTTAGACTTATAAATCAAAAAATCTCATAGATGTGGCGTGTATTTTTGTTTCAGTGTATTTTATTCAGAAAGCCCGTCCAATTTCCTACAAGTTTGTCTTTGACCACTTTTTGATACGACGCAACGGCTTCGAGATACAGTAATTTTTAAATTACTGTTCTCAAATGTTATTTTCGAGTACTATTAGCTTCATATACACAAAAATGGCTTATATAGGCCTAGGCTAACATGTCTACAAAGTTTCATTGAAATTGGAGAGGGTCGGGTACAAAAGTACCAGAAAAATTCCTGATTTGAGCTGGAATTGCTCTTATATTGCATTTTACACTGAATTCGAAGCACGAATCACAAGTTTTCATGTTTTATATAAAATTTGTTCAACTGAAATTGTCTATAAATTTGGAGATTTTATTCAATTGTGTTTCGAAAACACATATTATTGATTATTTACAAAATTATTAAACCTTCTCCTAGTGGAAAATTGTCCAAAGAATCCGAGAATGCATTCCGTTTTCGATTCAAAATCATGTACATTGAGAAAATCATGACACATTGAGAAGTTTAAAATAATTACTTTCATCAACATTTTCTCATCTATAGCCAACTAACTTTTTGAACTTTTCAAAATTTGATGAAAAGTTTAATTTGAGGTTCTTTGAACACTACTCTACTACGGTCTGTATGATTCTAAACAATTCCGTACAAATTTTAATTGTGGAAAAATCGTAAACCTATCAAAGTCCCCCCGTTTTACGGTACCAAACAGTTTTAAATATTTTTTGTATCAAAAAGGTGTGCAATTTAAACTGCAAAAAAAGAACCCGTGCAGGTGGGAAAAAATCGAAAAGTTATTGTTAGGAGGTAAGAACTTGTTATCCAAACATTCAGATTACCTGTTATAATAACAGAGATTTGTTCGAAAGTAACTCATTCTGCTATCAAAAAAATTTCATAAAAAATCGATAACAGAGAACAAAAAGGCTCCCGATAACTCAATTTGGTATTGGTGAGACATTTTTTTTGCGCTGTTAAATAAATGATTTACATTTTATGACCGTAATATTGTCCTTGAAATTTGTTCAAACTTTTCCCATGGTTCTAGCCATATTTTGCAAAATAAAAAAAATAACATATATGGTTGAAAAAATTGGTAAAATAAAAGTAAAATTCAACAATAAAAATACAAAAAAAAATAAAAAAAAACTCTAAGAATTTTGAGATCGATTTGCGCAAAGCGATTCAATTTTGTATGATAATTTGTATGGGAAACCCATTTTTTTGCAGGCCTGATACTTACGCGCTTTCGTGGCAGAACAATGCCAAGCTCTCAGTGAGCTGATGATAAAGTGCATCTACAACCGGTACACTGTCTTTTGCAGCGAAGTTTTTCGACGGCAAAAGACAAAATAATCTGTGATTTAGTTTAATTTTAGTTGAAGAGCGAACAATTAATATTATTATTATTATTATTGTTATTACTGATTATAAAATTAAAAAATATCAAAAAGGCACTTTAAGGTAGATTGAGTTGGTCTCCCAAATTCAAGTTCCAACTTTGCGCCCGCAAGGTATGCAACACATGGTCCCGAACCATTCTGTAGAACGCCAAAGGATATCGGGAAGAGGATATTTTCCCCCGAAAACAACCAAACCTCCCACGAGGACGAACGTAGTACAGGTAATTCAGTCTCGGAAAAGCCAATACTGCAAGCTGTTTCGCGCCGTTTTGTGGGAACGGATGTTTGCCCCGAGGGACACACGCATGATTCGCACCCGGGAATCGATGTTGGGCGGTTGAACACGGAGTTTTCAGTTAACAACTGGTGAAATTGGTGTTCGATAATCACATGTTTACTGAAACTGATTAATATCAGCCAATTCCACGAAATTCGCTCACCTTTACTACTTGCCCGTCCCAGCTGCCCCAGGGGGATGGCGGACTGGACGTAACCGGTCAGCACCAGCAGTCCCAGCCAGCCCACCACGAACCGTCCGTTGAACATCGTTCGTCACTTCCGGGAACCACTCAATCACTTTCAGAACCACGAGCCTCACGTATTTTCACTTTTCCTTCGAAATCACCAGGATTTAAAATCGCTCATCGGCAAATTCTGCCCGGAATCGCCTTCGACGCGGCAGCAAATCCCGGAAAATCCAGCTGTCCGGAATGCAATTGACACTGACCCTTGTCTGCTCACGTTCTTCTTTGCGCCTTCGTGACGCTATTCCCGCAGTAAATCCGCCGTAGAATCCCTTTCTAAATCCCTTACACTCTCTCCAGCAAGCTTGTCTTCCGGATCCCCGCAAACCTTCACAACCTCCAAACTCCACTCACAGAACCTTGCTTCCGAATTCCCCCCCAAACCAAATCCATCAAGTAGGCCGAAGGTATTCCACGTTAATTACGGCGCCCCGAGTAGGCCACGGGTCAGCAAGCAACACGCGTCGTCCGAGGTAACACACACTCACGGAACAAGCTAGGCACGGTGTACGAGCGCGCGCGCGTCAATCCTCTACGGAACGGTCTTGACAACTGAAGGCAACCGTGGGGATGCTGCGCGCCGGAGGATTCTGGACCAGGACCTTCGAAGAATGGCTCTCTCGAGTGGACACAAAGAGATCAGGCGAGAGAGAGAGAGAGAGAGTGAGAGCGATGCTTATCACGCCGTGAGAGTGTGAGAGTAGCACGTTATCATCAAGCTTCCAGTGAGTTACCGCGGGCGGACACGTGGGAGCGTTCGCCGGATGGCACGTGCCGGTGAGTGCCGGCGGTGAGTGTGTGTGGTGAGAGTAAACATTGGGAACTTGAGAATGGGGCTGAGAACAAAACAAGTTTGCGAGTTTGGCAAACTGTCAAACACAAAAACAAGTGCAAGTTTGTTTGTGTGCCATAGTCTTATAGCTCCTTTAGACTAGAAAAAAAAGAAACTAGAAATTAAATAAATACAACGATACCTATATTTCAAGAAATCAATCATTTAAAAATCGACTAAATATTAGGTACTCTTGTTACTGGGGGGGGGGGGAATTGTCCATGCTCCATACAAAAAAGATTTTCAATAGACAATTGTCCAGTAGTGGGGGGAGGGGGGGGGGGTGTTGAGCTTTCAAAAAAAGTGTTTATGGATGGTTATTTATGAAAAATTGAGTACAGAGAAACCTCTTTTTACGCGGTGGCGTTACGCTTTTTATTTCGTCGATTGCTCTTAAACCATACAATATTTTTGCAAGCTTCAAAATGCGTTTTGTAGATCTGAACAAAACCTACAAATTGCTTTTAAAAGACTGCAAAAATGTTGCGTCTTTTCAGAGAAATCCACAAATTAGTAAAACGTAACGCATCGCGAAAAAAGAGGTTTCTCCGTATGACGTTTTAGAGTAATCGAAAAAAACACAAATCGTAACGCCTACGCACTAGGCGAGGTTTGACTGTACTCTTGTCACGGTTGTCAAAAACTTTAACTAAATTTTCCATAAAATGCGGCATTGTGTGAAAATTTGAAATGAGATTTTTATTCAAAATAACGGTAAATTTGGGGCCATCCATAAATTACGTGGACACTTGGAGAGAGGGGGGGGGGTATGCCGATAGTCCATGCTCCATACAAAAAAATGGACAATTGTCCAGTAGGGGGAGGGGGCGGGGTTGAGCTTTAAAAAAAAATATCCACGTGGTTTATGGATGGTCTTTTATGAAAAATTGAGTACAGAGAAACCTCTTTTTACGCGGAGGCGTTAGGTTTTTAACTAACCGAAGATTTTTTTTGCAAGGTTCAAAAAGCATTTTGAAGATCTGAACAAAACCTACAAATTGCTTTTAAAAGATTGCAAAAATATTGCATTGTTCCAGAGAAATAGTCAAATTAGAAAAAAAACGTAACGCATCGCGTAAACAAGGGTTTATCTGTATTATAAAAATTCAAATACGAAAAAAAATGACTGTCTAACGAAATCATGTAATAATGATTATACAAAATTTCACGTCCTTGGATACTTATATCGCAAATTGTAAAACATTTAGTATTTGAAAAAATGCACAATTTGTTTGGAGAAATTTTAGTATTCTACAAAAAAAATAAGGTAAGTGAACAGTGAAAAAATGCATATGTATTTTGAGAAATTTTAGTATTTTACTTAAAAAATTACGGTAAGTAATCCAAATTGATTATTTTAAAAATGTAAATTTAACTAAAGCTACGTCATATAATACCATATTGCAAATTAGGAAAATTTTAGATTTAAAAAAATGTGCAATATTTTGTGATAATATGAGTTTGGCACCCATAGGAAATATAAAAAATGGAATATTTTCCAGAATATGATATTTCGTAAAAATTACACCAACAGTACCGTAAACTAGGGTGACTTTGATAGTCTAGGGTAACTTTGAAAGGTTTTTCAAATGCCCATCAAATTAATATCTAAACATTTTTAAGAATTTTGAGTATGTGAGCATGAAGGGATAGCTTATTATCGAACAAATATACAAAAATGTGACTGTTACATTGGATGTATCAAAATAAGTGGCCAAATCAAATTTTCGAAAAAATTAAAAAAAAAACAGTGTTTACAATATGGGGATCCAATGATCAGAATTATTTCATACGTCGATAGCAATATTTTTTTGTAAAATACTTAAAACTTTACCAAAACTTGAAAAAATACAAAAATTTTGTTTTTTTTATATTAAAAATACTAAAATTTTGTGTTTTTAACAAAATGGGTATGAAATAATTGAGTATTTTTCATACTCAAAAAGTTCACAAAACTACGTACTTTGGAAAAAATCATTAAAATTTCAGTTCTTTATAAAATGGGTATCATATAACCGGATTTTTGTTACTAAAAATCTAAAACTTTTAGATTTTTTTTTAATACGTAGACGTTTTGTAAAAATTTCGATTATTTTCATAAAATTGTGTTATAACTTTTGAAATGTATAAAAAAAAATCCCGATTATTTGATGCTCATTGTATAAAAAATAAAAATTAAGCATTTTCAAAAATGTGTGTTAAAACTTTCAAAATGGTTGATAAAATCCCGATCATTTGATTTCCGTATAGCAGAAAAAATAATTTGAAGCATTTTTTCGAGAAACGTATCGGAAAAACGGAAAAATACATATCTTTGTGAAAGTGTTCATGTTAATTTAATTGTAGTGGATAGCTGACATCATCCCGATTCCAAACCACTATAGTTAATTGAAGATTGGTTGTTTTTGCATATATTTTTGTAATGTTTTTAGAGATAATAACCTGAAGCAAAATTAAACTGAAATTTTTTGACAGTTTCATACATTTAATAACAAAACAAAAAAGTTGCCCAATCACCTAACTTTATGACGCAATGGAACGGTTTCAATAACTTACACTTATCTGTACAGAAAACCCTCGGCAGAGCCTCGATGGATAAATGCGTGCTGAAAAAGTCTTTTTATTGCAACTTTTTGCATAAACTGGTGAAATGGTACCACTTGTATTGGAAAAGGTTAAAGGTTTTTTTTTGGTGGCAGTTATCTGACAAATTGAACAAATTTTCAATACTTAAACAATTGTAAAAAGGTTAAAACTGTTTAAAATTGATGTTCGATAATTGCTCGCCCTAATTTAATGCGGAAATGTCACATTTTCAAACGGTTGTTACAACATTTCAACAACTTCTGTGGTTGAAGTAATGCCTTGTTCCATATTAAATTTCATTCAAGTCTTCAAAAGTTAATAAAAAAAAACAACTTGTAGTATTTTTTGCACCTTTTACGTTACCCTGCCTAATCTCCCTCGTCCAGCCTACTACTCGAGGACAAAACCTGTAAACGCACGTCCACTGTCATGACCTACTATCTCACATTCCAGCACCGCAGAACGTGCCCGCCCTAAATTTTCACTCCACCAAACCCAAACTCATGGCCAGCTTAGTCTGGCAGCGATACTCACCCCCCTCGGAAGCAGCAGCAGCATGATCCTCCAGCCCTGTTGGTTGTCATTTATCCTGCTAATCTTGGCGTGGCTTCCTTCGGGAAGCAGCTTTGAACCGTTCACCCAGCACGACCTGGCCGCCGAAACGCTGGACTGTTTCGTGCACTTGGGCGTCCCACCTGGGCGCGTTCGGCTCTACCAGGCCGGACTCTTTCCGGACGATCCCGGCACGTGGTGCCTGGTGCGGTGCGTGGCCATCAAGCTGGACCTTTACGGCGATCGGTGCGGACCGGATGTGGACAATCTGTACGTGCAGTTCGGGGGGATGGCTGGAGGTCAAAGTGAGGTTAGGTTCAAACAGGCCGCGCACAGTTGTATTGCTGGGTTGGCGGATCAGTACCGAGGGGCCTGTGAGCGGGCGTACCACATGATGATCGATTGCTTTGGGGAGCAGATCCGGAAGTTGGTTGCACAGAATCGAACCGACCCCTGCGCGGATTGTTACCGAATGTTTGACGTCCTGTACCGTTCGACCATGGTCGAGAAGAAGCCCAGTGACAAGTGCGGCAAAAGTGGCAAATGTAACACCAAGAAGAAGAAGAAAAACTAATCGCTGAATAAAGTTGATTGTCACAAGTTTTAGCAAGCTTTTACCGAGCGGTAATACAATTTGCACCGTGGGACAGAGATGGCTAATTTCGATAAAAGTTTCGTTTTTTTCTGCGGCTTCGTCCACCGCTGTGGAGGCCGTGGAAGCTTTTAACGTTGACACCACACGATGGTTCACTTCAGGAAAAACCACTTCGAGCGCCCATGTGACAGAGTGGCTGGAGAAAACGAATCTCATTACGTTGGTCAGCCTGTGTGCGTGCACCGGTTATGGGTGTGTTTTGCGGGGTCGTTTAGAAAATAGGAGTTTTAAAATGCATTTCGCTATTCCAAATGAGGGTTAAGATATATTTGACTTCAATATGAAGGAACCATTTTTGAGATAAACTACGTCGTTTAGGAACGGCCCCAGCAAACAAGAGAGGTAAACTTCGCTGCAGTGGATGACTGAGCAAAAAAAACAAGGCTGTTGAAAAAGGCAACGCATGCTGCGTCGAATGTGCGGCAACGTGCAACTTTGTTGTCTATTTATATTTACCAGAGTCAAAAGGAAAAAGTTAACCGACTTTATGCAGGCGTGCTTGCAACTTTTAAAATTAATTATTTGAAGCGGATAATTGTGGATTTAACATTTTAAAAACATTAAGCATAGTGAAGAAAATGATTATTTTATGTGGTATTTTAAGAACGATTTTCCGGTAAATTTTGAAGGAAGCAGATACAAAGTTGAATAAAATTTGTCTTTTTTAACAATTAAAACAATTTGAGTTGTGATTTTATTTTTATTGGTTGTTTAGGATTCTTTTAAGAGCAGATTTTCAAAAAAATTGTAGGGGATAACCATTATTTTAAAATTAAAATTTTATTTAGATTGGTAAATTAATAAATAATTTTTCAGATTTATTTCATTGCACAAAAAAATCAAAGAATCAAATATCATCCCAGTTTTTCATGATTTATCTTTTTTTTTCCAAAATAGTTTAACCCTTTCAAGCCTGAATTCTGAAAAAAAAAATTTTGAGTTTATTATGGGGAAATGATTCTTATGACCATACGAAAATTATAGACTACTTTTGAAAATTTTCAATTTTTGGTCATATATTACCCATCAGACAAAATCAGTATGTAAAAAAAGTATTTACACCCCTTGGGCACTATGCACATTTTGTGATGAAACATGTAAAAAATTTAAAGTTTGACACAAGCTTCCCATGCGCCAGTGCCAACGCACACCGCGGGTTTGGTTTTCTAGCTTCGGTACGTGCCTGAACCCATTTTTGTATTGGTATCTTGGTACATCGTACCAGCGCACCACGACACTCTCGGCTCGCCCCATCGGTTTTGTGTCTGGCACTCACCCATGGCATGAACACAGCGTGCCGTGGTACGTGTCGTGGTATTGAACCCGTTTTGTACCGCCAGCGCGTACCACGGCACGTCCCTCGGCTCGTAACGAGTGAAGCACCTTGGCTCATATACCGGGTTCATGCCATGGGTGAGTGCCAGACACAAAACCGACGCGGCAAACCGAGAGTGTCGTGGTGTGCTGGTACGATGAACCAAAATACCCTCGGTTCGTGTGAGTCGGGTACGGGTGTAAACCGAACAAAGCAGGCGCAAAGCAAACCCGAGGTACAGTTGAACCGCGTGTACCGCACGGTGCAGGGAAGCTTGGTTTGACAGGAACCTAGTACAACGTTTTGTTCAGAAACTCATGCCAAACATTTTGCTACAAAAAGCTCATGAAAAGATGATTTCTATAAAAAGTTATATAACAAATACTATTACGAAAATAAAAAAGGTGCAAAAAAAGTTTGTACACCTTTGGAAAAATTAACACAAATAATGTTATTTGTTGACAAATCACCATAAATCCAGTCTCCCAACTCCAAATAGGCATCCTTGACTGATTAAAAAAATAATTTGGATTGAATATAAAGTTTACTAACTACTTAGTTTAAAAGTTTATATAACTCTGGAAATTCTATATAAAACTTATCTAAACTTAATTTTGCAAACTTTTAATTCAACTAAATGTCAATATATTACCATAGAATTGCTAAATAAACATTTTGGAGTGGGTATAACACCGTTTTGGGGGTATTTGTATCGATAGAATAGATTTTTCGTTGGAATTTCGTACCAACCCGGAATTACGTCATAGGAAAATCCGCCGGCATCCGAACCGGTCCACGATTCACAAGTGTGGCTATGTGTCATCGGAAAGGGCATAAAATTTCCGATCTTTCGATACCCATACATCTAGGTTTTCTTTAAAACCTACGTTTTTAAATACCTGGGCAAAAAGTAAGTTTAATCCACGAGAACAAAATTACGAAATTCCATATATTTTGGCAGGTTGCTCAAACGAAACCATAACAACGTTTTTGCTTAGGTATTTAAAAACGTGGGTTTTATAGAAAACCTGGATGTATGGGTATCAAAAAATCGGAAATTTTATGCCCTTTCTGATGCCATATAGGTTGACTTAAGAATTGTGGACCGGTTCAGATGCCGGCGGATTTTCCGACGACGTAATTCCGGGTTGGTACGAAATTCCAACGAAAAATCTGTTCTATCGATACAAATACTCCAAAATGTTTATTAAGCAATTCTATGGTAATATATTGACATTTATTTGAATTAAAAGTTTGCAAAATTAAGTTTAGATAAGTTTTATATAGAATTTCCAGAGTTATATAAACTTTTATACTAAGTAGTTAGTAAACTTTATATTCAATCCAAATTATTTTTTTAATCAGTCAAGGATGCCTATTTGGAGTTGGGAGACTGGATTTTATGGAGATTTGTCAACAAATAACATTATTTGTGTTAATTTTTCCAAAGGTGTACAAACTTTTTTTGCACCTTTTTTATTTTCGTAATAGTATTTGTTATATTACTTTTTATAGAAATCATCTTTTCATGAGCTTTTTGTAGCAAATTGTTTGGGATGAGTTTCTGAACAAAACGTAGTACTAGGTTCCTGTCAAACTTTAATTTTTTTACATGTTTCATCACAAAATGTGCATAGTGCCCAAGGGGTGTAAATACTTTTTTTACATACTGTAGGGTTAAATTAACTCTTGAAAAATATCTCAAATTTAAACTCGTGTTTGAACTTAAGGCTCAAGCAAACAAATATTGGTGTTCAAAATTGTCTTAAAAGGTACACTGGGCAAGACAATGTATTGATATTTATATGGGACCATTCACAAACCACGTGGACACTTTTTTGGAAATCTCAACCCTCATCGTGGACAATTTTCATAAATCTTGCTGTATGGAGCGTGGACAATCGCCAATTAGGGCAAAATATTTTCAGATGTTTTCAAATATTCAGTTTTGAGAATCTTTACATATTTTACTTGAAAACCCCAACTAATAACATTTATGTTGAAACGTGGTGCTCTTAAATATGTTCAGCCGATCCGGAAATATGTTTTTTGAAAAATATGCGACGAAAAATGCCATATTTTTGACCACCCTATTTCTAATCGCCAAAAAATATGGGTCTTATTATTTTGGGCAAGGAACTCTCATTCCTGTTTGATGTGGAAAGGCTGTATTTTAATGTTAAGAAAACCTAAAAGCTTACCTTTCTTGGTCTTCAAAATTTTCAATAAAAACAAACATCTCTGCAACCAATATTTGGACCAACTTGTACAAAAAAGGAAAGCGATGGAAAAACGAAAAGAGTTTTTTAGGAATGAACGCAATTTACATTATTTTCGAAAGACAGTAAAAAAATTAACTAAAAAATGATTCAAACTTTACATAATGCATTGAAAATTACCAAATAGAATTTTGAAATTGCAAATTTGATTTTATTTAAAATCGCTTTTTGTTTTTATTCAGAAATTATTATTGAAACACTCAGCGCCGAACATAGCCGAACACGTTTTCGTGTTTACATACTCGCGATTGACATTTTCCTTTTCTCTGTCATTCCCGTAACAGCGATTAACCACAAAAGCCGCCACAAAACCAATTTTGCAAACGCAGTTTAACGGGACGTCATGCGTGGTCGGCTCCTAATCGCCATCTCGCGTTCTCTCATTGCAGGTTTCGGAGAGATTGAGAGGCACAGCGGTGAGAGCGCATAGTCGAGGGAAAGGGGAGGAGTGATAGAGAGAAAATGACATCGCTGGGAATCACGAGACACAAGAAGAGAGCTAACTAGCTACAGGGACGGTCGCTATACTCTCGGATGTTTTTGGTGCAGAGAGAATCAATTGATAGCTTTTCTATCACTCATTTGCAACACTGCTGCAAATTATTGGAAAAAACCTCTATTTTTGCATGTCCAAAAATGAAAGGGGTCGTATCGCCCCTTTGTCACAATATATCAAAAAAACGGACCTCGGATTCGTCATCAGGGACAAAAGTTACTCCTTAGAACAAAGTTTCACGCAAATCGAAGAGGGGTCGGGGCAACTTTTCTCGATTTCGTGTGAGTTGGTAGAGAATTACCCGTTTAACTTTTGCCTTCCTCACCTAAAAAATCACTCGAAAACCGAAATTCTTGATTTGACCTCATAGACCCACCTTCATGTATACATATCGACTTAGAATCAAATTTTGAGCAAATATCTGTGTGTGTGGTGGGATGTTAATCAAAAAAAATTGCACTGAGTTATCTCGGCACTGGCTGACCCTATTTGGACCGTTTTCGCATTCGACCCGTCTTGGGGTCCCATAAGTCGCTATTGAAAATGATATATCAAAAGTTATGCTAAAAAAACGATTTTAGCAAAAGTCCGGAAGAATGTAAAAAGAGTGGTTTTAGTAAGCCCGTCATGTTATAAATTTTTAGAGAGGTATTCGAAAGACCTTTTCAACACGTTCAAAAGATCTGACGACCCTATCAAAAGTTATAAGCACTTATGTGTTATTTATGAACTTTTCACAGGCCGGATCTCAGATATTTTGACAAAAAACGTCCTTTTATATCTATTTTGGGTAGCATTACCCTCTAAATGTGAGGAAGGCACCAACCATCTAACGGTGGATTAAGTAACGTTTTTTTTTTAATGAAAATTTGATCATTTTAAATTTAACTCACAAAGGTTGTTTTTTTTTCAAAAAGAAAAAATACGAGTCTCGATCATCTACATTATATATCTTTTGTTTCATTTCCGTTTTGAAGCAACAGTTTCTAACAAATGTTAAGAAATGATATGAAAAAAAAAAAAAAAACAAAAATATTTTCTGGATTTCAGATTGTTATGACATAACTACAGTAACCGTTAGAGTTTCAAAAGTAGTTTTCAAATTTTGTAATTATTTTTGTAGGTCCTTTTTGGTGGTCCTGAAAACTTTAAATAAATAAACTGTTGATATTGCTCTTGTCAATTGATGCGCCTTAAGGAAGTATCGTAAATATGGTTTTTAAAAAGGTCTACCAAATTCAAAACAATATATCATAATCAAACCAAAATTTTATAACCACAGTACAAAGTTGATGTAAATAGCTGCTGACTTTAAAATTATTTCACACTTATTGAGGCAATTGAGTTTGCTTGCGCGTCAACATCGCTATCTGATTCCGATCACAGTTAGGGAGTAGTAAAACGATATCGATATCGGTCCTCAATTTCCCAATAAAACCTTTTGAAGAAGCCGAATCTGCTGCTAAATTATTTATTTTCAATCATACATGACGTACGGCTGATCTTCACGGTAAACATGCTCATTGCACGGTTGAACTGGCTGTTTTGTACACCTGCTCGGCTGATAGATGATCTCTGCCAGGACACGTGGCTTCGGGGTCGGTTTTGGGGCTTTGTAGGACTTGACCAGCTGAACACATGGTTCTTGCGGTTTCGGGACTAGATTGCTGCAAGGTGTTGGAGGTACCTTCACGGGTTTGTACTTTGGCTGGACGATCACTTCTTCCGAGGACTGAGGCTTGCTGACGATCGCATCTTCTTCACAGGATTGCTCTGGCTTGGGCTGGCGACACCGCACAAGGCACCACTTTTCCTTGAAGGTGGCTTTTGGTAAGGACGGTGGCCGTGGCTTCGATGCCGGCTTGCTGATGTAGTAATCGGATTCCAGCAGTCGATCCACCAAGTCGCCGGACGCTCCAACGACCAGGATGGCACAAGCCACCACTGCCAACAGCGGAGTGGAAATCGACATGACGAATTGGAGGACTTGGAGGTGCAACGCGTTTTATAGCTAGAAGGTTACGGAATGTCACGTGGACTCTGATACCAGTGAGAATTCACTGTTCGCGGAAATGTCGCAATAATAAAAACAAATGTTGTTAGATTGCAGACTTAAACGCTAAACGCTTTTATTGAGGTCACTTAATTAAGTGTGTACAACTGGCAAGTTTCGACGTTTCCGGGAAGACAGCTGCGCAGCTTCGAGTAGTAGATGTACCCCTCCAGACACTGTTCCCAGTGGGCTTCACCGTTGCAGTCGTAGTACATTCCACAGTCGGTTTCGCTCACGCTGAAACACTCCGGGATGGGATCCTCGACGATCGGCAGCTCGGTGGTCGGAGCAGGAGCTTGGAAGCATACGGCACCCGAGGACTTGACACAGGTCAACGATACTGCGTCGAAGCTCTTGTTTCCCTCGCAGCTTTTAGAAGTCCCCTTGGACTTTTCACACTTGATGTACTTGCTGCAGTTCTTCATGTCCGGAAACTTGGTGCCATCTTTCTGCCCCTTGCAGACATTGGTACCGGTGTTTTCCTTGGACGATGCTGGCTTGGCACAAGCAGTGGCCACCAGAGCCAACAGGACAGCGAACTTCAACGAGGACTTCATTCTGATATGATGCTTGATTCGCTTCAAACGTATCACTGACCTACTCCTTACAAGTTAAGCCTTTTATACCGTGATAATCCCAAACACCCGGACGTCTTCCAATCAATTTGACGTCAATTCCAGATAGGTACCCTATCGGAAGTGCTGGATTCGCCTCGTCAGCTACCAGTAATTAAGTTATTACTCTCCAAATGACCATTGCACACCTCCCACAGGCTGCCGAAAATAAACACTCACGTCGTTTCTTATCAGCTGTTTTGCAGGAACAACAAATTGGATCTTCCTACCGGTTTTACATCGCTCGCCCAGACAACAATTGGTAGGAGGGTCATATCTCCGGTGTTTATGCTTTCCGACTCATAAATCTAAAGATGATTGGAGCCGATTTGAAGGCATGAATGGAATGCGACAGTTTGTCTGGGCCTTCGATCATAAAATTAATGTTTTTTCTTAAAAATAACTCACGTGTCTATTTTAATATTTGATTTGGTCGTTAGACTTACAAATTTGATGATCATATATATTTGAGGTTTTTTTTTTAAATTAAAAAGATAAATTGATCAAAATTTATTTTTTTTTTTCATAAAAATAAAAAAAAATGTTGCAGAAAAAACAATTGTTAAGCATGTTTCAATTTGTATCCACCTACCAAAAAAAACCCGGTAAATATAAAAAAAAATCAATTCTAAAAACTTCTAACTTATAAATAAAATTGAATAAGTCGTTCAAAGAATTCAATATCCGATTCGAACTCATTTTTTTTTTGAGAATGTTTTTAAAATTATAGTAAACTTACTTGAAAAACATAATAAAATCTGTTGAATTTTTAGAGCAAGTCAAATTTTCAAATCACAAGGGTTGAAATATTTAATCTTAACTGCTGAGCAGTTCTCTTTCAAATCCGAAAATGAATTTTATTTGTATTTTTTTTATTTGGAGCAAACTTTGTGGGGGCCTTCCCTTTGACCAAAGAGGCTTTTTTGTCCACTAAAACAAATCAAACAATCTCGAAAATAAAAAAAAATACGTATTTTGGGAAATTGAGTTTTTTTGAAAAAAAATTTAATAAAAAAATCGGGAATTTTTTTTCCGTGTGTCTTTTTTTCCTAATAGTCTTCAACAATACCTACAATTTTGCCAAAGACATTGATCAGAAAATTCACCCAAAAGTTACAGCTGTTTGAATATATACGTGTTTGTATGGACAGCTGCCAAAATTGTATGGATACTTGTATGGGTGAACCAATGACACAAAATAGCTTTATTTTGTACCCTCCAAAGTTTGAGCCAAACCAAAACATACAAAAATGAAAAATGGTCGAAATCGGCCGATTTCGTAGAGAAATGCTTAAATTGAAAAATAATAAATATTGATTTTACTTATTAGTTTCAACAGAAATGTTTTTGAAATTCGTTTTTATTCGTAATGTTAACACGCTGATGCTGATTCGAGAAAAGTAAGCAAAAATTTATGAGATAAAATAATGCTGTGAAACATATGTTTTTTTTAAACTGAATAAGGCTGTTGCAAATATTTTTCAAAATTTATGTCACCCCCTCTCCTCTTCAAAAATGGATTCGATAAACGGAAAATTTAAATGGAAATATAAGTCAATAATCAACTCAAAACAATCTTAAATGCCTTTTTCTGCATTGGTCATCATATTTAGCATAGATGGGCTCGTTTAAGAATATTTGGAATTTTTATGAAATTACATCGCAAAAACTTTTTTCTCACAAAAATAAACTTTTCTTCAATACTTAGAAATTTTGGAAGATTATGATTGTAAAACAATTTAATGCATTTTAAAACACTTTTTCTATTCAAATAATGAAATCATAGCCTGTAATTTCATACATTTCAATCAATATTCGCAACGGCCTAATAAATAATTGATAAAATTATGAATAGATCGATTTAAAAAAGTTGAAATGCAAGTAACACAAATCAACCAAAATCGGTTTGGAAAAATAATTATTTAATATAGATTTTTATATTACTTGTCATTTCAATTTTTATTTTTAAAATATCATTACACATATAAAAAATACTGTATTTTAACCTGGGTGATGAATAGAGAAAATGCATAACGTGATTTTCGAATGGTCCCACTTTGCTTCCATTTACAAAGAAGAAGGCTGTTCAAACACAAGCATGACTTTTTTCTTTCTGGCAAATGAGCTGTTTTATAATCAGTAAGATGTGTTATATTTTGATATAAAACAATAATGATCGATAACAA
The DNA here is from genome assembly GCF_015732765.1 of Culex quinquefasciatus. Classification (NCBI taxonomy): domain Eukaryota; kingdom Metazoa; phylum Arthropoda; class Insecta; order Diptera; family Culicidae; genus Culex; species Culex quinquefasciatus. The sequence continues at coordinate 24,571,707 of NC_051863.1, forward strand.
TACTCTCTACTTTTGGCGAACAGTAAATTGGTTCCACTTTGACAGTTCAAAATTGATGCTGTTTTGCGAACCACTATTCAGCACCCAGGTATTAACCAACACAATAAATTAAATTATTGAAATTATTGAAAAAAAAAATTAAAACTAAGAATACATGCCATTATAATGCCTGAATTCCCAGTTTACGTCGAATTTTCAAAGCAATGAAGCAAAAAGTAATAAAAATATGTTCAAAAACCGCGAAATTATGTCTTAAATTTTGCAATTCCTCGATAAATTGTCGAAAATATAAGTAACAATAGCTTAAAAATAGTAACGTTTCAAAAACAGTTGACAATTGTTTGTTAATTTTGTTCACCGAAAGTTTGTGTCCTTGGTTATGAATGTAAAAACATTTTATGATTGATTGTGAATTTTGATGTAATGGCTTCAAAAAACTCAAAATTTTGAACATGCAATATGACTAAGCTTTAATTCGTTAAAAGAAAACTTAATGATGTCATGACTGTTTTTAAATACAGTGAGTCAAATATTTGTCCGTACCCCCCCGTACGGAAAATGTTTGTGATATAAAAGTACATAACATTCGACTAAAGTGCCATGTTTTATACATCAATCGATGCGGCAGAATATCCTCTTTAAGACACTGTCATGGGATTTGCAAAAAACTTTTTCTTAAAAAATACAAAAATAGTTTACTGAAAAAAGTCAAAAAAGAGGTCAAATAATTGTCCGTACACCTAGTAAAAGTACAAAATCTGATCGATTCAAGTGAATTTATTTATGAAATGTTGTTTCTGTGTCAAATACTAGTACCTCTAGCCAGTTTGTTACAACTTTGAACTTCTGATAACTTTGTTTAGTTAGTTTATATTAAAAATTGGTTTAAATTTAGTATTTTTAAGTAAAACTTATCAAAACATAAGTTTATAAACAACTATTTTTATAAAATTGCTATTTTATGATGTAAGAGTCTCTATTGAACAAGTTTCAACAAAATTTGTTCAAAATATACATTGTTTTCATATTTTTTATTGACATTTTTCGATCAAAAATACTGTTTCGGAACAATACCGTTAAACAATCCGGATTGTCCCGGAACCGGTATAACCCCTCGGTGGGAAAATTTGTGGTGGTCAGATAGAGGACAAAAAAACCCACCTCTTGCAATTTGAAGCATCCAATTTCATCCACTACAGCCCGATTGCGAGTCCCTAGTCTGTAAATTTAAATTTTCACTTTCCGTGCTGAGAATTTCTGTACCGTCCTGGGTCAGAATGTTTTGCTTGAGGAATTTGAAAATTTCAAATTTCAGACTAGGGACTCGTAATCGGGCTGTAGTGGACGAAATTGGATGCTTCAAATTGCAAGTGGTGGGTTTTTTTTGTCCTCTATCTGACCACCACAAAATTTCCCCCCGAGGGGTTATACCGGTTCCGGGACAATCCGGATTGTTTAACGGTATTGTTCCGAAACAGTATTTTTGATCGAAAAATGTCAATAAAAAATATGAAAACAATGTATATTTTGAACAAATTTTGTTGAAACTTGTTCAATAGAGACTCTTACAACATAAAATAGCAATTTTATAAAAATAGTTGTTTATAAACTTATGTTTTGATAAGTTTTACTTGAAAATACTAAATTTAAACCAATTTTTAATATAAACTAACTAAACAAAGTTATCAGAAGTTCAAAGTTGTCACAAACTGGCTAGGGGTACTAGTATTTGACACAGAAACAACATTTCATAAATAAATTCACTTGAATCGATCAGATTTTATACTTTTACTAGGGGTACGGACAATTATTTGACCTCTTTTTTGACTTTTTTCAGTAAACTATTTTTGTATTTTTTAAGAAAAAGTTTTTTGCAAATCCAATGACAGTGTCTTAAAGAGGACATTCTGCCGCGTCGATTGATGTACAAAACATGGCACTTTAGTCGAATGTTATGTACTTTTATATCACAAACATTTTCCGTACGGGGGGGTACGGACAAATATTTGACTCACTGTAATTGAACTATAAAAAAGTAAATGTTTTTGAATCATCTGTTTTAAACATTTTCAAAAAACTACAGTTTGGTTGATGAATTTATGCAGAATATAAAGAAAATAAACATCGAAAGTTATTAAATCTCAAATCCAAAAATCAAAAATTTCAATAATAATGTTTTTGCTTACCCTCATCATTGGGTCTGGGGGGTTTGATTAGGTCATGCAAATTTCAACATTTGTGTATGAATCAATGACACCCCTGATAAAGATAAATATTTAGATAGCTAAACTTGAATTTAAACGTGATTGGACGAACCAAACCAAACCAAAGTTTCGAGTAGGAATCTCGCAATCGAGAACGCCAAGGCAAAGCTGTAGAGCGAATAATTTGATTTTGGACGAACCAAAGAACTCAAAACGCTATTTTTGGTCATAGGGAAGGCCTGGAGGGGTTTGAGCCAAATAAAAAAAAAACAGGAAAAAACCAGTGACCGAAATATTGGCTCAATGCTCATATGTTCTCATTTTGAAAAAGGTTAAATTGCATCATAAATAGAAGTTGAAAAGCCCAATACGCAATTTTTAATTTCATCAAACAATTAAAATGCGCCATAATTAACACCAAACAGCTGATAAAAGCGCAACTTCTTTGGCGCCAACTCCAAACGACTGCCACTCACCGATTAAGCGCTCACCTTTCCAGTGGCTCTCTCGTTCACCGTGAGTCCTTGTTATCAACACCGCGAAAGTAACTCACTGCAATTGGCCCTCTCTTTCTCCACTCCAATTTGTCACATTCGTTTCACTCTCACTCTCAGTTAATACCATTATCAGGAGACACTGACAAACAGAGTTTGTTTTCATTCTGCACCTTTTGTCAAACAGCGTTTTTATTTTTGCGAGAGAGCGAGAGAGAGAGCGTCAAATGATAAGAGAAAGGGAGACTCTTTCTCACTGACCAACATCAGTCTAAATTTTGTTATTTTCGCTCTCGTCCGTCCGCTTTCAGCGTTTCAGCTGTTGAGCAAATCGATTTTCGCTGGGTTTCGCGCGATGTTTTTTTATTGTTTTGATACCGTAATTCTTCGTGAGCATCGTTGCTGATGTTGTTTTAACCCCGTTGCCATCGGCAGGGTCAGACCACCATTTCCAGACGTTCCAGAGGTTATTAATATTTAAAATTTCATCAACTATTGTTGCGCGCTTGTAATGGCCCCTAAATGGGCGAACATTTGGTGGGGAGGAAGAGAGAAAAAAAAGGTTAACGATTGCTCAAATTTCTAGGGATTTTAGAGCGAATCGAGGGCCAAGCTTTTGAGCAGCTGTCAAAGTTTGGTTGGCGATAAGAAAATATCAATCTTTTTGATGGCTAAAGAGTTTTGTTTACCACTAGAGAGAATATTTTATGGAAACAATAAACAACTGATGTTCAGTTTCAATCTGTTAAAACATAAAAATTTATAATAAATTTAAATTTAAATCAGCCTAAATTTCCCTCCGTGCTCCAAACAACAAGGCAAACATTGCGCCAACTTTCGGCAACAAACTTGATTTTCCCCTAGATTGAATTTCTTTCCTTTTCGTCAAACTTTTTCCTCCTTCAGACTTATCGTTTTCGTCCTCAGACCGGAGAAAAATTGGCCAACCCAAAAAGGTGGGGCCGAAAAGCGAAAGTCAGGAAATTCGAATAAAATATAATAAAAATAAGTTAAAATCTCGGCATTCTGCTACCATGGCTACAAAAGCAGAAGAAGACTACTTACTAGACAACAATGAGGAAGATGATGATGATGATGATGATGACGATAATGGCGTTTCATTACGATAGTCCAAATATTTGTCCAGACCTGGGCGAGATGCGGGAAAAGTTGGCTTTCTTTGACCAATAATCGATAGGGAGACATCAGTTTGTAATCTGGGCGTTTTTCGGCTGTTCTTTGGGTGAAACGACCCATGAATATTGGACAAAAGACGTCAACAAATGAGCATCATTAATCTTTCGGTCGTTTGTTGACACTTCTTTTTGTTGAGTCGAAAGGAAGTTGACCAGTTTGAAAACTTCAAATTTTAACTTTTCATATGATTTTTAGTATCACATCCGGATAAAAAGAAAAAAAGTTTTTTTTTTAATTTAAAACATCAGAATTCAACATTTTTAAAGCCCAACGTTTTCTTTCAACACTAAAAAAGACAACTCTGCTGAATATTCATGCCCGAACCTTTCCCCTCAAAACAACTCACACACCACAATTTTACGTAATTTCACCTCAAATAAAGAAAAATGAGATGAAATAAACTTCACCACCGAAAGAATAACTTCCACCCCGTTTCCGAGGGTGATTTCTCACTTGTTCCAGGGTTTCCCCATTCTTTGTGTGGGTGTGTGTGTATGTCGGAACCAGGAATCCTTTTCTTCCCTCTTTTTTTTTCTCTCACTGCAGAGCTTTCATCTTCAGTCATTGCAATCAACCGCACACACAACACCACACCACTCACTCAATCGTGAGGATATTTTTCCGTTTCCACCCTTACCTGACCAGCTCAACTTTTTTTTTTTGTAAATCACATAAGCACTTAAAAATATGGAATCAAGTTGCTCTTAGCAATTTTTTAGGCTAAGATCGAAAAAACCATTATAAAAAATGTCAGATCTTGAAAAGTACTGAACAAAAAAGATAGGATTTTTTTTATTTAGCATTGGAATTAAGAATATTATTGATTTCAAATAAGCAAAAAAAACGTAACATTATCGATTTTTGAATTTTTAACAACAAGTTTTTCATTGAAAAGTTGAAACCATGAGTTGTGATTTCAATTTTTCTTGTTTTTTTCATTAATTACTTTCTACCATAAAAGTACATAAAAGTGAACTTTGGAAATTATAAGCTCTAGAAATAAATTTTAAGCATTCGAATTTTGTGTGTGAAGTTATTTAATTTCCTACTTGTTCTAATTTTCATGTTTCATTAGATTTCTTGAAAAGAATTCTCAAATTTTTCATAAAACTTGCCAAATATACTCTACTAAAGTAAATTATGACATATTGAACAAAATTTCGAATTTTATTGATTTCAGATAGAGCATTTCCTTTGCAGCAAAATGTGTACATCACATTATAAATAATATTTTTTCTCTATTTATGTTTAAATATCTAAATATTATATAATAATACGGTGGTGATTAGTGAAAATTTTAAGCATTTTGCTTAGGTTGGAAGAAATAAATTTAAAAAAAAATCTGACGTTGAAAACATATTTAAAATTTGCTTTGTTTGAGCAAATTTGAGAGATTTTTTAACATCGTTTGTTTTTTCTATTTTATAATTTTACAAATTATTAAAATTAAGGAGGCCTACTTTGTATCGCATAAAATAACCGAGTTTATTTTTCGATAGTAAGATTTCTGAGAATTTTCTAAGTCGTGTGTGGCCATTGGCAAACCACCACCTTTCACCCTAAAGTATCCACGTAGTTTATTCGAAATTTAAAAAAAAAATCAAAAATTAAGAAATGGCAAAAAACAAAATATCTGGATTTAAAAAACATAAATATTCAAATATTCAAATATTCAAATATTCAAATATTCAAATATTCAAATATTCAAATATTCAAATATTCAAATATTCAAATATTCAAATATTCAAATATTCAAATATTCAAATATTCAAATATTCAAATATTCAAATATTCAAATATTCAAATATTCAAATATTCAAATATTCAAATATTCAAATATTCAAATATTCAAATATTCAAATATTCAAATATTCAAATATTCAAATATTCAAATATTCAAATATTCAAATATTCAAATATTCAAATATTCAAATATTCAAATATTCAAATATTCAAATATTCAAATATTCAAATATTCAAATATTCAAATATTCAAATATTCAAATATTCAAATATTCAAATATTCAAATATTCAAATATTCAAATATTCAAATATTCAAATATTCAAATATTCAAATATTCAAATATTCAAATATTCAAATATTCAAATATTCAAATATTCAAATATTCAAATATTCAAATATTCAAATATTCAAATATTCAAATATTCAAATATTCAAATATTCAAATATTCAAATATTCAAATATTCAAATATTCAAATATTCAAATATTCAAATATTCAAATATTCAAATATTCAAATATTCAAATATTCAAATATTCAAATATTCAAATATTCAAATATTCAAATATTCAAATATTCAAATATTCAAATATTCAAATATTCAAATATTCAAATATTCAAATATTCAAATATTCAAATATTCAAATATTCAAATATTCAAATATTCAAATATTCAAATATTCAAATATTCAAATATTCAAATATTCAAATATTCAAATATTCAAATATTCAAATATTCAAATATTCAAATATTCAAATATTCAAATATTCAAATATTCAAATATTTAAGTATTCTAATTGACTGCTTTTCTCTACCAACTAAAACAGATTGGAAATTGAATATTTTTCAATACCAGTGCAACACAGTTTTCCTTTTTTAGGTGCTGAAAAGATGACCTTTTCAGAACTAGTATCAAAAAGAATCATTTTTAATATTTTTTCTTTTGAACGGTAAATTGAATCCGTGGAAGTTTACAAAATACCAGTCAAAAAGTTCTTTTTGGTGGTTTGGTGTCTTCGGCAAAGTTGTAGGTATGGATAAGGACTACACTGAAAAAAATGCTACACGGTAAAAACAATTGGTCAGTGGTAAGTATTTTTCTTTTTTTTTTTTTGATATATTTTAGGGAACATCAAATGCCAACTTAACAGAAATTTCCTGATTGTGCAAAAAACCTTTGACCGTGTTGTGAATATTTGAATCAATGCTGATTTTTTCAAAAAATCGAAATATTGATCGCAAAATTTTTTCAACTTCATTTTTTGAAGTACTTCAGTGAAACTTTGACCAAGTGCACCGTTTTCAAGTTTTCCTAATTTTTAGGTGACTTTTTTTGAAAATAGTCGCAGTTCTTCATTTTGTTTTAGAAAGATTTTTTTTTTGAAAAGCTGAGAAAATTCTTTATATTTAGCTTTTTTGAACTTTATTGATACGACCCTTAGTTACTGAGATATTGCCATGCAAAGGTTTAAAAAACAAGAAAATTTATGTTTTCTAAGTCTTACCAAAAAAATACACCATTTTTTAAAGTTAACTAAATTTTTCATTTTTACGGTTATCTTAAAAAAACAATCAAGAGCAATGCAGTAAAATAACGGAAACATGAAAGTTTTTTTTTTTCGTTCATCAAGATTACAAATGTGGTACCCTACAGGGCTCCAATCCGATATTAAATTATCCAAAGCGATTCATCCAGTCCTCGGGTAATGTATTCTAACGTATGCTAATGCCATGTGGCTTCTTCACATACACACACGTGCTGAAAATGGCTTTTCCTTTTTGTGGCAAAACGACTTGATATCTGCATTTCCCCTTTGGGGAGGTTTTTTTTCTGCATCGCACTTGGAGCGATTGCTCAAAAAACGATTCGGCAAAAGGATTTTTTATGCTGGCTCATCGTGATGGTGCTAAGCTGTTTCTTCACCGCTATTCAAAGGCAAAATTTAAATTGACCTTGGCTCGAGCAGATTTGTATGAATTTGAAAGCGTAATTTTGTTTAATGCTTTTTTGCGACTTAATCTGATTTCAACGATAACACTGTCAAAAGTCAACTAATCACTGGAATGAATCTCGTAAATTTGAAAACCACTAAAAATTTATTGCGACTTCACCACCCACATATAACTTGAAACAATATATCTTTCACGCAGACCCTCATATTTCACGCTGTGGTTTGGGGCGTAACTTCCGTGTACGATAACGCACACCCACACCCACGTAGGGGCGCTTCATTCACTTAACCGCAGTGCCCATTTGAAATGTTAATTCCCAGCCCTACTCGAGCAAAGGCAAGCCCCGAACCGCAACCATTTTCACAAACACACAAAAACCCACAAAACCCCACAACCGTACACACACTCACACTGTTACACGCCAGCCCCTGCTCAGACCCGGAGCGAAACCGGAAGCAGGGCCTCACACATCGCATGTGAAGCTCATAAAAACTAGCGCTTTTTGACAAGATTTCCGCTCGTCTGGGTTTTTCGTGTGTGTGTGCATATTCTTGGCTGGTGGCGGAAAACGGACGAACCCCTTTGCCGGGGGCTCATAAATATGCCCTTTGTCAGATTGCACATTAATTCCTTCGGACAGCAATCCGGCTGCTTCAAAAGCTCGCGGCTAGACAGCGTGAGAGCAGCCGCGGAGTTGCGGGAAAGCTGCACGAAAAAAACAGCTTCGCCTGGAATCCCAAAATGGCGTAATCTTGCGCTCTTAACTGCCCATGAGTTGTATGAGGTTTAAGCCGGTTGGAACAGTGCATTTTTACTGCACGTCATATTTCAATTATTGTGATAAAAAGACAAATATTTGGAGCAGGAAATTAATATAATAATCGTGGACTGTACTTCCATCTTATGGCGTTGTGTTTTGAAAGGTGTATTTTGCACCAGAGTTTGTGATGAAATTGAAAAATTGAAATTACAGGCCTAGGTTTCAACATTTGGATGAAAAAAGTATTTAAAATGCATTTTACAGGCGTATAGTTGCTTTCCAATCATTAGTTTTGAAAATATCGAAGTATTAACGGAATTTTTTATCGCAAGAAAAAAAAGCTTTTCGTGGGACTGTACATTGGTAATTCATGAAAATTTAAAATGTTTTCAAAGGAGTTCAAACATGCTGAATATGATTCTAAGCGCGGGAAAGTGCATTATAACTGGTTTTCAGTTGATTAAACTTTAATTTTCATTAAAATTTTGAAGTTTTTCGAAAACAATTTTTTGCCCCCTGATTATTCAGGCGGGGCGACATTAACTTTGAAAAATATTTGCAACGGCCTAATTGTAAAATTAAAATATTTCAAAAAAAATATTTGCAATTTTGCCAGAAATAATAGGTCCAATATAGGTTGACCAGAAATAAAAGTGTCCCAATTTGTTGACATGATTCCATACCCTTCAAATTTATATATTTATTTCGAACAATTTTAAAGATAGTTTTTCATCTCTGTGATTTTAACGGATTTACAAAATCACGATTAAAACATCAAAAAAGCGAAAAAGTGAAATGTTAGAAGTGTTTCTAATATTCTGAAAGAATCATAGGAAATGAAAAAATCGATAAACACTCTTTGGAATTGTTAGAGCCGATTACAAAATTCAAAATATAAATTTTCGAAAAGATCAGAAAGTTTCACCAATGTTTCATTTTTTAACATTGAAAACAGGACAACTCAAGACTTATTCTATTTCTGCAATCAGAGGTCCAATCTCCATTGTCGTTTGGGCAATTTTATTGGAAATTCTCTTACCTTTTCGAAAAAAAAATATGTGCAGTGATGGACAACCATAAACACGATATAAAAAAAAATTAAACACTGAAAAAAATCAAATAAAATCAAACTAGGAGGGGCTATATCTTGAAAACAGTGCAATTCGATTACAAATTTTATTTTTGTTAAAACACACAAGTCAAAAAAGAAAAATTTGTTTATTTTTAAATATAATGGATTTTTTTGTCCTTTAAACATATATGAAGAAATTTTAAAAAAGAGAAAAAAAAAGTTCATTAAAAAACGGATGATTTTTTTGTGTACCATTTTCTTTTGAAAAGTTCTCATCACCTACAACTTTGCCCACGACACCAAACCGATTTTTCAGAAAAAGTAGATTTTTTGAAATTTCCGATTTTTGCCATATTTTGAAAAAAAATTTCGATACAAATAGAAATAAGCTTCTTCTATGCTTTGATTTGTTATGCTGACCAAAACAGCTTGTTTTGAACCCCCTTTTTGAAATACAAGTAGTTGACTTATATTTTTTTTTTTCAAAAAATTTAAATGGTTTTTTTTTTGTAATTGTTATTTTGTAAATTTGTAAACAAAGATAAAAAACGAAATTATTTAAGAAAAAAAAAATCTTGAATTTGTACATTTTTGTAGCTTTTGAGCAGTTCTCTAAGATTTTGGTCATTCTATTTTTTTTTTAATTTTTTATCCGATTGAAATTTCTATATTCCCAATGAAGCCATTTCGCATCATTAGTTTTTCCACATAATTTTCCGTACAAATTTGTTCATACAAAAACTTATTTAAGGCGGTTTCAAAAACACCCAAAAAGCAAAAACTGGAAATTTGGTTTATTGGACCTTTTCAAAAAAAAAAACTCAGGAAATGATTTATGAAAATTCAAAAATCTGTATCTCTGGAAGAAATTTTTTTCGGCAAAGTAGTAGAAATGGATAAGGACTGCACTGAAAAAAATGATACACGGTAAACAAAATTGATGATTTTTAATTTAACTTTTTGATATTTTATTTTTTTTAAAATCAAGAATAACATTTCAAAGGGGCCAATCATTCAATGCAACGCCCTTTTGAAATGTTAGTGCTGATTTAGAAAAATATTGTTTTCGAAAAGATCAGAAAATTTCACGAATGTTTCATATTTTAACAATGAAAATCGGACCATTAGTTGCTGAGATACCGACATTAGAAAATGGTGGGTTGTTTGGGTGAGACTTGGAAAACATCAATTGTCCTGTTTTTAAACCTTTGCATGGCAATATCTCAGCAACTAAGCATTGTATCAACGAAGTTCAAATAAGCAAAATTGGAGAATTTTCTCAGCTTTTCAATTTATTTTTTTCAAAAGTTGGCAAACATGTTCACTAATTTAAAAAATCAATAACTGCGACTATTTTCAAAAAAGTTACCTAAAAGTGGCCCTAACTTGAAAACTAAAGTTCTTTTTGATTGCAAATTTGAGTTAACATCGAAAAATGAAGTCGAAAATTTTTGCGACCAACGTTTTCATTTTTTTAAATCAGTATTGATTAAAAAATCATAACTCGGTCAATGATTTTTTGCCCATTCTGGAAAATTCTGAAATGTTGACATTTGATGTCCCCTAAAACATAAGAAAACGAAAAAAAAATGAAAATAGTGTTTTTTTCTGCCAATCATGTTTTAGTGACAAAAAGTGAAATTAAAAATCACAAAAAAAACTTTACTGTATATCATTTTGTTTTTCAATGTAGCCCTTATCCATGTCTACAACTTTGCCGAAGACACCAAATCGATCAAAAAAATCCTTCAAAAGAAAAAGATTTTTGAATTTTCATAAATCTTGTTTGTCATTACCAAATAAGTTTCAGCCGAATTAAAAAACACAAAAAATCGAATGATCGGAATCTCTGAGAATTGCTCAAATCATAAAAAGGAATAAAATTTGGATTGTCCAATTATTTTATTGTTTTAAAACAAAGCCTTATATTCAAAACATTTAGCGCTATTTTAAACATTTCTCAGATTTTAGAAACTTGAAGTTTGTCAAAAACAAGTTTTTGTAGTATAAAAAAATAGAATTAAAAAATCGGAAAATTATTGTTTTTTCCTGCTTTTATTTTGTGTATTAACTGATTCAAAGAAGAGGGAGAGGGCATCATAATTTAAAGAAATGTTCACGGGGTTAATTGATGGTCTCTTAACAATACTGTCTGAACAAGTGTTTGTTACCCCATACTGATTATACTTACAATTAGCAAAATTTGATATCAAACGGGTTACATTTCCGTGTTCGAACAAATACCTGAAAATAAAAAGAGAAAGAGTACATGTTAGCAAATGCGAATTTTTTCCGATTGCATAATCATCAGGAAAAGACTTTAATAATTGAAAACTGCATATAAAATTCACAGCGCTCCACTTCCATCCCCATTGCTCTCTAAGCAATTGGAAATGGATGCTGGACTCACTAGCATTCCACTCTAAATGGGTTCCGCTGCTGGAGCCAATGTGCAATGCACTCATGCATCCGATATTGATGTTCAATATTTCCTCGACTGATTGGATGCACCGTCGTTCGGAGCTGGTCTAAGGACCGCCCGTCCCATTCGTCCAGCCACCACCAGCACGCGCTTGCACTATTAATTAGCGCAAATGCAACGGATCCCGGTCTATCAATTTTTGGGGGAGTCACTTTCTGGAATGGCTTAGAAATTTATCGAGGAATTGTTTTTTTATGCGAGCTTAAGCTGAAAAATTCAGAATATTGTATCCATATTTGCTAAGGACTTCAAATTATACCAATTGTGTATAAAATTCTGCAAACAGAGACTTAAAAAAATGTCAGATAGCCCCTTTTGTTGAACCCTGTTGCCCCTGACACATGAAACCGTTCTAAACCCCGGAGCCTGCTCCGATTAGATTGATACGTAGAACTTGCTGGGTTTGGCTAATGCCACCAATTCATTATTCACGACGTGGAGCCCCCGCTGAACTTTGGACCATATTGATGAGTCCCCCAAATCCTGTTACCAGGCATTAACTAATGAGTCCTGGCGGTGTTTTCGAACTTTATGGACGGCTCCAGAACGGAATCAGTTGGTTTCAGCTAAAAATTAACATCGAACTCGCTGGTTGATGCTCGCCTGCATGATTCAGAACTTTCCAAGTTTCTGCCCGACGTCATCACAGTAGAAGCTTGTGAGTCCGTCACATCGAAGCTCCCCCGTATACCGACAACATGATGCAACCGATCTGCGATGTAACCTAATTTCTGGCCCATGTCCGGACAGGACCGACTAACCCAGAAAGATAAGCGCGCCCGGACAGGAGCCGGACACGGACTCCGCGTTCTGCGGACGCGGAAGAACCCATTGCGAGCTCAAGGGTCACCAGCGCTAATCAACGCGGCTAAACCGCACAATATTGCAACCAATCAATTAATGGTGCAATTTCAGCACAAAACTACCGCGGAGTACGCCATGAGAAAGGGTTTCAAGCGATAAGCGGACGTGTCGGCGCAAACGCAAAACAAATCGTCGCGGCCTGCTTTGAGGCGCGGCGGCGTCCGACGTTTTTGTGTGGATTTTGTTTGCAGGAAGGTTAGGGTTAGATTTGAAAACAAAAACAATAACGATGAAGCATTTGCGCGAATGTAAACAAAGAGATGGCGGGGGAAATTTCATAAGAAGGGAGATTATGCGGGTTTTGAACTCTGAGTTATTGAAGTTCTAGGTATTTATGAAAAAACCCAATCGAAATAATAACATCACTGAAATTAGCAAATTTCTGTTCATTCATTGGGCACTATACACAGCACAAAGACAATGTAAATTGTAAAATGATCATTTAAAATTGTATTTTTAACGGATTTTGTATTCATTGAAAGCAGGGATGGAATAAACTCAAAACAATCAGTTTCGCTTGCGAACTTTTTTCACCCGCGAAAGAAAGAGGAGGCAAATCACGCAAAAGAAAATGGCTCCCGAAATTCTCCCAAAAAATCAATCTGCTGATGATTTTTTATGAAATTCCGTGTTAGCACCACTTAAATTTTTTTAATTTTATTAATATTTTGCAGCATAATTGTAAAGAACATCAACTTTTATGGTTTAAAACTAGTATGAGGCTCAACAAATGGCTTGACTGTTTGAAAAAATCAAACATTTTTTAATTATTATATAAATTTTTTAATCAATATCAATTCTAATTTAATTTTTTAAAGCTGTCCTTCAAATCGTACCAAATCAAAAAATTATCATTTTTAATCTAAGTGTTTGGACAGTGAGCAAAATAAATGATCCACAAACTCAACATTGATTTTAAATTTATCTCTATGACCAGTTAGAGAGAATATGATTATATTAAGAATAACATTGACACATATAGTTGAAATGGAAAAAAATAATCAAGCAGAAATAATCTTTTTATTGATAATAACTTTTCATGGAACAAGTCTTACCGGTTTCAGCTAGTGAATAAATAGAAAATCATTAAATTACCTTAAAATTCTGATTTCTCGCGCTTTTTAGCTTGAAACACTATTTCATGAAATCACAACTCAAAGTTTTCAAATGTTTGAAGCGAGTTGTTGAAATATGTTGATGATTTTTAATGTCACCTTTTAAATCACACAGGTTAAAAAAATCATACACCCAAAGTTAAAGAACGAGATAGTCCTCACGAAAAGAAACGTGAGGAAAGTGCTATTTTGCGAGAGTATAGTCCTCTCGCGTGTTCATTCGTTCATTGGAACAGTTCATCCTATTCAGTGGCTTATATGGACACATGACCGCCACTTTGTCACCGAACCGTGGTGGCCCATACGGCAAAGGCACGGTTCAATATGCCGAAGGTTTTGGGTTCAAGTCTCGGTACCGGTATTTTTTTGATAGATGAACTTTTTTTGAAGATGAACTCATGAGAAAAGTACTCTCGGTAATTTCGGGATTTATCCTCTCAGTCCGCACACAGTACCATTTTACTACCGAATCGTGCTCTTTATTCTCTCGCATGCCGATGCCCAGTTCTGGGTGTAGAGCAAAAAGTGGTTTGAATGAAACGATATATGTTTTTCATATTACATTAATTTACATTTTCAACATCAAACTATAGTATCTCGAATACTAAATATTAAAAAAAAATTCTACCGAGATCCCGATCACAAGATAGAGACAAAAACGAGAGAAAGAGAAAGAGCACGCTGTCTCGTTCGGGCGGCTGCTTGAGTGGTGCTCATTTTTCGTTCGTTTCGTCTTCGTGATTACGTTCATCGACCGTCGCCAAGCAATGACGGTCATGATAGGCGTTGTAAGTCAGCGATCAAATATCGTTTTGGGAAATGATCGCTGACAGAAAGTTCGATCGAATTTCGAGCAGTCCCATTCAGTGATAGATCCGTTTTCAAGCATTGGTCCCTAGTTAGGAATACAAATATTTACGGTAGTCGGGCATATACGTGAGTCAAACGCATTCTGACTTGAAATACCTTTGGCCAGTTGTCGTACTTGCAGTAATTTTCAGAGTGTTTCAAGATAGTACGACAAGAATGAAACTTTTTTCATGGAGTTTTTTTTGTTTTTATTGAATATCTCACGATTGGAATCGAATTTTGGATTTTTGTTGTGGTCAAAAACTGGTGAGAAATTCTCTCAGATTTCGGTCATTCGATTTTTTTTTTTAATCCGGCTGAAACTTTTTTGGTGCCTTCGGGATGCCAAAAAACATCATTAGTTTGTCCATATGCGTAATTCTCACACGGAATCGAGAAAAGTTGCCCCGACCCCTCTTTGATTTGCGTGAAACTTTGTCCTAAGGGGTAACTTTTATCCCTGATCACGAATCCGAGGTCCGTTTGTTGATATTTTTGAACATGTGAAAAAGAGGTGTTTTTCAATGATTTGCAGCCTGCCGATGACGTATTTAGAATTCCGAAAAAACGTTTTTTTTTATCGGAAAAACACTGAAAAAGTTTTAAAAACTCTGCCATTTTCCGTTACTCGACTATAAAAATTTTGGAACATGTCATTTTAAGGGAAATTTATTGTACTTTTCGAATCCACATTGACCTAGAAGAGTCATTATTTCATTTAGAACATAATATTTTTTTAAATTTAATGTTTTTTTAACATTGCAGGGTTATTTTTTAGAGTGTAATAATGTTTTACAAAGTTGTAGAGCAGAAAATTAAAAAAATAATATAAGGGGTTTGCTTATAAACATCACGAGTTATGACGATTTTACGAAAAAAAAGTTTTGAAAAAGTTATTTTTTGCATTTCTCTTTGTTTCGTCGTCCGTGTCTGTCGCGGGTGACAATTAACGGCCATGATCGACAACGACAAACTTTTTCAAAACTTTTTTCGTATAATCGCGATAACTTGTGATGTTTATAAGCATACCCCTTATATATATATACATCAAAATTTTTGTAAAAATAAAAAAAAACCCTGCAAAGTAAGAAAAAACGCAAAATTTTAAAATGAAATTTTTGTTCTAAATGACCCTTCTGAGTCAATGTAGATTTGACAAGTTCATTAATTGTTTCTCAAAATTACATGTTCCAAAATTTTTTACAGTCAAGTAACGGAAAATGGCAGATTTTTTTTAAACTTTTTAGTGTTTTCTTCGATGAAAAATACGTTTTTTCGGAATTCTGAGTAGACCATCAAATCGGGCCCCTTAGGACAAAGATTCACGCAAATTGAAGAGGGGTCGGGGCAACTGCTGTGTGAGTTGGCGGAGAATTACCCATATAATTTTCCATACAAATTTGGCAGCTGTCAATACGAAAATTATGTACAAAATTTCAAAAATCTTGTATCTTTTGAAGGAATTTTTTGATCGATTTGGTGTCTTCGGCAAAGTTGTAGGTATAGATAAGGACTACACTAGAAAAAATGATATACAGTAAAAAAAATGTGATTTTTCATTTCACTTTTTGTCACTTGATTTGCAAAAAAAAAAACTATTTTTATTTTTTTTTTGGTCTGTTATAGAGGACATCAAATCCCAACTTTTCAGAAATTTCCAGGTTGTACAAAATATCTTTGACTGAGTTATGAATTTTTGAATCAATACTGATTTTTTCAAAAAATCAAAATGTTGGTCGGAAAACTTTTCTAACTACATTTTTCGATGTTAAATCAAATTCATTTCATGATATTGCCGTTTATACTAACTTTTTTTTAAAATAGTCGCAGTATTTCTTTTTTTTAAATCAGTACCCATGTTTGTTCACCTTTGAAAAAAATATTTTTGAAAAGCTGAAAAAATTCTCTACATTTTGCTTTTTTGAACTTTGTTGATACGATTCTTAGTTGCTGAGATATTGCCATGCAAAGGTTTAAAAACAGTAAAATTGATGTTTTTTAAGTCTTTCCCAAATAACCCACCATTTTCTAATATCGATATCTCAGCAACTAATGGTCCGATTTAAAATGTTAAATAAGACTACAGCTACGATTTATTGAATGTAAAAAAATAAAACAAATTCAAATTTATTTGATTTCCTAATACAAAAATATTTTTAGTCACAAATCAAAATAAATGACTTATCAAAAAGATCTTTCACAAAATTTTAGTCCAATGATATTCAAGAGTAAAGGGCACATAAGTTGTTTTCTTTGAGTTTTTTGAAAATTCATTTCAGAAAAAGCCACTTAAATAACAATGTTTATTAATTAGAACAATCCTCACCAAATATGATCCATGCAACACTTTAATTTAGAACTACTTGAATCTATTAAAGCGTAAAAAATAAATAGACTGCAATCTGACCCAAAAGCGGTCCCAAAACACCCTTTCTCCAACGCGAAAGCAACAAACTATCCCCGGAGCAAACGGAAATTGAAAAGCAAATCCCAAAAACGCCACAAAGCAAAAAAAGGTGTTGACGGCGACGAAATTTGACTGCAAAACTGGCGCTGAGAATCTCGTCCGATACCGTCGCCATCGATAAAACAGAACATAAAGGGGTCTTTTAAATCGGCAAAGTCAAAGCAAGAAAGAATGAAATCTATTTTCTCACATTCTATCAGAGGGACGAGAGGCAAGTTTTTCCTTTCCCCATATTGTTTCGTGCTTCCGCCGTTTGAATGATATTCGATTTTTCTTTTCTTCTTGGGTGGGAAATGGGGAGGCCCTTTTTTTGTTGTGTGGAAAACGGCGACGAGGATGAATTTTAATGATTTCGATCTTTGTGTGAGGAAAAAGAAGAAGAATGTTGGGACACATTGTTGTGTAGTATAAAAAAAGGAGAGGGGGAATAACAACCAAACCGAGTTTCATTATTGAAAAGTGGCGGGAAAAGTTTTCCTTCCGGAGTTTTTCTTTCCGGGTTTTCCACTAAATGGCTGATGGCGAAGGGGGCCAACAATGTGTGCACGATAAATGCGATAAGTCTGAACAAGGACGTTGAGGTTTTATCGGATTTATTCAGACTTTTCTCCGAGATTTTCTGTTTCTGGTTTAGCTTTGGTCGGTTGATTTTTGTTCAATTGAACACTTTGAACTCAATTAGCTTGAGGTAAAAATATAAAAAAAACCCTGGAACAAGTTTTGCCTGCTCGCAATCACGTTAAATTAGGAGGCAAATTTCGCTTGTCAACTTCGCTAATGGCGTCCATTAATCATCTTCTCGTAGCAATAAGTTGCATGGAAATTTCCCCATCCCACTAGAGTTGGTAACTCTACTCAAATCAGCCTGGAATGTGCATCAGTCAGAGAAGAAAAAAAACAACAACAGCAACGCGCTGGGCTAATTAATCAAAACAATTAGCCCCGGTACACGTCGGCTGCAATTTGTCAGAAGTTTGCTGCACTTGGATGGATGTACTCGGTACTGGGTACTGTTGTTGTTGTTGTTCGTAAAGTTGTTTTCCGTGCAAAACAAGTTTTGGATAATGTGGATCAATTTTGCCGGATTCTGTTTACAAGCTCGGAGTTTCGTGGAAAGTTTTGCAGAATAACAAAAAACAAACGTTGAGAGGTGAACTAATTGATGTGTGCAATATTAGCTTGGAACTTTTCTTGTATGACAATGAACTAAAAATTACCCTTGTAAGCAACACAGGAAAAAGTGGAATTTTTGGAAGTTGAAAATTTTGTTGGATTAATTTTACCTCGTTTTTTAATAATACTACATAAAAAATGTGAACCTGATGAAAATTCACTAAAAATTGATTCACCATTTCCTGCTGCAATATAACACTTATTGACATAAAATCTGATGAATATTACCATCATTTTTTCTGTGTAGTTTTCTGGTTGCTCAAAAAAGACTCGGTCACTCGCGAGCACAAATCGAGCGCGACATATAACAGCTCTGATCCATTCCTACCGTTTGTTGCACTTCCACACCCATCGCTACTGAACACTCTCCCTCTCACTCCAATCGGGTAGAACAGCGAATGGTTCAGAGAGAACGATTGCGATTCAAAGCAGACTCACAATAGTTTGCGATCGGCTTTGTGATTAACATTTATTAAACTGCTTAAAATCAATGTTATCATAGACACATTTTAGCGCAATTTTCCTCTTTAAAATTGAAATTTACGGCAACATGTGGTAGTGCTCTCTGAACATGTTCGTTTGTGACTCGGGTCCACGGACGGAGTAGGAAACGAAATACATGATGTATTTGTATCGCTTTGTGAGGCGATTGACCATGTCGCAGGCAGCTGGCGGCAAAGATTCGTTCGGCGATGAGTGAGTGATTTCTGCACTTTGAACCGAAAAACAAGAGGTTTTCGATTCGAATTTTTACACCAATAATATAATCGCGTCAAATAACTGTTTTTAAAAATCTCATTTTTGAACATGTTTAAGATGACAATAAATGGCAATGTTGCCAATCTTTTGAAAAAATCTAATCTAATCTTTCTCTTAAAACGTGGAAAAAGTCGTAAGAAAAAATTGATGGAAATTTTAAATCATGCACCATTTTAAAATTAAAACCAAAGTCCGCTCCCTCCGTGTACGCACGAGAGCATGCAGCTAGTGCTCAGTGCTCCATCGTTTTTTCGATTTTTTTCGCCGTAATTGATTGTGGTTACCCGCGAGTTTGCTTCTCCAGCATGCCAAAGGCCGGCTGTGGCCGTGGCAGTTCGAGTGCGGCCTCGAAAAACCCGCGAAGTTCGTCTACCGGCCGTGTGCAAAAAGGAAAACAAACCAACGCCGTGTCGGCCGCCATCGCGCAGGGGAGCGTCAGCGCTGAAGGCATCGACAAAAAGTTACTACATCCCGGATATGTCCCAAGCTCACCAGTGCGAACCCGTTCCGGTACTTCCGGTGCCACGACCAGTGGCACATCAACATCCGCCAACATCCCCATCAGGAACGAGTTCCAGATGCTGACCGACGACGAAGAAAACAACAACACCGACGGTAGCAGCACTACCGACGACGACGACGATGACGGGTGTGCACGGAAGAAAGTGTCGACGCCAAAAAAGAACAATTCTCCAAAGGAACGTAGACCACCTCCAATTTTTGTTTTGGACACGTTAGCGGACGATGTCGACGAGTTGCTGGAAGGCCTCGAATATTGTCTGAAAATCGGTAAGTCGGCAGTGCAAGTGATCACACCGACCAAAAAGAATTTCGACCTGGTGTTTGAAGAATTGAAGCGTAGCAACTTCAACTTCTACACATTCAACCCCGAGAAGCCCCTGTTATCAAGACCGTCCGATCTCCGACCTGAAGGGTCACATTTCAGACGCCGGAATAAAACCGCGGGAGATAAAAGTGCTCTCGCGAAAGACAACAGTCACGGGTGTGCACACACTGTACCTGTTGTACTTCGACCGCGCCACCGTCAAGCTCCAAGACCTGCGGCGGACTAAGACCTTGGACGGTTTTTGGGTAAACTGGCGGTTTTACCAAGAACCCGACGGACGTAGCGCAATGCCACTGTTGCCAGAAATTCGGCCACGGCTCGCGGAACTGCAACCACCGGCCCCGCTGCGTGAAGTGCGGTGAGTCACACCTCTCGGAGGCGTGCGCACTGCCACGAAAGGCGGACTTGGGGGACAAGGCAGAACAAACCAAGCCGCGCGTAAAGTGCGCGAACTGTGACGGCAACCATACCGGAAATTACCGCGGATGCGTCGCGCGCAAGGCCTACCTCGAGGAGCAGGAAAAAAGGAAGAAGAAAGCGTCCCACCCTCCTCAGCGAAGTACGAGTGCAGCCGTTCCTGCAGCTGGACAGCGTACGGTTCCAGCGGAAAACTCAGCGTTCCCTCCTGGTTGGGGGCGTTCGTTCGCCAGCGTGGTCGCTGCCGGTAGCGGCAGTACGGCCCAGCAAGAAGTCACCGGGGAAGATCTCTTCACCCTGCCGGAGTTCTTTGCTCTCGCGGGGGAGATGATGACGCGGTTTCGGAGCTGCTGGAACAAGGCAGAACAATTCCTGGCCCTTGGGGAACTGATGATCAAACACATCTACAAAGGATAAATTACCTGTGATTTAGATATAAGCTTTCTCTTCCTCTATCCCCTTTCCTTTGCAATTTCTGTAAGTTTTTTTTTATAGTTTTTTCTTACTCTTGCTAGTGCCTTAGTTAAAGAAATAATTGTTCCTAAATGGATTATGATGCAACACACAGCTGTAAGGAGCTCCAAAACTCTGTTATGTACTTCAAAATAACTCATTGTATCTTGATTATTCACCAATAAAACCGAATTGAATTGAATTGAAAACCAAAGTAGAACTATTTTACTTGCAAAAATTATGATCATGCTTGACCACCACTGATTTTTTTCAAAAAGATCAGAAAATTTTCAATATTTTTTTTTTAAAGACATTGAAGATTGGACCAAAAGTTGCTGCGATACAGCCTCAAAAATGACATCATCAAGATATTGTCGATTTTTAATGTAACGATAACTTGGCAAATATGCGATCAATTTTCAATGTAAAAAAATGAACCATCAGAAAAAAAATTTAAAAGATAATAAAACAAAATATAATACATATTTTTAAAGTTTTCTAATCAACCCAAATATTTGAAGAGACCCTAAAACACTATTTCTTGCCAAAAACATGATATGTTATAAGAATGCCCATTTTACAAATTTTCCATTATTTTGAAAAAAAAATTTCAAGATTTACGAATCTACCATGTCATTTACAGGGGCGCTAAAAACTGTATTTTGACAAAATCAAAATTCGAAAAAAATCACAATGTTGATATATACGACATACATTTTATTTGATTATATACAAAAATGAAACGTTATGAGAATACTCAATTCTTTATCAAATCTGGTAAATTGTAAATAAATCAAATAATGCAAAAAGGCTTGAACTATTATTTAACATAAATATTAATAATGCTAACGTATTTGAAATAATGCCACTTAAGTATAATTTCAAAAATTATCTTCTATTCATGAATACTTTTAAAAGTGCTAATGACTGCTCATATATGTCACCCAAATATCACTTATTTTCAAAAATTTGATGTATCAGAAAATGCAAGAAATTGAAATATTAGCGAAATTGTTTGATACACACTTAGATTTTTTTTACCGAATCCACGGAAAACTGAAAATTACAGAATTCGGTAAAAACAAACCGAAATTTGGTAATGAAGTTCATTTTTGTTTATCGTACAACCGAAATTCGGTCAAATTTTGTTCATTTTGATAGATGGTTAACCGATCTAAATTTTACCGATTTTTCAACTACCGAATTCGGTACAAAAAATGAAAGTATTATTTTTCAAACCAAATATTTAATAAAAAATCGCGACAAATCTTGTGAAGCGTTTTCTATTCAATATTGAATCCTTTGCAAGTTTCCGTTTAACAACTTTTTGCTTATTTTCTGTGCTTTTTTTTTTTGTTTTTGACATTCTAAGATTTCTAAATAAACAAAGTAACTAATTTCAGGCCCAACTTTGAAAATTTTGAAACGAAAAATATCATAAAATGTTTTGTGCAATCCCGCTGTGAAACTGTCATCTTTTCCTATCCTTTTGGAGAAACGAAACGGCCTGCTTTTAACTATCAAAAATAACAGATTTGCAAATCAATACCATTTAATAGCAGTGCTGAAAAGTCCTACTTTTCAGCACTGAAACGGGTGCTGAAAAGTTTTGTTTCGTTTTGAACGGTGAATTTATTTAACACATGAATGTTTGACATAAAACTCCAGTCAAAAAGCGTTTTTTGGAATTGCAAAAAATGTTGTAAGCAACTCGTTGCAAAACTTGATTTTTTCAGCACTTGTCGTATCTATTCAACTCGATAAACCCATATTTATCAAAGATCCAAAGGCTTTCTAAACCTTGTGAAACCCTTGTGTTGTGCTTGTATTGATAGGACCTTTCCAATAAAAACTCTAGAAATGTTTTCGTGAAAACACTGACAACGATATTATTCGTAAAAGCAAACTTGAAATGTCATAAACCTTTAAACGTTTTTGCAAAATATTTTTAATTATCATATTCCAAATTTATCTAAATAATTCCTTGACAGTTTTTGTTATACCGTGGTGTCATATCGGTAAAGTATACGGATTTTTTCTCAGCAAGAGTTGGTGGCCTTAGTTATGATATTACCACATATTCGCAAAATTTCTGTGAATTTATGAAATTATGTGAAATTGCTTCTTTTGCACAGGAAAAGCAAGATTAATGTTTCATAAAAATACCTAATTTTAATCTTGAAAGAGTTTAATAAATGGTGACATGCGTGACAAACATAAAAAAAATTGGAAAAAAAATCTCAAAACAATAAAATATAAGTTATTTTTGACAAGTATGCTGAACAGCTTTGCACAGAATTGTAACAATGAAACGAATGAAGTAAAAAAAAAACATTTAAAATGTGTAACCATCCTATTTACTTATTTTTTCATACTTTTAAAGTTCAGACAAAAAGTTGCAACTTCAATGCTTCACGTTCCTATTGCACGCCATTTTTTCTCTGAAAAGATAATAAATATCAATTCATCGCCATTCGCTGTCAGTGACAGAACAAGATATGCAGCAGTACTTTTTCGATGCAGCAGCAGCATCTCTGCAACTGTCAGTTCACCACGGGACATTGGAAAAGTGTACACCGATGACCGTCATCGTCCCAGTTCAATTGAACCTTTCGCTAATGATAAATTGAGTAGCTGCACCTTCCGGGAGTAACATTTCGAAAGGGTTTAGTAAATTATTTTTTGTTTTCGATTTCCACAAATAATATCAACTATGTTAAAATTAATTATTATTCAAGGTGCATTCAAAACAAACAAACGTCACGCTCCAAAATTGGCTCCCCCACCCCGGGAACGTCAGGTTGAAAAATCGTTCCCTCTTCCGGCGAGGAGAAGGAGAAGGATGCAGTCACCTGGCAGTAATCATCTATTGTACGCTGCTGCCGGTGCTACCCTTCCGGAAGTCAGACGAGCAGCTAACGAGAAAAACGCCCGCGCCGTCCAGTTGTCTGTGACGGTGCAGTTTCCGAAATAAAGGGGAAATGCATTTTCTTACGAAGTTAGTCACGTGTTGGGCGAAAAACAGCTCCATAATGACAGGTGATATAAACGAGGGAGGTCGCAGACGTGACGTGATGAATGGAGCTGCCACTGCTTTGCATCAATTTTACAGACATTTATTTTCGGGAATGTTTAATCACGAACGCAGAGGCTCCCGTACTGGGGTTCCAACTCGGCGCGGTGACTCGCCAGGAACCGCAAGTACTCGGGCAGCAGGCAGGGCAGATACTGTCGATAGATGACCTCCTGGGGGCACGTTCCGGGGGGTTGTTCCCTGCGCTGGAAGCACAGTTCCATCCGGAACCGGAAGGAATCGGGCGTTTCGCAGCGGGCCAGCTGGGCGTACAGGTTGTCCAGCAGGGCTTCGCCCTGGTCGGAGAAGACGCCGGTGCGGACAAGCGTGCAGTAGAGCGCACAGCGGATCTCCGGGGTGTTTGGGAACGGGTCGTCACGGGAGCAAAACTTGAACGCGTCGACGCCGCACTCGGCCAGGCAGGTCGTGAACTCTTTGGCGATCTGGACGGCGGTTAGCGGAACGAAGGGGTTGACTGGGGTTGTGGTGTTTGGTGTTGACGGTTCGATGCTGTAGTCTGCGGACACAACGGCATCGCTCAGAATGGTTGGGACGTTACGGCGGAAGCATCGCAGCGAGTAGTACGCCTGGGCGCAGACATCCGACGGGTCGATGATGGCAATTTGGCTGGCGATACAGTGGCAGACCTCTCTGCTTCTCGGCTCGTCAACGCTGGAGCCGATTGTGTGCCAGTTGATACCGGTGCAGTCTTCCCACAGGTTCAGAACCAGCGTTACGCACCGAACGAATCCCATCGTTTCACGATCCGGCGGGAAGCTGAACCGGTGGTACGAAGCTAGACGGGTTTTGGGTATTCGAAGTGCTGAAACGCATTCTCGTGCCGCTTTTTGGTACACTTGAAACGAACCGTACACCTCAACAGCTGCCAACAGGGAAGCAACAAGCAACGCAACGAACCGCATGTTTGGGAATGTCGTGCGTAACTTGCAACAAACAACTCTTTATAGGGATTCGGTCACGTAACGCAGCGAGTGCATTTTTTATTCAGATATCATCGCTGTACAGTAGCAAATCGGCTTGATTTTCCGCTCCCTTCGACGCGGTGTTCAGCAGCGTTTGGCGGTGCTTCAAGCTGAACGCGTTGAAGTGCTCCTTGAAGCACAGGTACAGATTGCGGTACGCCGCGGTGCAGTTGTCCTTGACCAGCGGTCGGTTCGCCTCCATGCAGAGTTGGGCTTTGGCTTTGAACTCCTCCAGCGGTTGATCTTCGGCGAACTGCGCGTGCAGTCGTTCCAGATCGGGTCCCTCCGTGTCGCTGTACAGGTTCGTGCGGATGCCAAGACACCGGAAGAGGCACCGGGTTTCCGCGTCGTCCGGGAAGATGCCCTGCTTGTACAGCTTCAGGTGGTTCGGTGGGATTCTTAGGATTTTCGCGCAGGTAGCCTGCGCTTTGAGGTACTTCTCCGGAGTCAGCCTGTCGGACTCGATCGTAGGAGGCGGCGTCGGTGGTGGTGGCGTAGTAGGCTCCGCCCGTCGCAAAACACACCGGAACGAGAAGTAGGCCTTGGCGCAGGCGTCCGCTGGGTTGCAGGTGGCTAGTTTGCGCTCGATGCACTGGAGAACCTTCTGGGAGTACAGCGTCGGATCTACGGAGGGTGGGAAGAACTGACGGGCTCCGTCCAGCAGCAACCCTTTACCGTCGTCCCAGAAGCCGAGGATGATCCCGGCGCACCGGATCATGCACATCGTGTCCCGATCCGGCGGGTAGACGCTGGCATTGTACTGCGCTACCCTTGTCTCCGGAATGCCCAGGTAGTCGGAGCAGATGGCTTGCGCCTCGATGAGCGCTTCCGCCGCAGTTTGCTGACCGTAAGATGGCAGCACCAGGGCTAGACAACAGCAAACGACGAGCGCTAACCGATTCATGATTAACTGATGCAGGGTCCGATCACTGGGCGCGTACTTATACGGGAAGTATCATTTTACTACCGAGTCACGTACGGCACAGCGGACGCAAAACAACAGCCCAAATATTTTGGCCGGAACGAGCGCAAACAAAAGCTGACCTACGAGTACGTGCGTGAAGCTCCAACTGGCAACCCTTTGCCGCAAGGTCGTTTCAATAGCTTGATTTTTTTTTTTCTCAGAGGTAAGTCAAGTTGTTTCCAACTGTCAAAAGACATACATTCCAAAGTACATGACTTCAGCTGTACTTAACCCGGATCAACCGGGCCCAACTCCGCATTTATGAGCGACACCCATCAATTGCCAATCAAGCGTAACGGGGCAACAAATATTTATCTCTTCCTGAAGCATCCGGAAAACCCCATTTCCCAAACACCAGTAAATCTCTAGCGCCAATCTAGTGTGCCATGCCGAGTGTGTGTGTGTGTGCGGCCATCGGAAATCCGCATCGTAAATTTCACCTTAAAAGCAAGGCAGACCTTAAGCCCGATACCGGAGACGCAACGCCTACTCCAAGGGGACTGGGAAATAAATTTTCGCCTGCCGAGATCAAGATTGTGTGCACTTGCTACGCGACGGGTCAGACAGCCGTGAAATCCGATGTCACGTGAAGTGTTCTGTGCAGGTAAATAAACACAGTGTGGAAGCTTTAAAAGTTTTCGTTTTCCGGGAAACCGGAAGGTGGGCGTCAAGATAAATGTTGCCATGGGAGGGGAAAAGCTCGCTCGTTCTCTGTGACTGTTGCACACAAGTGATTTCGAGCGATTTAACGGTGATCCTTGGGGTGTTTTATCGGCCCGGATTTGGGTAATGTTCAAAGTTTGCTGCAGCTTGAAGCTTGAAGAGAGAACTTATCTGACGCACCTAGATTATGCGACATGGTAATAGATTTGGAGAGCATTTTATGGGTTCTTTCGAGTGCAGAACAAAAGCCCAACTTCTGTGATCGTTCTGAGCAAATCGTGCCCAAACAACCGCATGGTTTATGGCCGTTATTTTTCACCAATAAAAAAGAAAACCCCACAAAAAAAAAAAAAACAATAGAAAGACACCAATAATGGTATCATCCAATAAGCCACCCACCCCCGCCGCTCAACGTGCTTCCGGTTCATCCGAAATCGCCGGGGTCCAATTTACGGCAGATTCATCCACCCCGAATAAATCACTCCGTAGTCCCCTCCCTCCTGGGAGTGAGAGAAAGCCCCCCCCATAACTCGACCAGATTATCCGGTTCCGTGTTTCGTCGTGTTCCTCAAACTCCAACGGCCTACACCTTTGGGCGCGATGCAACCCCCCCGATTATTTCGATCACGATTTTGTTTGTTTGTTATTTTCTGGAGCTCAACAAAAAAAATCAACAATCACGGAATCATCCCTTTACACGATGGTGGGGTGGGGATTTAGTCAGTGTCCTGATTCCCACGCGGGGTGAAAAAAAAAATAACGGATGGTGAAAAAACAAGAAAGATTTGGGAGATTCTGGAACAATCATCATCACTACGATGCGGTTATCGCTTGTTTAGTTGCGGGCGCGGGGTTAACCCTCAACAGGTGAGTTTATTTATATAATAAGTTAAGTAAAATTTGAGAAATAAAAAAAAGAAAATCTAGATTTCTTAGTAATTAATTTTACCTACAATTTGCCGAAAATTTATTTTTGAGATTTGAAAAAATACATATCCATGAGTTATTTTACAATGGCCTGATTTTAAAGAAAACATAAAATTTTGATCAAAAATAAATTGAAATCACATGGTTTTTCATGTAAGGGATTCAAAACTCAATTCGCGTGAAACCTGCACCATATTAATTAAAATAAATTCGCGACAAACATAAAAGAGAGTTTCATGATAATTTTTTTTTTTTCTGAAAAAAAGTTTAAGAGAGCAAAAATTTAACTCATTTAGCCCTTAAACGGCTACGTCGGAAGGAACGCAAAAATTGCAAACATTTAAATAATGTTTTGTTCAATAAATTCATTATTCAATCCACAATAGCCGCATGGGGCGGAATCTCAGAACGCATAATCTTAAAACGCCGAAAATTATACGGACAAATTTATTTTTGAAGTAAACCGGAGGGAAAAGCCACAACAATAAATTAAAAAAAAAAGAAAAAAAATATGAACTAAAAAATTTAAAAATTCAGATATGGAAAATAAATTAAACTTAAATTGAAAAATTTTAACAAA
This sequence comes from Culex quinquefasciatus, assembly GCF_015732765.1. Classification (NCBI taxonomy): domain Eukaryota; kingdom Metazoa; phylum Arthropoda; class Insecta; order Diptera; family Culicidae; genus Culex; species Culex quinquefasciatus. Next base: position 24,599,747 of record NC_051863.1, read on the forward strand.
CTTAAGAAAATATTATAAAAATCTAAGGAATTGAAAATTTCAATAAAATTCGTACGAGTTGATCCTCACAGAATTGTCATTCCGAAAAATCGGAAAAATTTGTATTATTTTTTTTACAAAATTTATCTAAATCTAAAATATGACTTCAAAAATACTTCAAAGCTATCATATTTTCTGTTATCCAAGATGGTCACAATGGTCTGCAGTTCTTTTTGTAATGGTCCACAATCTAGAAATTTAAGAATTTAAAAATGATAGATTTTGGATTTTAAGATTTGAAGATTTCAATAAACAAAGAATTTAAGAATTTGAATTTTGTGCTCTTCATTGTTTTACATTTTATTGTTTGTAATTTATTAATTTTAGAATTTTGATTTTTTAAATAAAACTCTGAATGTAAAAAAAGTTTTTTAAACTTTATGTTTATTAAATTTTGAATTCAGAATTTTTGGATTTGAATTTTTGAATATTTGAACTAAAAAAAACTATAAAATTCTCAAAAAAAAATAAATAATTTTTGAACTACTGAAACTTTGAGTTTTGAACGTTGAAGCTTAAATTTGAGAATGTTTAAATCTATTAATTTTATCAACATTATGTTTAATTTTAGAAAAAAAATCATTCAAAGGGTTAAATCCTTTCAAAGGGGAAATAAACCCATTCTAATCACACTAAGCCGTTCGACCAATTCTCATCACTTTTGCCGTTTTCCGCTATTAAATCAACATTTTCAGATGTATCAACAATGGATAGTCGCTTGCTCACTTTTATTTGAGCTATTTATAAATTTGGAACAGTCAAAAACACTTTATTTAATCTGTAATTCATGATCAAAGTGCTGATAGGCCGATAATAGAAATAGGCTGAGAAAGGGTATAGTTCCCTAAATTCAAATGCGGAAAGCCAATCTTCTAAAAGATTGTTTCGACGTCTCTTTTTAAGAAAAGACAATTACTAATAACATGTTCTTTTATAATTTGAAAGTAATGCTATCTCTATCAACTATTTTATTCATCAAAATTGCCATCCGCGCAAAACGCGTCATCCGCAACAACCCTGCAAATGCATTTTTTTAAGTAAACGTAGCCTCCCATCAAAATGGGCCCGAAAAATCAAAGGGCAAATTTGTACAAAATAATTCAAAATTTCGATGTGACTAGAAGTGCAAAAAACTGTGAACATTTTCAAAATCATTTTTCTGCGTTAAAAATAATTTTTAGCACAATTGAACCAGTTTTAAAATATGTTTAATGTTTGTGAAATTTCAACGTTCAGTATAGCAAGAAATTTTTTTCTCAATTAAATACAGAATTTTAAAATCTGTCATGTTGAAAACTAATCATCGAAATCCCGTTGTACTTTGTTTAGTGCATTTAATAACACTTTTTTCGTCGAAACGTGAATCCGTTGCTTATTTTTTATTTATTTTTTTGAAAATAAAATGTAATTCTTTGCTAAAATTTCAGAAAAAAAAACTTATTTTCGTATTTAAATATGTAAGTTAAAATTTTGTTATTATCTTCTCAATGGCGCTTACGTCACATTGTCAAACGAATGATAATCACATATTTTGCAAGTCGGTTTTTTTACTAAAAGTATGCATAAGGTTTGGAAGCAAATACATATGGGTATGCATATGAAATTATGAAAATTAGACATTTTGATACAACTAAAATATCTGTAAATTTTGAAAAATCGCCTGGAGTAGAGAAAACTTATTTTTGAAAAACAAATATTTGCTGCCCTAAATTTATTTTTTTAGGAGAATTTATAAATTTGTATAAATAACAAGCAAAGTAATTTTGAACAGCTTAAGCATGGTGTAAGCATAAGCATAAGCATAAGCATAAGCATAAGCATAGGTGCCCACCCGCAGTTGCTACTCCGTTATTGACCAGGACCTCCAGAAGTTACATCCACGAGCCGTGGAAGATGAGTGGGTGCTATCTTTCCTCGCTTCGCAACTTCTCAAAGGCCCCTATCATGCTGATCAATACCGGCGCCGGCCACGACCAGTGGTAGGGTCACGGGGAAGTGGATGGGAATGTTAGTCCGATACTTGTGTGATAGAGACCGCCCAATCGACTGCTTCTCCGACAAAGTATCACATGAGTTTTGAGGGGTTAGTAGATGGGTATGAGGTCAGGATTCACGAGTGGCAGTGATGTGACCATGAGCATTTTGTTTACCGGTTGATTTTTAAATCTTAGGCAGCCGGCTGCGGAAAGATAGATAATTGATTATTTAAAATGGTTTATTTTTATCGTACGCGTGCCAGCCGAGCAGTAGTGCTATGGGCTGGACTTATCAGTATATTTTTACTGTTTTTACAATTTAGATAACGCGAGCAAATTTCAAAAATAGTAAATAAATGACGCTTTACTCTTCATAAAATCGATAGTTTGATGAGTTAATACCGAGGTTAATACTAAAACTGAAAGTTGGAATAAATTTTTACGATCATTTACGACGAAAATTAACGCGAAAAAACCGGACTGTGCGTCCCAAGAAGCACTGCACTTATGAAGGCATTATTCGATTATTATGACCAATCACCCCATGCACACAAAAAGCGACACAAAAGAGACGTAAATTATCACGAGAAAACAGGACTGCGCGTCCCCAGAAACACTGCACTTGCACTTGAACAGCTTAAGCATGGTGTCAGAAAAAATACGGCTTCCTGAATCAATAAAATACAAAACATTTTATTTTTCAATTCGATCTTGGATTTGACCTAATTGAGAATTTTTTTTTTAACATTTAAGAACATTTTAAAATTTGATAGTTTTTCTGATAACAGGTTTTTTTGAGGATTTTTTTAATGCACAAAAAAAATATTTTTGATATTTAAAAAATCATCAATTTTTTGTTGGTACACCCTACTAAGAGATCAAGCCAAAATCCTCATTGGGTAATAGTCTAAGACTTGTTTGGAAAAAAAATACTGATGTAAATCAATTGGAAAAAAATATTTCAATGATTTTTTTCATTAAAAAAATTGAAAAAAATCATTAAAAAATATGAAATTTTTGAGAATGTATCATGGACAAAATAAACTCAAATAATTTCTGCACTCTATGTCTATGCTACCGAATCCTTTTTGTTCTTTTGAAGTTTTGGAATTCATGAGCAGATTTTTAAAAGTTTGATTCATGAAAAGAAGAAATACAAAAATATTGATTCGTATTTTTTCTTAAATTGAAAAAAAATCACTAAAACCTTCTTTTTCAAATTTAAAAAAATATGCAACAAGTCATTTTTTGATTTAGTACATTTAAAATCTTTAGCCCAAATTATTTTTATGTATTTTAAGCGATTTTTTTTTAAATAAAATTTTCAAATAATCCTCGACAACAACGACGACGTTATCGGAATCAATTCTAAACGAAAATAAAAAATAATCTCAATAGAGCATTTCTCTACGAAATCGGTCTTTTTTCTTTAATTTTATTTTTTTTTTAATCCGACTGAAAATTTTTTGGTGCCTTCGGTATGCCCAAAGAGCCCATTTTGCATCATAAGTTTGTCCATATAATTTTCCATACAAATTTGACAGCTATCCATACAAAAATTGGTGGGTCTCGTGGCGCAGGGGTAGCGGCTTCGGCTGCCGATCCCGATGATGCTATGAGACGCGGGTTCGATTCCCGCCTTATCCACTGAGCTTCTATCGGATGGTGAAGTAAAACGTCGGTCCCGGTTTCTCCTGTCTCGTCAGAGGCGCTGGAGCAGAAATCCCACGTTAGAGGAAGGCCATGCCCCGGGGGGCGTAGTGCCAATAGTTTCGTTTTTCCATACAAAAATTATATATGAAAATTGAAAAATATATATCTTTTGAAGGAAGATGGATAAGGAAACTGGCCCTTTTGAAATGTTAGCCTTGATTTAAAATTTTGGAAAATATTGTTTTCGAAAAGATCGGAAAATTTCACGAATGTCTCATATTTTAACATTGTAAATCGGACCATTGAGATATCGTCATTAGAAAATTGTGGATTGTTTGGGTGAGACTTAGAATAACATCAATTTTCCTGTTTTTAAACCTTTGCATGCCAATATCTTAGCAGTATTGATTCAAAAATCCATAACTCGGTCAAAGATTTTTTGCCCATTCTGGAAATTTATGATGCAAAGGGTTTACCGAAGGCACCGAAAAAGTTTCAGCCGGATTAAAAAATACAAAAAAGTCAAATTACCGAAAACTCAGAGAATTGCTCAATATTGAAAAATATCTTCAAACCAAGAGTTTTTTAAATGTTCTTTAATTTATTGTGTTTCATATGTTTAAAGAACCAAGAATCACTCAACCTTTAAAAAAATAACTTTAGCAATAAAGTTTGTTCAAGAGATTTATCCATTTATCGTAATTTTTTGATAAATAAGTTTAGTCCTCCCCCCACCCCCCTTAAAATTAGACGATATATTAAAAAATCATTTTTTAACGTTGAAATTGGGATCAACAGTTGCTGAGATATCGGCATTTGAAGTTTTTTTTTATTTGGTAGCACTTTTCGATTCAAAATTCAATTTGAAATCTAAAAATATATACAATAGTAGTTTATGCAACAAGTTGCAAAAAGAGGATTTTTTCAGCACAAGTCGTACATTTATCCAACGAGGTTCACCGAGTTGGATAAATACGAAAAGTGCTGAAAAAATCAAGTTTTGCAACGAGTTCCATACAACATTTTTTGCAATTCCAAAAAACACACACTGAGTGAAATTTTAAGTCAAATTTTCATGTATTTTGTCAACAAATCGTTTAAATCAAAAAATGTTGAAAAGTGTTACTTTTCGAAACAAGTGCTGAAAAGTTCAACTTTTCAGCACCCATTTGAGTGTTGAAAAGTAGAACTTTTCAGCATTTATTTTAAAAAGTGTTGTTATTCGATTCTGTTATTTTTGGTACAGAAAAGTAGGCTATTTCATCGTTCAAGAATGACAGGAAAAGTAAGTAGTTTCACGACGGAATTGAAAAAATATACTTTTCGACATGGTATTTGATGTTTTCCAAAAAGGCATGGAAAGTATAAAAAATTGCCCAAAAAAAAACCAACAATGATTTCCTAACAGAAATTTTTGATTTTTTTCACGTTGTTCATCCTTGTCTGACAAAAAATAAAAGCTAATAAAATCTGCTGAGCCAAAAAAAAAACTGAAAAATAGCAGAACAAGGCCATCAAACCCTTAACTCTTCTTCCAATGACCGCTAAAGGGTTCACCAAAAACCAAGAATCACACCTTATCACTCCCATAAACTGTGTGCCACTCACTGTTCCATGATACCGGAGAAGAAAAAAAAATCCCGCCGGGAGGGTGGAAAACCCCCCAGTTGGCAATTTTTCGCTGTCATCCCGATCCCGTTTCCGTTCCCCGAAGGTTCGCGCTGTTAGAAAACCCCAAAACTAGCAACAACAACCCCAATAAAAAGCCAGAAGAAGAACGCAGCGCCCTCTTTGGGTGAGTTACTTCCAGCCGCAATTTTTCCCATTGTTTTCTTCTTCTCTTCGCTGTTGTTGTTATCTTTCGCTCGAACAAAGGACTGAGACTCCACGATGAGTGTGTGTGTGTTTTATGGCTGCAAATTTGTCCACCCCAGTTCTGGTAACAACGTTGCGGCCTGCTTGGATCCAGCGCTGCTTGCCCTACCACATCACAGATGGCGCACCCCCCCCTAGTTGCCGCGGCCATCTTTGATGGGTCGTCGTGGCCCGGCCGGAAATGAGAATCGATTTTTATTACCTGATAACAATATCGCGATAAGAAACGGGCTGGCTTCTTTGTCATTTGTTTTCCATTAGTTGTCGCCTGGAGCCGCCGCAGTGCCAGTGCAATGACAGGAGACAAAAATTCAAGATGGCGGCACGAGCCGTTTAACGGCCATTTGTTCGCCACTAGTTAGCGCCAGGATCGCAGCAAGCGCCGACAGAGAATGTAATTTTATTGGCTTTTATTATGGTCAGTAATCTGGGCTGTTATCGGGTGGTGGCGGCCCCAAAGTCATCGGCGGGGGTCAGCAAGGGGAAGGGGCTTCCGTAAGCAAACAAGCACTTTCGGGTGGGGTACCGGAAGGTCGTTAAACAAGATTAATGGGTGTGTGTGTGTGTGGTGGTACGTGTGTTGGAGAGAGGGACTTGGTCGCGCCAAAGCCGCTTAGTCGGGATTTTTGGGGAGACCAAAACACACATACGACACACGCAAGTACGCCCATGTCGATTGGTTGTTTTTTGGGGACCGGAAATTTATGATGAAATAGTTAGCCGTCGCCAGATGGTGGCAACGATTTCGGGGCGTGGATTATTGCCTAGTCACACTTGCTAAAGTACACCCCGGGACGGTCGTTAAATCGAGCTTAATTGGCAAATGTGGTGTCCGCTCTCACTGGATCGTTAAAGGATTGAGGGATTACCTTATTTATTGTTGTTCGAACTATCAGCTTCTTTTGTTAGCTGGTTATATAGTTACCAGGCTACCCATCTCATAGCATCGTAACTTGGATGGCACATCGTCGGCTTAACGTGAATCACATTCAACAACATATTTACACTCTCAATCAAAGGTTACAAATTTCCTCTCCTCCTGGAGGACCAATTAGACCTTTCCCAACCTTCAAAGTTTACTTTTGGGAGCCACCACGCTCCCACCAACTCATCGAAATTTATTTGTTGTGCAGCAACATCGTTTGGCCACTGCGGTATTGCGGTTATTTTTTTTTTTTAGCTCGTTCCAAATTGTCTCGCTCGACCGGTGGCGGACTCCCCAAAGACCTGACCCTGGGCATCAATTCATTAGGTTTGCCTGGGTCAGCAGAACGTGTGGCTCAGTAAATGAGAAAATTGGTGAAGGGGCACTTCTGAAATGGGCGAAATGGGAGTAGAGTAACATAAAAAATTAGTTACCCTTTTTTCTGTTTACTAAATTCAATGCTATTCAAAATTTTCCCGAAAAATCAGTGGAAAAGTTGGACATAGAAAAACATGTAAAAACTCGTCTTATTTTGGCACTTTGATGCTTATCTATAAATTTCGAATTTGTGATGTACAAATCTGGAAAAAACGGAAACTTCAGAAAAACAAATATTAACGTAAATTCATTGACATTTTTGATGCCGTATAAATTCATTAATAAGTTCATCCATGCAAAGCCCGGAACCCGAAAAAAGAATCAGAACTAACATTTCAAAAGGGCGTAACATTGAGTGTTTGGTCCTTTTGAAATGTTAAATTTAAAAAAAAATCAGATTTTGAGAAATCGTTTTTTTTTTGAAAAAAAGTTATGTAATAAAAAATTTTAAAAAAATCCGTGTACCTATTTCTTTAATAGTCCTCATCAATAATTACCATCAAAAAAAAATCCATTTGGTGGAGAATTGCTCATTTTTTACTATGGCTGATGATTGTTGGGCGCCTTCCGTATGCCCAAAGAAGCCGTAAAAATTTGGGAGGAATATCCAAGAATCTGTATGTTTTGAAGTAAAGTTTTGATCGTTTTTGTGTCTTCGGCAAAGCTATATTTGAAAATAACCTCTTTTTATGGGTAATTGTGTAAAAATGTCGTCCTGATGAAAATTCACCAGCTCCTGATGAAATATTTCACATTTTTTTGACACAAAATCTGTCCCCGTTTCCTGACAAAAATTAAATCAATATTTACATTTTTCAATTACATATTTTTTTTCTAACAGATCACAAAAATTTAATTTTTAAATGTTGTTTAAAAAAACGAGGTATTTTTTGGCAACACTTAGAAAATCTTTTTTTTCTGCCATGACCATAGGCCAAGCGAAAGAAAATCTAAAATGCAAAATTTAGAGAATTTTCTCAGCATTTCATTTTTCAGAAATGGCCAAACATTTACACTGAACAAATTATAAACTACGAATATTTTCAAAATATTTTCCAAAATTGTCTAGGGGGTCTTTTATAAGCCACGTAAGCATTGTGAGGGTGATTGGTGGTTATTCACGCTCCATACAAAAAGATTTTATTATATGGACAGTTGTTCACGAAGGGGGAGGGGAGATTTGAGGTTACCAAAAAAGTGCCCACGTAGTTTATGGATGGTTCCTTCAGTACTTTTTGTTGAAATCACGTCTAAAAAAAATAAGTCATACATTTAGTTTTACTGTCTCCATTTTTTTTCGAATAATCCTTTTTTATATTATAAAATTGTCATATATTTTTTATAGAAATAGTTTAACATTGAAATGTTTTACCAAATATAATCAATTTCATCAATTGTGTTTGAAGTTTTGTTCAAGTCTAAAATCGATTATTCATTTTTTTCCGCTTCAAACTTTTTTCCCCATTTTGTTTCGTGATGATTTTGAACGGGGAAGGGCGAATAAACTTTTAATAAAATTAATATTGGTCTTTTTGAAAATTTATGTGTTATGAAAAATACATTTTGCGTCTTCTGAACATCATATCGAAAAACATGATTGATTTTTGTGTTTGCATAAGGATGTTTTGTGAAAATTGAAGTAATGAATAGTTAAAAATGTATAACAGTGGTAATAAATATAAAATATTAAATTGTTTGACATCCACATTTTAATTCTTTTTGATTTTTTTAAGAACTTACTACTGCTAAGATACCGTAGATTATAATCGAACAAATTATCGTGTTCCAAAAACGATAACGATACTATTATCGTTATCTTTCTGACGGTATCGTAATGGGTAAATCTCTACCAACTCACACGAAATCGGGAAAAGTTGCCCCGACCCCTCTTCGATTTGCGTGAAACTTTGTCCTAAGGGGTAACTTTTGTCCCAGATCACGAATCCGAGATCCGTTTTTTGATATCTCGTGTCGGAGGGGCGGTACGACCCCTTCCATTTTAGAACATGCGAAAAAAGAGGTGTTTTTCAATAATTGGCAGCCTGAAACGGTGATGAGATAGAAATTTGGTGGCAAAGGAACTTTTATGTAAAATTAGACGCCCAATTTGATGGCGTACTCAGAATTCCAAAAAAAACGTATTTTTCATCGAAAAAAACACTAAAAACTTTTTAAAAATTCTCCCATTTTCCGTTACTCGACTGTAAAATTTTTTGGAACATGTCATTTTATGGGAAATTTAATGTACTTTTCGAATCTACATTGACCCGGAAGGGTCATTTTTTCATTTAGAACAAAAATTTTCATTTTAAAATTTCGTGTTTTTTCTAACTTTGCAGGGTTATTTTTTAGAGTGTAACAATGTTCTACAAAGTTGTAGAGCAGACAATTACAAAAATGTTGATATATAGACATAAGGGGTTTGCTCATAAACATCACGAGTTATCGCGATTTTACGAAAATGTAACCTTTTAGGTTACTAAATTAAATGTTGTTTTTTTTGTGCATGTTAGTTTTTAAAGTGTTTTTGCATTAATGTTTAATATCTGTTATTTATTATCTTATCTTCGCATGGTTTATTTATATTAATTATCATTATGTAATAATACCTTAATTCAAAAACAAAGTAGTCAACTCGAAGGATGATGGCTTATAAATTTGATCAATTTGTTGAACTGGTATAACGCCACCACTTTTGGGTGTACGCTAAACCCCAACGAACATCACATCCCATCCAGCTTAAGGAGAATGCAGACGGACGATAAGGTCGCGATAATTAAACCAATACAACCACCACTGATAACTGAGGCTGGATATCGAGAGAGGATGACTTCCCAAGAGAGACAGGTTTCGTGGACGATCTCCCCAACTCGTGCTCTTTCCATTTTGGGCGTTGAAGTGCGAAGATCGATCCTATAGGACGATCAGTTTGTAGATATTACAAGTGTTCGAAAACTACAGTGTAGACTTGTGAAACGATTCTAAATCGAGTTTGAACGAATCGTACGCTTCAGGACCTTTAAGTGTCGAATAGGTGGAATTTCGGACCGATAGCCGGAGTTTCCCGCAAGCACCGATTCCGTGGCATCGCGGTGTCACGAGGTCGCACTTCCGGGTTCCTAGCTAATCGAGGGCCCAAGCTTCTCACCGTGCGCGGTGATCAACGCTAAGGAAGCTACACTCGGATCGTTGTATCCTAACTCGCCAAGGAGTGTTCCCTTCTGCCGGAAGTACCTTGGGTACGGCCGGTTCGACAATCAGAAGAAGACGCCCAGGGTGTGTTTGCCACATCCGAACCGCTTGCTGAAAGTCGCCATCTTGAGTACCTATATTGGGGCATCCCGGCCTGGACGGCTCAGCCGACGCTGCTGGACAGCGGCGCGCGTTCCTGTACAAGTTAGATTACAACCCTGCAACCCACTCGGCCGCGCGGCGTCGCGGTCGTGTGTTCTCCAGCTTCACAAGACGGTGAAGAACCCCACTTGGATACTCCTCGTGTCCTGCATGCACCAGCCACCACAATCTTTCATCAACCGCGCGGACGCGGTGTTCCTGTGCCACGTGTCGTCAAGCTGCACGTGCGCGAGAATCGAGATCTCGAGTCGATGTTTACCGGGTAAGACAGTTGTGAAGACGAGTAAGTTCTGATTCCCCAAAGTTGATTTTTAAGTAGTTGTGGGTCAAATAAACCTGTGTCGATAATGATTAAATTGTGTTTACTTTCCTCACTGATCTGTGACTGACATTGCGAATGCCGACCCTTTGATTAGATTCCAGTTTGCTTATACTGAGCTAGGCCGCCGTTTTTGCCTTGTTACAAAAAAAAATTTTGAAAAAGTTACTTTTTGCGTTTCTCTTTGTTTCGTTGTCCGTGTCTGTCGCGGGTGACCATGAACGGTCATGATCGATGATGACCAACTTTTTCAAAGCTTTTTTTTTTTCGTAAAATCGCGATAACTCGTGATGTTTATAAGCAAACCCCTTATGTCTATATATCAATTTTTTGTAATTGTCTGCTCTACAACTTTGTAGAACATTGTTACACTCTTAAAAATAACCCTGCAAAGTTAGAAAAAACACGAAATTTTCAAATGAAAAATTTTGTTCTAAATGAAAAATGACCCTTCCGGGTCAATGTAGATTCGAAAAGAACATTAAATTTCCCATAAAATGACATGTTCCAAAATTTTTTACAGTCGAGTAACGGAAAATGGGAGAATTTTTAAAACTTTTTTAGTGTTTTCTCGATGAAAAATACGTTTTTTCGGAATTCTGAGTACGCCATCAAATCGGGCGTCTAATTTTACATAAAAGTCCCTTTGACACCAAATTTCTATCTCATCACCGTTTCAGACTGCCAATTATTGAAAAACACCTCTTTTTTCACATGTTCAAAAATGGAAGGGGTCGTACCGCCCCTCCGACACGAGATATCAAAAAACGGACCTCGGATTCGTGATCAGGGACAAAAGTTACCCCTTAAAACAAAGTTTCACGCGAATCGAAGAGGGGTCGGGGCAACTGCTGTGTGAGTTGGCGGAGAATTAACCTAATACATTTTTAAACCCTTGATGAGTTTGTATTTAGCAAATTTTTGGAAAATATAGAACTCTTATTAAAAAAAATGTTGCCAATTGAAAAATAGTAAAACAATTAGAAAAAAAATCTTTTTAAAGTTTGCCGATTGATAACATACAGAAAAAATATGAAAACTGAAGGTTTACATGTCAACCTTTAAGAGTTAGAATTTATAACCGTTATTTCGTATCGTATAAGATTTTAAATTGTAAATAATTTAAAAAAGCAAGCCATTTTTTTCAATTCAAATAGGATAAATAAACATAAATTAAAATTCAACAAATTTTGCTGTTTTTGACAGCTCAGCAGTTCTCTCAGATTTCGGTCATTCGATTTTTTTTTGTACAGTCGACTTTCTGGCTGTCGATCTTCTCGATATCAATATTGCTCCATCCATCGATGAATTCTTCAGTCCCTTTAAACTGCATACTTCGATTGGCTTTATTCCTCGATATTTTCTCTTGCTTGAAGGATCTCTTCCTCGACGGTCCCTTGGATTCTGTTTGCTTTAAAAATCTCTTCCGGTTGTCAATATTGTCACTATCTCATGGCTTGCATAGACATTTTTCTTTGCGAAACGAAGCTTTGAAGGGTGTTTGACATTAGTTTGTTTTTGTTTGCTGGACGTTGCCATGATTCTCTCCCATAGCCGGGTATCAAGAAAAAAATATTTTTAATCGAGTCTTCATTTTGCATCGTTCTGTAAACTGATGATTCTCTTCCTCGACGGTCCCTTGGATATTGACAACCAGAGAGTCGACTGTACTTTTTAATCCGACTGAAACTTTTGTGGTGCCTTCGGTATGCCCAAAGAAGCCATTTTGCATCATTATTATGTCCATATAATTTTCCATACAAATTTGGCAACTGTCCATACAAAAATGATACATAAAATTTCAAAAATCTGTTTCTTTTGAAGGAGTTTTTAAATCGATTTGGTGTCTTTGGAAAAGTTGTACGTATGGATAAGGACTACACTAGAAAAATGTGATACACGGTAATCAAATTTTTGGTGATTTTTAATTTCACTTTTTGTTACTAAAACTTGATTTGCAAAAAAATATATATTTTTTTTCGTTTTCTGATAGGTTTTAGAAGACATCAAATGCCAACTTTTCAGAAATTTCCAGAACGGGCAAAAAATCTTTGACCGAGTTATAAATTTTTGAATCAATACTGATTTTTTCAACAAATTGAAATATTTGTCGCAAAAATGTTTCCATTTAATTTTTCGATGTAAAATCAAATTTGCAATCAAAAAGTACACTGGTGAAATTTTGATAAAGTGCACCGTTTTAAAGTTATAGCCATTTTTAGGTAACTTATTTTAAAAATAGTAGCAGTTTTTCATTTTTTTAAATTAGTGCCCATGTTTGCACATTCTTGAAAAAAAACTTGTTTTGAATAGCTGAAATAAAAGCTTCTCTATATTTTGCTTTATTGAACTTTGTTGGTACGACCTTTATTTGCTGAGATATTGCCATGCAAAGGTTTAAAAACAGGAAAATTTTGACGCTTTGATGTTATTCTTGCATTTTGTGAATGTTGAAATGCTCATTCACAAATTATAATTTAAAATTTTAATTTGAATTAGTGTAAGGATGATTTTTGAGCTGTAACAACATTTATTTTATCAAACTTAATCAGAATCCAGGGATATGAACAAAAAATATATTCATATTTTGATGTAACCAGAAAGTTTTAGATAAATCGAAATACCAAAATTAATTGCTCCAACTCTGAGAGATCAACTTTTTTGTTCGGATTTTGTAGTAATTTCGATTTTTTAAATAAATATTTTATGTTTATGCTTTGGAATCAGATATTTGAAACCATCTGTATAAAATAAACTGCGTATTACGAGAACAGCTCTTTCAACCAAACATTAAAAATTTTTTTACATAATGCCCCTTTCAATAGTGACCAACATCACGGCTAAAGAACCAGCGATGACCACAATTGTAGCCTTGTTTACCACCCTGACAAACGCAGAAGAAAAAAACGGAGAACAAAACCATGCCAACAATCCATTATTGTCAGTGCAATGGTCGCTTGCAGTGATCGTCGCCATCTTGGATCCACGGTGAACCATGTTGGCCTGCAACATGCCTTCTTGGACCTCATTTTTTGTTGTGCTGTCCTGGTCCTGACAGGGAAAAAAACAGGACGACTAAGCGAGAAAAATGAAAAGTGTCTACGTGTCATGAATTGATTAGGCGAGAAAACCCTGTTTGCCCTCTTATTTCTTCCCCCACAACATAAACGAGGACACACCGTTGCCAAGACCTCAAAATTGTCCCCACCCCCCGCCATGGCCTGCTGAGGTGCAGTTTTCCCTGTTTTTCTCGAGTCGACATCATTTGTTCCGAAAGTTTTGTTACTTCTTCGAGACAGCTCAGTTCTTTTTATTTTCTTGGCAGCAATGTTGGGTTTCGAGAGCGAACAAAAAAAAAGTTGGAAAATTGCTTATTTGTAATTTTCTTCGGACTTTTTCCCCCTCAACCCTGTTTCGAAGGGGGGGGAAATTCGGCGAAGGCTCCACCGGGGGGAAACTTTTGCCCCTTTAGCTTTTTTTCGATGTATTACATTTCGATGCTTGTGTGCTCTCTTATACTAACTGACATTTTGGTGGTTACGAGAAAATCGACTTTTTAACTTTGAATTACTGTTTCTGGGAAACTGTTCGACAAACAATTGTCCTAATAATTTTAAAGTATGCTCCTGATATAACTTAAAGACATGGTAAAATATGAAAACTTTTGAAATTCAAAAAAAAAATTGGCAGAGAAATTACGAAAAAAAATCATGCTTGCAATTAGCACAAATTTTGTTGGTATCAATTGTTTTACTTTTTTTTTTTTTGCTGCCCCTGGACCAGCACCGAAGACGAAATGATGGCGCAACATCGTCAAGTGTAAATAACCTTAACCGGAGAAAACGTCACCGGGAAGTGGCAATTCGTTTTGCGTAAAAATAAAACGAGCCCCGAAAGAAGGCTCCCTTCCTCGAAAAGAAACTGTTGATTTACTTTTGCTGAGCAAGCTTGTTAGAGGTGCAGGGGAAAGGAAATGTCTCGTAACTGTTTTGTAACGTTTGATTGAAGTGAAAAAAAGGTTGAAGTTGTAAATTTGCAGAAAATAAAATACCCGTGTAACCAAACTTAATTTGCAATCGAAAATGGTTGATTTTTTTAAACAATAAAATACTTTGTTATTAAGTTTCAAGGCTATTTAGTTAATTTGTTTCAAAAATTTTTTGCAATTAAAAATCATTTTAAAAAATCACTCAAGCTAAAAAAAACCTGGACTAAAAAAAACTTTAAATATTTAATTTAATTTTTTTATGTTTATCGAACTGCTGGTTGCTGCGAAACAGCCTTTTAAAGGCTATATTTTATAAAAAAAAATGTTTTTCTCCTTTCACTTAATTAGCTCTCATTTTTTAACTTACGATACTTCGGAAACTGTTGGATGACTTTTTTGTCATGTTATCCAAAAGTTATGATATTTTTTTAAAAAATGGCAACACTGCCAACGAATTTATACCATTTTGTGCCACAGCTCAAAAGATGATATTTTTAAATATCAATTAAGACATATTCAAAGTTGTGATTTTTCAAAAATGGTTTATATTGTGTATTTAAATAAATTGTGTAAAAAATAATAATAAAGAATAACTATTTTCGATTTTAACTATTTTTTCTGAAAAAAGTTTTTTAAATTTGTTGATCATTTTATTTTATTTTTATTACTAAAAGTAATTTAAATAATGCATAAAGAATCATCTTTTGAAAGGGCTACTTGTTCATTTTGATTTTTTTTAAATGCTTGGATTAATTTAAAAAAAATCATCAAAAAATGCTGCTCAATTATTTTTTTTCGAAACGTAATGTCTCTGGTGTACCATATTTTGCACCATCCAAATCTCAGGCATGAAATATGCATTTTTAAGTTCCCTAAAATATTGTTTTGGGGAGTTAACTTTTAGTCATAAACAGTCAAATAGAAAAAATTGCCAATTTTGTGAATATTTGCTCGAAATTTTTCAAGTGAAATTTTCAAATTTGTTTAAATTATTTTTGAACTTTTTAAATATTACTCAAATTTGAAAATATTTAAGTGTTTTAATGTTTTAATGTTTTAATTTTTTAATATTTTAATGGTTTAATGTTTTAATATTTTAATGGTTTAATGTTTTAATGTTTTAATGTTTTAATGTTTTAATGTTTTAATGTTTTAATTTTTTAATATTTTAATGGTTTAATGTTTTAATATTTTAATGGTTTAATGTTTTAATGTTTTAATGTTTTAATGTTTTAATGTTTTAATTTTTTAATATTTTAATGGTTTAATGTTTTAATGTTTTAATGTTTTAATGTTTTAATGTTTTAATGTTTTAATGTTTTAATGTTTTAATGTTTTAATGTTTTAATGTTTTAATGTTTTAATGTTTTAATGTTTTAATGTTTTAATGTTTTAATGTTTTAATGTTTTAATGTTTTAATGTTTTAATGTTTTAATGTTTTAATGTTTTAATGTTTTAATGTTTTAATGTTTTAATGTTTTAATGTTTTAATGTTTTAATGTTTTAATGTTTTAATGTTTTAATGTTTTAATGTTTTAATGTTTTAATGTTTTAATGTTTTAATGTTTTAATGTTTTAATGTTTTAATGTTTTAATGTTTTAATGTTTTAATGTTTTAATGTTTTAATGTTTTAATGTTTTAATATTTTAATGTTTTAATGTTTTAATGTTTTAATGTTTTAATGTTTTAACGTTTTAATGTTTTAATGTTTTAATGTTTTAATGTTTTAATGTTTTAATGTTTTAATGTTTTAATGTTTTAATGTTTTAATGTTTTAATGTTTTAATGTTTTAATGTTTTAATGTTTTAATGTTTTAATGTTTTAATGTTTTAATGTTTTAATGTTTTAATGTTTTGATGTTTTAATGTTTTAATGTTTTAATGTTTTAATGTTTTAATGTTTTAATGTTTTAATGTTTTAATGTTTTAATTTTTTAATATTTTAATGGTTTAATGTTTTAATGTTTTAATGTTTTAATGTTTTAATGTTTTAATGTTTTAATGTTTTAATGTTTTAATGTTTTAATGTTTTAATGTTTTAATGTTTTAATGTTTTAATGTTTTAATGTTTTAATGTTTTAATGTTTTAATGTTTTAATGTTTTAATGTTTTAATGTTTTAATGTTTTAATGTTTTAATGTTTTAATGTTTTAATGTTTTAATGTTTTAATGTTTTAATGTTTTAATGTTTTAATGTTTTAATGTTTTAATGTTTTAATGTTTTAATGTTTTAATGTTTTAATGTTTTAATGTTTTAATGTTTTAATGTTTTAATGTTTTAATGTTTTAATGTTTTAATGTTTTAATGTTTTAATGTTTTAATGTTTTAATGTTTTAATGTTTTAATGTTTTAATGTTTTAATGTTTTAATGTTTTAATGTTTTAATGTTTTAATGTTTTAATGTTTTAATGTTTTAATGTTTTAATGTTTTAATATTTTAATGTTTTAATGTTTTAATGTTTTAATGTTTTAATGTTTTAACGTTTTAATGTTTTAATGTTTTAATGTTTTAATGTTTTAATGTTTTAATGTTTTAATGTTTTAATGTTTTAATGTTTTAATGTTTTAATGTTTTAATGTTTTAATGTTTTAATGTTTTAATGTTTTAATGTTTTAATGTTTTAATGTTTTAATGTTTTAATGTTTTAATGTTTTAATGTTTTAATGTTTTAATGTTTTAATATTTTAATGTTTTAATGTTTTAATGTTTTAATGATTTAATGTCGCGCAAAATGTCGCGATAGTTAAACCAATTTACCTTCCCAGGCTCCAACAAAATCCTGCTCCGGAAACTCTCTCTTAAACGCGAACATCCGTTATTTTCTTAGCAAATTACCTTTTCCGTGCGACACACCTTGGCACCTTCCCGCGGGGAGATTTCACTCAAGTAAAATTAAAATCGAAGCAAAAAAGATGTGGCACACTTTTCCTGCGGCAACCAAATGCACCCTCGAGAGGGGAAAAAAAGTTTTTCTTCGAAGAAGAGGGCAAGAAAAAAAAAACCCTCGTATGTAATTTAATAAGTGGGCACAGACTGGTGGCACACCTTAAGGTTAAGCAAACTGCCACCTCTAGTCTAGTTTTTAACCACCTGTATGTGAGCACTGCCGCTAGTCAGCACTATAGCTGATTATAGGGCCTGCTGCGATTGTGAGAAAAAGCTCGTCGTGAAAAGTGTGCGAGCCACAAAATATTCAACCAGCTGCCGCCAACGGCTCATTTTCGTCCAGCCTTTTTTTATGCTGCCACTTTACATAAGCAAGAATTTCCTCGATTTTCCACCTGGAAACAGTTACTTAGACAAATCAGGTGAAAAGTTGATAAAAATTTCAAATGTCGAAAATATAAATTAAATTAAAAAAAAAAGCAAATACGCAACAAAGACAAATCAAATAAAAAAATTAAAATGTCATCTCCAATTGTCTGTGACTGCAACGATTCACCAGGGTTAACCCCTTCTCTCCACTTTTCTGGGGCAGGTTTGTTGGGTTCAACTTTAGCGTTTACTCTTTTGCAGCTTTTTCCTACGGAACACTTTTGGGATTTCAAAGGGAGGGAGCAAAGAACTGTGGGTGGTGGAGGCCCTTTTTTGGCCTCGGAAGCCCCAAAGCCCGCAAGCAAAATCGCAATCTCGTTGGAGTCTCCCAGCCCAACCGGTGAATCTTGTGTGCAACAGTGCTGAAAAGCAGGTGATCACTGACCGCAACTTTAATATCCTTTTAAATCCGAAGCTTTATTGTGGTGCGGCGGTGTCATTTTTCAATTTTTTTTTGGTCTTTTAGATATTTTTACGGAAAAGTACGAAATTTACGATTTACGAAAATTTCCCAAAAAATAAGTTTTCACTGAAAACCAAAATAATTCGATTGTATACTTAGATTTGTTTTCAAATCAAGGTGTTTCGATCAGGAAAATCTAGTTTTCTTGTTTAAAGACTGATTGAAAAATCGGATTGAAAAATATAACAAAATTTTATCACATTAGTAGATTTATGCTACTTTCAAAAAAATGATAAAATATCGAAAAAACGAAACTATTGGCACTACGCCCCCCGGGGCATGGCCTTCCTCTAACGTGGGATTTCTGCTCCAGCGCCTCTGACGAGACAGGAGAAACCGGGACCGACGTTTTACTTCACCATCCGATAGAAGCTCAGTGGATAAGGCGGGAATCGAACCCGCGTCTCATAGCATCATCGGGATCGGCAGCCGAAGCCGCTACCCCTGCGCCACGAGACCCCATGATAAAATATCGTTGCAACCAAAAAAAATCGAATTTTTCACATGTTGTACAAAACTGCGGACCAAAAATTCAAAATTTGTTAAAAGATTGAAAAGTTACTCTATGATTCAAAAGTCATAGATAAGCGTTATAAAATGTACTCCGAAAAGTATTAACTCCATTTTACAAGTTTTTTCTTCAATTGAAATATAATTTTAACGGTGCACATCAGCCAGAGCTTTAGCACTCAGATTTTTATTACAGACAATTTAGTATCTTCAAAACTACGGGAAATATTGCCTTCAAGATAATTTACAGCAAAATTTGACTATTTTTACTAACGGATTTTAGCAGAATTGGGTCCGTAAATTTGAACATCTAAGAAACAAAAAAGAATACAACAACATCATTGGTTGCTGTGCACTCTTAAGTAATTTTTGGTCAAATTTTGAAAGGGCTGAGGCAAAAACTCTAATAAGAAATTGGCAATGGCCTTATTGTGGAATTCAAAAAAATCTAATTGCATTCCCAGGCAAATAGTTTTTTTTTAAATTATAAAACTTTTGTTTATCAAAAGTGAAAAAAAAAGTTGATTAAAAAATCTGCCATTTTTTCCGTGTACCTATTGAGAAATTCTCTACCAACTCACACGAAATCGGGAAAAGTTGCCCCGACCCCTCTTCGATTTGCATGAAACTTTGTCCTAAGGGGTAACTTTTGTCCCTGATCATGAATCCGAGATCCGTTTTTTGATATCTCGTGACGGAGGGGCGGTACGACCCCTTCCATTTTTGAACATGCGAAAAAAAAGTGGTTTTCAATAATTTGCAGCCTGAAACGATGATGAGATAGAAATTTGGTGTCAAAGGGACTTTTATGTAAAATTAGACGCCCGATTAGATGGCGTACTCAGAATTCCGAAAAAACGTATTTTTCATCGAAAAAAACACTAAAAAAGTTTTAAAAATTCTCCCATTTTCCGTTACTCGACTGTAAAAAATTTTGGAACATGTCATTTTATGGGAAATTTAATGTACTTTTCGAATCTACATTGATCCAGAAGGGTCATTTTTTCATTTAGAACAAAATTTTTCATTTTAAAGTTTCGTGTTTTTTCTAACTTTGCAGGGTTTTTTTTAGAGTGTTACAATGTTCTACAAAGTTGTAGAGCAGACAATTACAAAAAAATGATATACAGACATGAGGGGTTTGCTTATAAACATCACGAGTTATCGCGATTTTACGAAAAAAAGTTTTGAAAAAGTTACTTTTTGCGTTTTTCTTCGTTTCGTCGTCCGTGTCTGTCGCGGGTGACTATGAACGGCCATGATCGATGACGACCAACTTTTTCAAAACTTTTTTTTCGTAAAATCGCGATAACTCGTGATGTTTATAAGCAAACCCCTTATATCTATAAATCAATTTTTTTGTAATTGTCTGCTCTACAACTTTGTAGAACATTGTTACACTCTAAAAAATAACCCTGCAAAGTAAGAAAAAACACGAAATTTTAAAATGAAAAATTTTGTTCTAAATGAAAAATGACCCTTTTGGGTCAATGTAGATTCGAAAAGTACATTAAATTTCCCATAAAATAACATGTTCCAAAAATTTTTACTCGTGATGTTTATAAGCAAACCCCTTATGTCTATATATCATTTTTTTTGTAATTGTCTGCTCTACAACTTTGTAGAACATTGTTACACTCTAAAAAATAACCCTGCATAAAATGAAAAATTTTGTTCTAAATGAAAAATGACCCTTTTGGGTCAATGTAGATTCGAAAAGTACATTAAATTTCCCATAAAATAACATGTTCCAAAAATTTTTACAGTCGAGTAACGGAAAATGGGAAAATTTTTAACACTTTTTTAGTGTTTTTTTCGATGAAAAATACGTTTTTTCGGAATTCTGAGTACGCCATCAAATCGGGCGTCTAATTTTACATAAAAGTCCCTTTGACACCAAATTTCTATCTCATCACCGTTTCAGGCTGCAAATTGTTGAAAAACACCTCTTTTTTCGCACGTTCAAAAATGGAAGGGGTCGTACCGCCCCTCCGTCAAGAGATATCAAAAAACGGATCTCGGATTCATGATCAGGGACAAAAGTTACCCATAGGACAAAATTTCACGCAAATCGAAAAGGGGTCGGGGCAACTGCTGTGTGAGTTGGCGGAGAATTACCCTATTTTTTTCTCAATAGTCCTCAACAATACTAACAACTTTGCCGAAGACACCAAATTGATAAAAAAAATTCACTCAAAAGTTACAACTGTTTGAATATTTACATACCGTAAACCGGGGTGACTTTGATAGGATTTCAATTTGTTTTTGGAATATTTTCCAACAAGTAAGGTTTTTCTCAAGATTATTATTTTTAAAACATGTACTGGGGTAGGTCACACAAAGTCCATGCACTATTTTGGAAAAAAAGTTTTTTCAATAGTGTTTAGAAAAATAGTTACGTTAAAAATTCTTAGTTTTAATTCCGGGGTGACTTTGATAGTCATAGTTTTTCTTGTTAAAATCATATTTAAGATGTTCAAACTTTATTTGTACGTTAAATGTACCATCACTAAAGCAGCTGATATAGTTTGTAAGAAAAAAAAAACAATGTTTATGTTAAGTTAACTAAGTTTATAAGCTTTTTAACAAAATACATATAAATTTTAGGTAAAATTGTTAAAAAGTCGGAATTTTTCCTGAAATTTCTTAAAACTAGTTTTGTTTATAAAATAATCGATTTATATTGCATTTTATACTGAATTCGAAGCACGAATCACAAGTTTTCACATTTTACATGAAATTTGTTCAACTGAAAATGCCTATAAATTTTGAGTTTTTTTAAACTGTGTTTCAAACACACATATTATTTATTATTTACAAACTTATTTATTTTTCTCCTAGTGGAAAATTGTCCAAAGAATACGAAAATGCATTCCGTTTTCCGATTAAAAATCATGATCATTGAGGAAACCATGACACTTTGAGAAGTTTAAAATAATGACTTCCATCAACATTTTCTTAACTATAGTTAACTAACTTTTTAAACTTTTCAAAATTTTATGAAAAGTTCTTCTTGAGGTATTTTGAACACTTCTCTACCACGGTCAGTATGTTTCTAATCCATTCCTTACGTATTTTAAATGTACTCTTCATTTTGCGGAAAAATCGCAAACCTATCAAAGTCACCCCGGCTATCAAAGTCACCCCGTTTTACGATACCATTTTTGTATGGACAGCAGCCAAAATTGTATGGAGACTTGTATGGGTGAACCAATGACACAAAATAGCTTATTTGGTTATAGGGAAGGCCCCCACAAAATTTGAGCCAAATAAAAAATAAAAATGGTCGAAATCGGCCGATTTCGTAGAGAGTTGCTGATTGATACTTTGAAAGTAATCAAATTATAAAACAAATATTTACTAGAAGGAAGCTTGAAAATTCAACATGATTTGGTTGGTTTAAGTCAATTTTAGAAATAAATTAATTATAAGATATCGTCCGTTATCGTCGATAAAAAAAATCGCCGATAGAATTCTCGAAAAAACGATAACGATAACGATCAAGGTTGTTAAAATATCATAATATCAACTCTCAGCAACTACAATTATCCCGTCTGAATATTCATGCCTCAAATACAACTGCTCTTCTCTCCGTATTAAAACTCTCAGCGCCAAACATAGCCGAACATGTTTTCGTGTTTACACACTTGCGATTGACATTTTCCTTTTCTCTCTCATTCCCATTGTCACGACCATCCTCCACAACAGCGCTTAACCACAAAAGCCGCCACAAAACCAATTTCGCAAGCGCAGTTTAACGGGACGGCATGCGTGGTCGTCTCCTAATCGCCATCTTGCGTTCTCTCATTGCAGAGATTGGAGAGATTGAGAGGTACAGCGGTGAGAGCGCAGAGTCGAGGTAAAGTGAATGAGTGATAGAGAGAGAATGCCATCGCTCGGAATCACGAGGCACAAGAAGAGATCCCACAAGCTACAGTGACGGTCGCTATACTCTCGGATGTTTTTGGCGCAGAGAGAATCAATTGATAGCTTTTCTATCACTCATTTGCAACACTGATAACTATAGAAAAACCCAAATGGCCAATCGGGAATGTCGCCTTTCAGAGCCTTAAGTTAATTTAAAAGACTATGGTTGAATATAACCTCTTTTCGGTGTAATTTTAACCCAATTGATGTGAATATGTGGGATTACACATAAATCGATGTAATTTTACACATTCTAGAAGTAATATTTTAAAAATCTTGTCTACATTCTCCGAGTAATTTTGTCTGTTACATAAGTATTTCCAGTTTTGGTGTGACCTTTATCTACGACGTGTTAGGGTGGTCCCAAAAATGGCAATTTTCTTCAATTTTCGCTAAAAACTATTTCAACCAATTATAGAATTTGATGGGACGTAAACAGAAGGTAATTAGTTGGTTTGAAATGATCGTATGATAACGTAAAATGCTGTTCAGAATATCTCTGGACCAAAAAGCCTATGTTTTAAAATATTTTTATTAAATTCTTCCGGAAATTTACACGACTCCGAGGGTTTCTCGACGCGCAGAAACAAAAAGATGGTGAAAATGAAAAAAAACAGCAACATACACCCCCTTACCAATTTTTCGCCCGAAAGGAAACTTTTTTTCGAATCGTGCTGTTTTCGTGATGGTGTAAAGATCGAGATTTACACCTATTTCGGTGATTTTTTCCGCAAAGAATCATTTGTGATTATGTATTCTGTGTAAATTACAATTGGAATAAAACATTACTTCCTACGATGTAGGCATTTTGAAAACAAGTTGCATACCTTCACCTGCAGTTACACAGATACTTCGCACCCTTCGGTGAGAGCAAGCAGACAACACACGATAATCAGCTTTTCTTCACCAGTTTCGCCAGAAACAAGCTCGAGTGTGGCGCACTTTTGCCACCTGAACCACCCCCGTCGATAAGAGCTTTGTAAACAACACTTTCACTGCACTAGATTCGATGGAGGTGCACTGAAAATTTGGGCATTTTTAAATTATTTTTCTCAATTTTTTTCTGCTTGAATTTTGATTTAAACGAAACATTTTTTAAACGTTAGTAAATATTTTTATTAAAAATAAAAATTTAACAGATCTTTCTCCGTGCATGAAGCATAGGCCTCGCCAAAAACAAGTGCACATGTCCCAGGTGTGCGGAAAACAACTAGAACATTGAGCAACAAACCAACCAACCAGGTGAGGTGGGGTAAGCCGACCAACAGAGGACTTGGCGATTGTTTTGTGAGTTCTCACCCACAACGGCGAACAAAGCTCAGCTCGGCAGGGTGAGCATCACACTCGCAAAAACAAAAGAAACCAGAGAGGAAAGCTTTCCCGGAAGCTTTTCCTGCCTGTTTGGAGCGTCAAACAGCACCTGGGAATTAGAAGCTCATGTGTTTGGGGGCGGTTAAGCTTGCGGATAGGGGAGTGGGATGATGTTTGTACGAAAATTTAAACATTAAATTTGAGACTAATCTTTTGTTGTTTGAATGAAAAGCAAAATTTCAAAGCCTTTTCACAATAGTCTAGATATAGTCGATATTTCTCCTTGGCAATTTTCCACTTTTTTCGAATAAAGGTGGAAAAAAGTTAGGTGCACTTCTCTGGGGTAAACACGTAACATAAGGGCACGACAAATACTATCCATGCAAATTTTCCAGCTGTTGTGCTGAGCTCGTGGAAAGCCCTTGGCAACCATGAAAGAAAGGGGTTCACACCGACTCACCTCCACAATGGAATCGGTAGAAGGGAGGATGTAGCGGAAAATGAGAAGTGCTTAATGAACCAAACAAAAGTGGATTGTTTTTCTAGTTGGAACGATTTGTGCCGATTGTGTGCCGATGGGCATTGTTATACGAGAAGGGAAATGGGTGGAAAATTGTGTTCTATTGCAATAAGCTGTAATTTTTCTAGTTTCTGGATTTTATTGTTATCGTTTTGAAAACCTGTTCCTTGTGTTGTACTGATAACATGTGTTGAACAAAGCGTAATACTCGTATTGAACTTGGACAAAAATTGGATCGTCAACAATTCAACAAATAAAAAGATACATTGTTGCATTGAACAACTGATATGTAAACAAATTCAGAAGAAAACCAGCAGCCGTCATAACGCAAGCTATAGTACACAGAAAAAAAATGATTTCATCAGGAACTGGTGACAGATTTTGTGTCAAAAAAAATGAAATTATTACCCAAGAAAATGATGAATTTTCCTCAGTTTTTGATGAATATCAGGTTAATATTTTTAAACATTATTTGTGTAATATTAAATTACGAGAACCGCGACGCGGGGTGCGTTTTAAAAAATCACTTTTATTATTACACTTAATTGAATGATGAACTACGACGTTAACGTCACGGCGATCCGGGAATGAAAGAGGCCGCGCATACCTGCGCGGACAGTTTTGTTGAACAGTCCTGCCGAGTCAGCATAACCCGGCGTTGCTATGCCGCGTGGCACTACGTGGCACCGTATCCTGCTGACGGTGCATGATGATCCAGCGTGGTGACGACAGGTAGGGATGCAACTCCTCCGGGGGGTATTGGAGTGTCGTCCGCGACACGTGTGTTTGATGATTTTCTCAGGTTCCGATGGTAGGCGATCTTTTTGGCTGCTCCTCTCAAAATGCAGTTTGATTTGATGATGATGAAAATGATGATTGCCGTCAGCGTAATTGTTGATGTAGAAATTCCGCTGAGAAGGCCCCAGTTCCACATCTTGTTGCTGTACTGAGCCAGATGAACTTGTTGAAGCAGGTGTCTGTTCACGATTGTGTTGTTGTGAACAGCTTCTATGTCGTGGTCTTTGATCTGTGTTGATTCTATGATGAGGTTGTGCAGTGCTCCTTCCAGGACGTCGGGTTGGGTGAACATTTCGCTTGATGAAATTTTTCGCTCGTTGAAGATGATTGAGCAATTCGAAAATGAAATCAGCAAATTGCCTTCCACGGTTCGGTTATCCGGTCCACAGTTGGAGTCGAGTTGTTGGTTTTTTGCGTTGGTGATCAGCATCAAGTTGTTGGTTAACAACTTCGTGCGTGTTTCTGTGTCTGATGTTGTGTTGCAGCGGCTGTGTGTGCCAAGTACAAGTGGCGCGATGCAGGCGTCGTTGAACTTTTTGATGAAAGAACGACGTTGAACGTAATCATCCGGGTTGGTTGTGGTATACAGTTCTCGCCGGGTCTTCACTAGGAACTCTGGGTGATTGTTGATAGCAGCATTTTTGATGGTTAAAGGTAGAATCCGTATGACTTTGGATTCTTCCTTTTCTAGTTGTGGCAGCTGTAAGATGTACAGTAACGTCTCGTCGCTCACGGTGAATTTGGGCGTCACGAGGTTAAACGCTTCGTCTGGCATTTCGACGAGCACTCCTTGTTGTTCGATGAGCTGCTTGATCGTGTGGATTTCCTTTGGAGAAAGTATCTTGCTGCTGGTAACTAGGGCTTTTGACAGCAAGATGGCGTCTTGGATGTTCGTCAATAGGGTGTTCACTGTGTCGATGTTAACGATGATGGTTAGGATGTCGATCTCGTTCTTGATGATCCTGTTGTCAGCAAGGTTTTGCGCGATGTTGTTTGTCAGGTGCTGGATGCGTTGGCCAAGTTGTTCGTTGACGTAGTACTGATCGTTGTTTTCTTCGATCAGTTGACGAAGTGTCTTGTTGATGATGCGGAGGTCCTCTGCGTCGGGGTTTCCCGCAATCCATTTCCAGGTCGTACCAACCGTGTCCCATCGTTTTTGTCTTCGATGGTTCGATGGCTTCAGTTGATAGAAGTTGGCGTAGAGTTGTTTCACTTTATATTTTACTATCTGGGTTAGTTGATTTTTACCATCTATGTTAGTGTATGCGATATTTGTTAGTAAATTAATGGTTGTTTCTAAGTCTGTTAAATTGACTGTATGAATGATTTTTATGTTTCCAGATTGGATTTTACAATTTTTGTGCTTAATCACCAGAATCGGTTTGTTTTCCAAATGTTTGATCTCTAGTTCTTGACAAAGACTTGTTGTGAAAAGGTAAAAAATTATGAGTGGTATCATCTGAAAAAGTAATATTAGTAGCGTTAGTAAAGGTTAATTAATTACTTATGGGATAAGTGCAATTGTTAGGGACTGCGTAAAGGGCTATTTTTTTAAGCGTTTAATTTTGTTTTTATTCCTTTTTACGTTCCTGATGTTTTTAAATGTTTTTCTTTTTACCTCCTTGATTTTTGTCATAACTGCTCTTGGCGCAGTTTTTGTTCTGATGTTTGGTATAACAAATACTTCTTGATCATCTTCCAAGTGAGGTGGATCTTCTTTTTGATCGTTGTTCTTGGTTTGTTTAGTTTTAGCTTTTTCCAAATTAACTCTTGCTTCTAAAAACATTTCTTGCGCTTTTTCAATAAGTTCGCCAGGGTTAACAATGTTGTTTTGGTTAAAAATGATTTCGTTAGGGGTGAATTTTGTTGCAGAGTGAATTGTATCATTATACAGGGCTACTGATAATTTGATAATCGATTTAGTTTGCATACCTACAAATTTGTGTTTGTTGGTGTTGAAGATTTCTGCTATGGAAAGATGGGTCCTTTCTACCTGGCCATTCGATTCCGAAGAAGATGCATATTTCAATTCGACGCCTAACTGTGCCAAATAATTTTTTAGTTGTATAGATCGAAAAGTAGTTTCGTGATCAGTGACAATTTCGTTTGGGAATCCAAATGAAGTGAAATATTTGGCTAGTGCCTTTTGCACTTGTACTAAATTTTTGTGTTTGATGAAATACATTTGTAGATGTTTCGAAAAACTATCCACTAATGAAAGAAAACTATTGTTATTGATAATGAAAATGTCCATGTGAACTCTTGTGAATGGTTTTTCTGTCACTGGTCTTGGAGAAATTTTTATGTTGTAAGGTTTCCTTTCATATTTATGGGTGTTACAAATATGGCATGAATTAATATGCATTTTAATCAAATTTCTCATTTTCGGAAAGAAGTATGCTCTTTTAATTTGGGCTTCTACCTCGTTAATTCCACGATGGGCTCTTTCGTGTTCTTTGGAAATTATTACATTTTGTCTGTCGTGGTTACAAACATCTTCCACGATAAGTTGGGTAAGAACGAAATGTCCTTTGTTATTAAAATTTTCTTTGTATACGTCTTGAATTATTTGTATTATATTTTCAGGGGCAATGATTGCTGTTTGCTTTCCATTGTGATACTTTTTAAAGAAATCTGTCACGTCATTCTTCGAAAAAGTTGGTTGAATGATAGTGTGTCTATGGTAGTGTGTGAAGGGAGATTCGTGGATGACTGAGGTGAAGTGTGCAATTTTAAAAACAATTTGGTTCCTGTAATAATTAACAGGTCGACTCACGAAGTGAATATAGTCTTCAGCAGACTCCTCCGCGGAGTGGATTGTGTCATCATCTGATTGTGTTGATAAATCTAAATCCTCTGACGAGTGCTCTGAAATTGAAAGAATGTCATTAGCGTTTACTTCAAAGTTATCTTCATCATCCTTTGTCTCTATTTTTCTACTCGCGTCGGCGACGACGTTAGCCTTTCCTGGTTTATAGAGAAAGTTTAATTTGTAATTCTCCAATTCATCTCGCCAAGTTAAAATTTTTTGATTTTTGTTACATGTTTTGATGTATTGAAGAGGTTTATGGTCAGTGTACAATGTACACTCATTACCATAGATGTAGGGTCTGAATTTTTGAACAGCCCACATTATGGCCAGTGCTTCCTTCTCGATTGTACTGTACCTTGTTTCACATTTGGTAAGTGTTCTGCTTGCAAATGCAATTGGTTTTTCTACCTTTTCTTGCATCTGAGAAAGAACTGCTCCCAAAGCGAAGTTGCTTGCGTCAGTAGTTAAGATGAAAGGTTTATCAAAATCTGGGTATGCCAAGACTTGGTCTGAGGCAATAATTTTTTTCAGTTCTTCAAACGCTGATTTATAACTTGCGTCTTTAAGATCGATCGATTTTTCAGATTTATGTAAGTATTTAGTCATCGGTTTTGTGATTTTTGAGTAATCTTTTATAAACCGTCGGTAATAGCCAGAAAGGCCCAAAAATTGTTTAATTTTTTTGTTTCGGGTAGTTTCCAGTCCAGAATTTTTCAATTTTACCTGGATCTGGTTTTATGCCGTCTTGTGTGATTACATGGCCGAGAAACTCAGTTTCTCTCTTCATGAATTCACACTTGTCTAGCTGAATTTTTAAATTGTACTTTTCTAACCTTTGTAAAACTTTACTCAGGTTTTCCAAGTGGTTTTTCAAATTTTTCCCACAATTATTATATCATCTAAATAGACGAAACAAATTGTGCCAATGAATTCTCCGAGGATGTTGTTCATTCCTCTTTGAAATGTAGCCGGGGCATTTTTCAAGCCGAAGGGCATTCTGTTAAATTCAAAGTGGCCCAATGCGGTTGAGAACGCTGTCTTTAATTTATGTTCTGAATCCATCTCTATCTGATGAAATCCAGATTTCAGATCTAATGTAGTAAAGTAGACTGATTTGCCAAGGCTGTCCAGAATTTCTTCAATTTGCGGGATCGGAAATTTATCATTAATGGTTTTATCATTGAGCTTACGGTAGTCTATGACTACACGTACTTTCTTCTTTCCCGAAGCGTCTGCCTTTTTTGGCACAACCCATATGGGAGAAGAGTATGGACTGGTAGAATGACGTATGATATCGTTTTCCAAAAGTTCTTTAATTTGTTCTTCAACATCTTTTTTAAATGCCTGCGGGTATCTATATGATTTAGTGTAGACAGGCTGCTCATCACTTGTTTTAATTTGGTGTTTAATAGCTGAAGTAGCTGTTAATTTTTCGTTGGATTTAAGGAGAACTCCTTGGTGATTAAGTAAAGTTTCAAGGAGAGCTTCTTTTTCCATGCTCGAGAGGTGATTAGTTCTAATCAGCTCTGAAAGTTTTTCTGAATCGATCACATCATCCGTTTTGACCGGTATCGGTGTGATCGTTTCGAAGTTGTTTACTTTTAATTTAAGTTGGTTTGTAATTACTGGAGGTTTGTTGTGTAGGGACAAAAGCCGTACTGTGGTTGAATTATTTTGTGATCTGTAAAGTCCAGGCTCAATTATTGAATTTTTAGAAAACTTTTTGTGTTTTGGCACATACCAGTCGCCATTTTTTGTGGTTTTTATCTGGACAGTATGGTGAAAAATTCGTTTCGCAGGAAAATATTTATCAAAACTTATTTGAATTGTGCCAAATTTAACACAGTTTTTGCCGTAGTCAATTTCGGCATTGTTTTTGGCTAAAAATTCAGAACCAATGATTCCATCGAAAAAATCGTGGAATTTTAGTTCGTAATAGGTTTGAGGCTTAAGATCAAATCCTATTAAATTTTCTTTTCCTTTAAGTTTAATTGTGTGATCACCAGAGAGATTTCGAATGATTGTCTCTTTGGTGTCTTGTCTGTTGCATAATATACCAGGTTTAATTACATTTTTATTTGCACCTGTATCAATTAAAAATTTCAAGTTATTTATACCTTTTATATATGGTAAAAAATTTAGGTTTTTACCTGAGTTTCTGTTACCCAGCAAAAATTCAAGTCCACACCTTCTTCTTCAGATTCAGAAGAGTTGTCGTCAGGGAGTTCGTTGTTGTTAAATTGTCTCCGATTTAGTGTTAATCTGCTATTAGTTGACCCGATTTCCATTGGCTCATCGTTTTTGTTTTGTTGACCTTGACTATTGTTTTGTTGATGCGGGTTTATCTTAAATTTTTGTGGTTTATTTTCTGTTATGATTTTGTTTTGTTCAGTATTTTTCTTGAATGATCTATTGTTTATATTGTTTGCGAGATTCTCGGAGCTTTTGAACTTGCAAACAAAAGCGTAGGCTTCTTCGATATTGACTGGCTTGGCTGCTATAGCATGACCAAACATGTCCTTCGGGAGCCCAGCAAGGAACGCAGCTAAAGCATCTTGCTCTATCGATTTATTCATTACGTTCCAGGCCGTTCTATAATCGGGGTCCTGTTGTGATAAGTTTTTAATAATTTGGATTGTTTCCTTGATGCTATTATAATGACTATATAGTGTTGTGTTTGGAGTTTTAACATGCTGCCACAACTGGCATTTGTAAAACGTAAGATCCTGATGATCTCCAAGGTGGTGTATTAAAATTGATTTAACTTCTTCGAATGTGGTTGGGTTTCCGTTGGCGCAAAGTTTATCTTTGGCTCTACCCTCAATTTTCCCATTTATTATTGTCCGCAAAAACATTGCGTTTTGGTCATCGGTATAATATGGTTGGAGCTGTTGAAGTGTCGTTTCAACACTCGAGAGCCATGCGTTTAATTGTTTCTTGTTTCCATCGAATTTGCTGATCCCATGTTTAATTGGATCGGGAATAGCAAAAAAGTTAGCGTGTTGCGGCAGCGCTGCAGGTATTGCGGCGGGTGCCTGAGCTGCTTGGCCAGCTTGTTGAGCTCCAAGAGCATTAATGAGCTGTTGCTGCCTTTGCTGCTCTGCTAAAAGGTTATTCAGGTTAGCAGCCATTTCGGCAAGTTGCTGACCTATCTGTTCCATGTTAAAATCGATGGTCAGATTCTTTATTTCTGGCGTATCCTTAATTGGGATGTGCGCTAGATCGTGATTCGACTCAACTGAAGAATCCGATTCTTCAGTGTCCGAAAAGTTTCGCGGAAAAAATTCACGCGCTCTCTTGAGGGCGGATTTTTCGCGTTTGTTTTTGGGCATAAAGCTTTTCAAATGACTTCTCCGACACGTTTATGGTGTCAGATAACAGAAGCACACTTGAGTAATTTATTGTTTAATTTGGTGGTAAACTAGCACCTATCTGGTAGTGTGCTAATTTCTGTACTAGTAACCTATCTGGTAGTGTCACTAGCAGACGTTTTCTTTTGAAAACGATTTTAAATCTGTCACCTATCTGGTAGTGTGACAAACCTCTTCACTTGCAGCCTATCTGGTAGTGCTGCAGGAGGACGTGAATGGTTTGAGATGATCGAAAACGTCTGAAACCGATCACGATTTTTGTTAGTCCGCACTAACTTCTACCCACGCACTTTCACTACGGGGGACGCACTTAATTATCACGGGGAAAAAATGCGGTTTACTTACAGTCGGGGGAGCGTAGTACCACGGACTTCCTGGATTTGCACGGGGGGGCCCTCGAGTCTACAGCAGCGATGTTGTCGGAAACTTCGCCTGCTCGCTGTCGATGTCTTGCGACGAAGCCACTCTGCGTCAGTTTTGTAGTTCTGCCGCTACCACTATTATCGCACTAATCCGTTCTGACCGTGACTGCTCGGCTGCGCCAATTACGAGAACCGCGACGCGGGGTGCGTTTTAAAAAATCACTTTTATTATTACACTTAATTGAATGATGAACTACGACGTTAACGTCACGGCGATCCGGGAATGAAAGAGGCCGCGCATACCTGCGCGGACAGTTTTGTTGAACAGTCCTGCCGAGTCAGCATAACCCGGCGTTGCTATGCCGCGTGGCACTACGTGGCACCGTATCCTGCTGACGGTGCATGATGATCCAGCGTGGTGACGACAGGTAGGGATGCAACTATTACTTAAAAAAAGAGGTGATATTCAACCTACCAAATTTTCCACATTCCAAAATTCAACTTTTTTTTTATCTGTGTATGTGGTTATTTAGTTTGTTAATTTGTGATTTATCAAATTTAAGTTGCTCGGAGAAAAAAAAAAACGTACGAACAACTAAACTCTCTGCAACCCAACCCTGCCTCGGGATTCGATCTAGAAAATCGCCTAAAATCAATTTTTCAACGAATTTTTGATCTTTAAAAACCATTGTGAAGAAGAACTCTTTACATTTAAGAAAATTCTACAATTATTAATCTAGATATCTGGGTAATTCTCCGCCAACTCACACAGCAGTTGCCCCGACCCCTCTTCGATTTGCGTGAAACTTTGTCCTAAGGGGTAACTTTTGTCCCTGATCACGAATCCGAGGTCCGTTTTTTGATATCTCGTGACGGAGGGGCGGTACGACCTTCCATTTTTGAACATGTGAAAAAGAGGTGTTTTTCAATAATTTGCAGCCTGAAACGGTGATGAGATAGAAATTTGGTGTCAAAGGGACTTTTGTGTAAAATTAGACGCCCGATTTGATGGCGTACTCAGAATTCCGAATAAACGTATTTTTCATCGAAAAAACACTAAAAGTTTTAAAATTATCCCATTTTCCGTTACTCGACTGTAAAATTTTTGGAACATGTCATTTTATGGGAAATTTAATGTACTTTTCGAATCTACATTGTCCCAGAAGGGTCATTTTTCATTTAGAACAAATTTTTCATTTTAAAATTTCGTGTTTTTCTAACTTTGCAGGGTTATTTTTAGAGTGTAACAATGTTCTAAGTTGTAGAGCAGACAATTACAAAAATTGATATACAGACATAAGGTTTGCTTATAAACATCACGAGTTATCTCGATTTTACGAAAAAAAGTTTTGAAAAAGTTGGTCGTCATCGATCATGGCCATTCATGGTCACCCGTGACAGACACGGACGACGAAACAAAGAGAAACGCAAAAAGTAACTTTTTCAAAACTTTTTTTCGTAAAATCGCGATAACTCGTGATGTTTATAAGCAAACCCCTTATGTCTATATATCAAAATTTTTGTAATTGTCTGCTCTACAACTTTGTAGAACATTGTTACACTCAAAATAACCCTGCAAAGTTAGAAAAACACGAAATTTTAAAATGAAAAATTTGTTCTAAATGAAAAAATGACCCTTCTGGGACAATGTAGATTCGAAAAGTACATTAAATTTCCCATAAAATGACATGTTCCAAAATTTTTACAGTCGAGTAACGGAAAATGGGAGAATTTTTAAAACTTTTTTAGTGTTTTTTTCGATGAAAAATACGTTTATTCGGAATTCTTAGTACGCCATCAAATCGGGCGTCTAATTTTACATAAAAGTCCCTTTGACACCAAATTTCCATCTCATCACCGTTTCAGGCTGCAAATTGTTGAAAAACACCTCTTTTTCGCATGTTCAAAAATGGAAGGGGTCGTACCGCCCCTCCGTCACGAGATATCAAAAAACGGACCTCGGATTCGTGATCAGGGACAAAAGTTACCCCTTAGGACAAAGTTTCACGCAAATCGAAGAGGGGTCGGGACAACTTTTCCCGATTTCGTGTGAGTTGGTAGAGAATTACCCATCTGAGGTCAACTTTTGCTGTGTTTCATACTGAAATTACCTCTATATTATGTGAAAATAAGTACGCAATAATTTTTATAGTTTCCCAGACTCTACGCATTTTTTACAATTCACCCTCTACTGTCCAAATTTTTTTCGATTTTTTTTATATTTCCCATCTTTTGGAGGTCACATTACTTCTCTTGAGCAACTCTCTACGAAATTGGCTGATTTCAACCATTTTTTTTTTGTTGTGTTTTTTGATTTGGCTCAAACTTTGTGGGGGCCATACAAATTTGGCTGCTGTTCATTCAAAAGCTGTAACTTTTGAGTGAATTTTCTTATCTATTTGGTGTCTTCGGCAAAGTTGTAGGTATTGTTGAGGACTATTTAGAAAAAAAGGTACACGGAAAAAAAATTTGCAGATTTTTTATCAACGTTTTTTTTCACAAAAACTCAATTTCCCAAAATACATTTTTTGATTTTTGAGATTTTAAGATATGTTTTTGGGGACAAAAACCCGCAACTTTTGAGCCATAGAGAAACATGGTCAAAAAATCTGCTGCCAAGCTATGAATTTTTGAAAAAAAAGTTATTTTTGGAAAAAAATGAAATTTTATACCAAAAAAATGAACTCAATTTTTTATGTTAAATTAAATTTGCAATCGAAAAGTACTGTACAGATTTTTTGATAAAGGGCTCCGTTTTCAAGATATAGCCACCGAAAGTTTGATTTTAGCGAAATATTTGCAGTTTTCAGATTTTTAGAAAAAGTGACCATAACTGACCATTTATAAAAAAAAAAAATTTGAAAAGTTCTGAAAATTTGCCATAAAATTGTCTAAGAGACAGTGAAGATTGGACCTTTGGTTGCTGAGAAACAGCGGCTTAAACAAAAAGAAACACGAACATTTAAGTTTTTTAAGTCTTACCCAAACAGCCCACCATTTTCTAATGTAAATATTTCAGCAACTAATTGTCCAATTTTCAATGTTAAAACATAAAACATTCGTGAAAATTTCTGATCTTTTCGAAAAAAGTATTTTGAAAATTTTTAGATCAAGACTAACATTTTAAAAGGGCCAAACATTGAATATTACACCCATTTAAAATGTTAGTCTTGATTTAATTTTTTTTAACATTTTTTTCGAAAAGATCGGAAAATTTCACGAATGTTTCATGCTTTAACTTTCAATGTTAGTCGGACCATTCGTTGCTGAGATATCGACATTAGAAAATGGTGGGCTGTTTGGGTGAGACTTAAAAAACTTCAATTTTCGTGTTTCTTTTTCTTAAGGGGTTACATGTAAATCGGCATGTAAATCGGCAAAAATGTCAGAAGTTGGTTTGAGCACACACTTAAACTTTTTTCAAAATCTGTTTTCAGGGCATTAAAATATACATTTTCATCTATTAACAAAACAAATTTGAAGACATTTGGTTGTATCATTGCCGAGATATAGCTATTTGAAGTTTGCAGTTTCAAAAAACGGGTGCCACGATATCTCAACATTGCTTCGACCAAATCGGCTCAAAATTTAGGTAAAGACTTATTAAACCGGTCCCGTGTGCATGACTAAGGTCGATATTCAAAAAGTTTATTTAAAAAAAAAGATAAAAATATTTTTCTGTTTTTCACATAAAAAATCGCTAGTTTTTGATTTTTGTATTTTTGAATGTTAAAAATTTCAAAATCGGGTTTCGTCATGCACACGGGACCGGTTTAACGAGTCTTCACCAACATTTTGAGCCGATTTGGTCCATCTCATCTCGAGATATCGTAGCACCCGTAAATCAACTTGGTGTTCAGAGAAAAACGCTCAGAAAGTTAGACAGTTGGTATTGCGCATGGCAAAATTCTGAACTTAAATCGTCTCTAACTCAGTTATATCATGGAATATCTTTATTGAACTTTCAGCAGTGATAAAAAATCATCTTTTGAGTGGATTTAAATTTTTTTCTTCAATATGAAATTTTGTGACTTTCTACATGTATGCAACCCCTTAAAGCGGCTCTATCTCCGCATCCCGAGGTCCAATCTTCAATGTCTCTTAGACAGTCTTAAAGCAAATTTTCAGAACATCTAAAAAAAATTTTTTAGAAATGGTCACTTATGGTCACTATTTTTAAAAATCGAAAAACTGCAAATATTTCGCTAAAATCAAACTTTCGGTAGATATATCTTGAAAACGGAGCCTGTAATCAAAAAATGTATATTGTACTTTTCGATTGGATATTCAATTTTTCATTAAAAAATAATGTCAAACTTGTTTTTGCATGAAACTTCGATTTTTTCCAAAAATCACTATTTTTTCAAAAATTCATAACTCGGCGGCAGATTTTTTGACCATGTTTCTCTATGGCTCAAAAGTTGCGGATTTTTGTCCCCTAAAACATATCAAAAAATCTCGAAAATCAAAAAATACGTATTTTGGGAAATTGAGTTTTAGTGAAAAAAAAGTTGATAAAAAATCTGCAAATTTGTTTTCCGTGTACCTATTTTTTTCTCAAAAGTCCTCAACAATACCTACAACTTTACCGAAGACACCAAATTGATCAGAAAATTAATTCAAAAGTTATTCGAGTATTTACGTACCATTTTTGTATGGACAACTGCTAAAATTGTATGGAGACTTGTATGGGTGAACCAATGACACACAAAAAAAAACTTCTTTGGTCATAGAGAAGACCCCACAAAGATTGAGCCAAATAAAAAAATACAAATAGAGAATTGCTCTAATGCTTCAAAATTACTAATTAAAATACTAAGTATTCAACTGTTCATCTTTTTCCACAACCAAATCTGAGTTTCCAAATCTTTTTTTTTTTCAATATAGGGAATTCCCAGGACAAATCTGGAGTAACATTTGAAAAGGGCGCATAAGCATTTTGACAGCTGGAACTGTTATGCAAATTCCGAGACTACAGGAAACTATTTGACAAAACCCGCAGTATTGAAAGGTAGCTGTGCAGGCCTGCTATTGATTACCACGTTCAGTTTTGTGAAAAAGTTTCAATTAGCTTGAGAATTTGCAAAATAGTTCAAACTGTCCAACTGCTTATCCGCCCTTTTCTCGTGTTGCTCCAGAAATATAAATAAATCCCGGGATTCGGGAATTCCCGGTTTAGGGAAAATCCCGGGATTTTTGTCCCGGGAATTCCCGGGATGGACGCACTATTCAACATGATATTTTTTCAACTTTAAAGTCATAAATTATCGAAAATAAACGTTATTTAATACCCAGTCTTAAAAAAATAGAAAGTAAAATAGAAAACCTTTAAAGCACTAGGCATTTTGCGGATCACTAAACTTAAACTTAAACAATTTTCCCTTATAAGCCAAATGAATGCTACTATTGTGCTTTTAACTATACAGTCTAGACTCGATTATTCGAAGGCCTTGGCAAAATTTCACTTCGAAAAAAAATTTCACTGTCTTATTTTTTATTGTTGAGCTTTAGTAAAACCCCTAAACTACTCTAATTTAGATTTTTTAAATCCAAATGTCGGTGATAAAATATTGAGAAAAAAAAAATCATTTATTTTATTTTATGGGCAATGAACCATACAAATTTAACTTAAATGGAGTTGCAAACCTCGAGCTTGATGTAAAAAGTGAGAAAATAAAAAAATACCATTTTTATTTTGTTTGTGATTCGATTATCCAAAGTCCCATACAAACCTTCGGATAATCGAACTTCGGATAATCGAAACTTCGGATAATTGAGTCTGGACTGCATACTGTATACAATTTTTAAAACTTTAATATTCTTATTGATTACTGAGTATTCAACTGTTCATCTTTTTCCACAACTAAATCTGAATTTCCAAACAAAAAAATTGTTGTTTTTTTTTAGTTTGGGGAATTCCCGGGACAAATTATAAAAAAAAATCCCGGTCTTCGGGATTTCCCGATTTTGGAAAAAGCCTCGGAATTCCAGGGATTAGCGCACTAGTCAGAATTATGATTTTTATATGTTTTATCTTCCATTTAACCAATTGATAAGGCTGGTACAAATATTTTTAAAAGTTTTTGTCACCCCCCCCCCCTTCAAAATTGGCCCGAAAAATCAGGGGGCAAAAAAAATATTTTTACAATAAACTTCAAATTTTCAATGAAAATTCAAGTGCAACCAGCTGAAATCAAATTAAAATACATTCTTCTGCGTTTAAAATAATTTTTAGCATGTTTGGGTTTATTAAAAAATCTTAAGATTTTTTGAAAATTTTCGATGCAAAATCTTTTTTTTCGATACAATTTTTGTTTTTGTCAGATCTTAGATTTTTTGAAAACTAATGATTGCAAAACAACTGAACTAGTGTAAAATGCATTTTAAAACACTTTTTTCATTTAAATCTGAAGACTATGGCTTGTTATTTAAATTTTTATTTTTTTATTTTTTTGCCCCCCCCCCCCCTTGACCTCGGCCAGGGCCGAGGGACAAAAACTTTTTTAAATACCAAAAACTTTAAAAAAATCCACCCAGTTCAAACGCTACGCTAAAATTCGTCAAATATCTCCACTACCCAAAAAACAAAAAACCCAATTTGAAAAGTGTGCTTGAAATTCCCGTGGAACTCGATGCTAGCCACTTTCCATAAATTTATTGTTATTTGTTCGGACGCTCAAGAAGCAGAAGCGCACCCGACGCCGACGAGGTTGTTGATGATGATGGAGCTCCGTTGCTTGCTTGCTCTCAAAAAGATGGAAAGTGCATCGTCGAAAGAATAAATAAAAGCAAATTCTTTCGCGCAGAAAGAAACAGCAACAAAAAAATAAACTCACAGAAAAGTTTTCCGCTGCTGCTGTTTTCCCGCTCTCAGCTCATAACTACTTTTCATTCGGAGGGAAATGCTGGATGGGAAGCTCGAATGGATTTTTATGAGTTTTGCATAAATTCAAGTTGTCGAGACTTTAAGGAATATAAAAAAAAACCAACATTCCAATGAAGAAATAGGTAGCGTCGGAACGCGAAAAGCGCACCAAGAATTCATCGCACCTCTTTTTTGTTCTTTCACAACACGGTAAATTTGGAATTCACGAACAAAATAGTGAGAACAAGAAGAAAAGCTCAAGAAACAGGCGCGAGGTTCAAAGAAAAAGCTTGAAATGTAAATGTGTGAGCTTTCATAGCACTATCGGCTTCAAATTTATGCGATGCAAAGCTCCTGAAGATTTAATTTATTAGCAAAGTTGATTAACTTGGAAAATAAACAAAATATAAGGAATATTTTTTATTGAGTGCTTTTAAAACCGCCAAAACAGATATCGCCTTAAATAACCATCAACAGGTGGATTAAGTGCCTCCTTTTTGTTCAAAAATTCGATTAATTTCCCCCAAAGACATCAGCGCCTGCCCGACTGAGCTACAACGAGTCAATTAATTTTCACTTTTGTCACGATAAATTATGTTTTGTGTTCTCCGCTTAACTCGACACTTTCGACGCTGTTTTGCGCGACAACATCAGCATTTTAGTGTAAAAAGCAAAAATTGACCGTTAAACAATCTGGAGCCCAGAAATCGCCCAGTCAGCACCCACCACAGCGGACCAGTGGGGAAATTAAACCTGTACGGAGTGGAGGTCAGGGTTACAAAAATGGCTACCGGGAAACAATCATAAAATTTATTTTCCTATCAAACTCGTCACAGCAGCGTGAAATTGAGGTTATATTATTTTTTTGACAACCTGCACAAAACTTTGGCAAGTAAAAGTGGTTTTTAGGGTAAATGGCAAACGATGTCATAATTGTTGTGTCGAATTATAAGAAGATTAACAGTTGCGGTAAACCAAACTTATCACCCTTTACCCTATGGTATGGTGGAAAGCCATGGCCGGCGAGCTGGAAAATTGCTCCGTTTTGGGTTGGCAGTCGCAGCCTGGCAGAAAATAAAAAGCTGCGCGACGTTAAGCCAGGAGGAGGGCAGAGGGAAGGAGGGTAATTATTCTTTTCAAACTGTCCGTTTGAAGATCAAAAATTCAAAGGGATAAAAGTTTAATGGCTGCAGAGATCTGGAGGTTTCGCACGAAAACCGAGTTACCCCGGTGAAGTTTTCTCTTCCCCACCGCCGCTAATTGGAATTGGAACTGCTGACCAGAACGGTGGTGTCGCGAAAGCGTCGAGCGATATTATGAGATGGTGTTTGTTTTTTTGACGGAAATTGCTGAAGTATGTTTTAGGGAATTTATTAGCACGTTATTGGAGTTTCCATTTTAAATGGAATGATAAGTTAAATCCATAAATCGAGTGGTTAATTTTAGTATTTCTTCAACTAAAAAACTAATTCTCTTGTTACATTATTTGATTTTTGCTTAATTTTTTGTATGTTAACATTCCAACGCTCAAGGCTCCAAAAAAGTTGGAACGGTAATTTCAACTCAATGGTTCTCGGGCATAACTCAACCAATCAAGATGATTTTTCTTTCCAGTGATTTGTTAGAATGTCTAGATGATTCTCGAACTTTGCACAACTTAATTTGATCAAATCTGTAATTTTTGCGTTCAAAAACATCAAACATTTATCTGGTATGTACAGTTAAACCTCGTATAAGAGCGCCTCGCATATGCAACTTTGCATATACGAGTCATTCCACCTGATTCGGTTTTGTCGCAAGAGTTGCATATGCGAGGTACAGGGCTTATGAGATTTTGGCTATATGGGAGACATGGGCTATATTTTTTATGAAAAATCATCTAAACTATACAAATTTAAAGTGTTTTGGAATCGTTATGAAGTCAGGTATACAGCTACACCAAATTTACATGGTTTACGATGTTCTAGATCATCCGAAACATCGTCAAGTTAAGGCCTATGTGTTCAACGCCGTACAAGTATGAGGTAGGCGATTTGACTGTGTTTTTTGACCACAGATCATATCCGGATAGCCTCAGGGAGATTCAGGGACTAGTCTACCGGTATGTGGCGATGGTCTGGGTCTTCTGTAGAGTCCCGGTAGTTACGACCGATGGGTCTACCGCCGTAATACGGCAGAGGTCGATGGTTTTTGACCTTAGATCATATCCAGATAGACTCAGGGAGGTTCAGGGACTAGTCTACCGATATGTGGTGATGTTCTGGGTCTTCTGTAGAGTCCCGGGAGGTACGACCGATGGGTCTACCGCCGTAACACGGCAGAGGTCGGTGGTTTTTGACCTCAGATCATATCCAGATAGCCTCAGGGAGGTTCAGGGACTAGTCTACCGATATGTGGAAATGTTCTGGGCCTTCTGTGGAGTCCCGGGAGCTACGCCTGAAGGGTCTACCGCCGTAACAAGGCAGAGGTCGATGGTTTTTGACCTTAGATCATATCCAGATAGACTCAGGGAGGTTCAGGGACTAGTCTACCGATATGTGGTGATGTTCTGGGTCTTCTGTAGAGTCCCGGGAGGTACGACCGATGGGTCTACCGCCGTAACACGGCAGAGGTCGGTGGTTTTTGACCTCAGATCATATCCAGATAGCCTCAGGGAGGTTCAGGGACTAGTCTACCGATATGTGGAAATGTTCTGGGCCTTCTGTGGAGTCCCGGGAGCTACGCCTGAAGGGTCTACCGCCGTAACAAGGCAGAGGTCGATGGTTTTTGACCTTAGATCATATCCAGATAGACTCAGGGAGGTTCAAAGACTAGTCTACCGATATGTGGTGATGTTCTGGGTCTTCTGTAGAGTCCCGGGAGGTACGACCGATGGGTCTACCGCCGTAACACGGCAGAGGTCGATGGTTTTTGACCTCAGATCATATCCAGATAGCCTCAGGGAGGTTCAGGGACTAGTCTACCGATATGTGGAAATGTTCTGGGTCTTCTGTGGAGTCCCGGGAGCAACGCCTGAAGGGTCTACCGCCGTAATAAGGCAGAGGTCGATGGTTTTTGACCTTAGATCATATCCAGATAGCCTCAGGGAGGTTCAGGGACTAGTCTACCGATATGTGGTGATTTTCTGGGTCTTCTGTAGAGTCCCGGGAGGTACGACCGATGGGTCTACCGCCGTAACACGGCAGAGGTCGGTGGTTTTTGACCTCAGATCATATCCAGATAGACTCAGGGAGGTTCAGGGACTAGTCTACCGATATGTGGTGATGTTCTGGGTCTTCTGTAGAGTCCCGGGAGCTACGTCCGATGGGTCTACCGACGTAACACGGCAGAGGTCAGTGGTTTTTGACCTCAGATCATATCCGGATAGCCTCAGGGAGGTTCAGAGACTAGTCTACCGATATGTTGTGATGTTCTGGGTCTCCTGTAGAGTCCCGGGTGTCACGGCCGATGGGTCTACCACCGTAACAAGATAGAGGTCAGAAGTTTTTGACCTCAGATCATATTCAGATAGCCTCAGGGTGGTTCAGGGACTAGTCTACCGATGTGTGGTCATTTTTTGGGTCTTCTGTAGAGTCCCAAGGGGTAACGGCCAATGGCTCTACCACCGCAACAAGATAGAGGTCGGAGGTTTTCGACCTCAGTTAATATTCGGATAGCCTCAGAAAGGGAAGGGACTAGTCTACCGATTTGTGGTAATGTTCTGGGTCTTCTGTAGAGTCCCGGGAGCTACGGTCAATGTGTCTACAGCCGTAACACGGCAGAGGTCGGTAGATTTTGACCTCAGATCATATCCAAATAACCGCAGGGAGATTCAGTAACTACCCAAGTAACATTTTTTCCAGGAGTTCTCCAAGAGCTCTTCAAAATAGCTACAGCATAGCAGTTTGGACCGCGGTAGGATAAAATTCTCTTCAAAACTTCTTCAGGAGTTTGGAAGAGTACTTGAAGTGAGTTTTATCCTACCGCGGTCCAAACTGCTATGCTGTAGCTATCTTGAAGAGCTCTTGTAGAACTCCTGGAAAAAAATGTTACTTGGGTAGTCTACCGATATGTGGTAATGTGCTGGTTCTTCTGTAGAGTCCCGGGAGCTACGGCCGATTGGTCTAGCGCCGTAACAAGACAAGGGGTCCCTGAGTCCCTGAACCTCCCTAGACCCATCGAACGTACCTCCCGGGATCTTACAAAAGACATATTACATCGGTAGACTAGCCCCTGAACCTCCCTGAGGCTATCCGTATATGATCTGAGGTAAAAACCACCGACCTCTGTCTCGCTACGGTGGTAAACCCATTGACCGTAACTCCCGGGACTCTACAGAAGACCCAGAACATCACCACACATCGGTAGACTGGTCCCTGAACCTTCCTGAGGCTAT
The DNA here is from genome assembly GCF_015732765.1 of Culex quinquefasciatus. Classification (NCBI taxonomy): domain Eukaryota; kingdom Metazoa; phylum Arthropoda; class Insecta; order Diptera; family Culicidae; genus Culex; species Culex quinquefasciatus. The sequence continues at coordinate 24,642,887 of NC_051863.1, forward strand.
CCGGATATGATCTGAGGTCAAAATCCACCGACTTCTGCCTTGTTACGGCGGTAGACCCATTGACCGTAGCTCCCGGGACTCTACAGAAGACCCAGCACATTACCACAAATCGGTAGACTAGTCCCTTAACCTCCCTGAGGCTAAAAACGAAACTATTGGCACTACGCCCCCCGGGGCATGGCCTTCCTCTAACGTGGGATTTCTGCTCCAGCGCCTCTGACGAGACAGGAGAAACCGGGACCGACGTTTTACTTCACCATCCGATAGAAGCTCAGTGGATAAGGCGGGAATCGAACCCGCGTTTCATAGCATCATCGGGATCGGCAGCCGAAGCCGCTACCCCTGCGCCACGAGACCCATCCCTGAGGCTATCCGAATATAAACTGAGGTCGAAAACCTCTGACCTCTATCTTGTTGCGGTGGTAGAGCCATTGGCCTTTACCCCTTGGGACTCTACAGAAGACCCAAAAAATGACCACACATCGGTAGACTAGTCCCTGAACCACCCTGAGGCTATCTGAATATGATCTGAGGTCAAAAACTTCTGACCTCTATCATGTTACGGTGGTAGACCCATCGGCCGTGACTCCCGGGACTCTACAGGAGACCCAGAACATCACCACATATCGGTAGACTAGTCCCTGAACCTCCCTGAGGCTATCCGGATATGATCTAAGGTCAAAAACCATCGACCTCTGCCTTGTTACGGCGGTAGACCCTGCAGGCGTAGCTAACGGGACTCCACAGAAGACCCAGAACATTTCCAAATATCGGTAGACTAGTCCCTGAACCTCCCTGAGGCTATCTGGATATGATCTGAGGTCAAAAACCACCGACCTCTGCCGTGTTACGGCGGTAGACCCATCGGTCGTACCTCCCGGGACTCTACAGAAGACCCAGAACATCACCACATATCGGTAGACTAGTCCCTGAACCTCCCTGAGGCTATCCGGATATGATCTGTGGTCAAAAACCACAGTCAAATCGCCTACCTCATACTTGTACGGCGTTGAACACATAGGCCTTAACTTGACGAAGTTTTGGATGGCCTAGAACATCGTAAACCATGTAAATTTGATGTAGCTGTAAAGCTGACTTCATAACGATTCCAAAACACTATAAATTTGTATAGTTTAGATGATTTTTTATATAAATATAGCCCATGTCTCCCATATAGCCAAAATCCCATAAGCTCTGTACCTCGCATATGCGTGCTTCGCATAAGAAACCCCCATATGAGGTGCATATGCGAGGTTTAACTGTAACTGTTCGTTTCTGAGAGTATTACCATTTGCCTTTTTAGTTTTTTTTTCACTTTTTCATAATTATTTTCCACATTTCCACATTCCACATATACCACTATCATTCAAATTGCCGATAATTGCGTAAATGCATAGTCTAGTAAGCAAAACAAAAATCCAGCAAAGCAAAGTATGGCGAAGTTGTATGACTTAAAAAATCTCAATTCTTGTAATGTGACTTTTTATCACTGAAACCGGAATTCCCAAAATTTTATACCTCAAATGCCTCGGTGCTTAACTGAAGCACAGAGCACGGTGCTCAAAATACCGTTATTATGAAAAAAAATATGCACTCCGAGATTTTGGGGTCTATCGATTCCTTACACCATAGCGCATCTCTGTGCAAAAAATAAAAACATTCGCTGATGTGGTTTTCGAGATACAGCCCTTTTAAGATGTTACATCCGATTTTTAATAAGAAAACCAAAACAATCAATACAATTTCAGCACTTTAAAGAATATGTATGTCGAGATAAAGGTGTTTTTTGCTTCATACGACTGTCAAGTATCTCTGGGCCAAGTTTCAGAAGGTTTGCTGATGTAGTTCTCGAGATACAGCCATTTTAAAATGTTATTTCCGATTTTGCAGAGCTAATGGGATTTTGGTTTTATGGGAAACATTGGCTATAATCGTATGAAAAATCATACAAACATCAAAAAATTATAGTGTTTTAGAATCGGGATGATATCAGCTATTGATTGCATTTGAATTTACATAAAAATTTCACAAAACTACGTATTTTTTGGAAAAATACTCAATTTTTTTAAGTCCTTATTATCCTGTTTTCAGCAGGAGGCTGGTTTAAGTTTATACTTAAAATTACGATCGGGATTTTTTCATACATTTCGAAAGTTATAACAATTTTTTTTGCAAATACTAAAAATTTTCACAAAAATACGCATTTTTGAAATAATACTGAAAATTTTATTTTTTCCCAATACGGGCAACAAATGATCGGAATTTTTTAACATTTCAAATGTAGTAACAACATTTTTTGTAAATATTAAACAGTTTGTTACAAAAAATCAAAGTTTCAGTTTTTTTTTCAATATGGGTATCATCAAATTTCATACATTTCGCATATAGTATATTTTTTTTTTGAAAATACTCAAATTTTTCCAAACCTACGTATTTAAACAAAATTTCAAATTTTCAGTTCTCTATAATATGGGTATCAAATGATCGAGATATTGTAATGAATTTGAAATATACTCGAAATTTTCACCAAACTTCGTATTTTTTTGGGAAATACTCAAAATTTCAAAGTTTTAAAAATTATTACATTCGAAAAGTTTGAAAAAAACCGCTTATTTGTTACCCAACTTAAATTTTGAGTGTTTTTTTTTTTCAAAAATGCGTAGTTCAGTGAAAATTTTGAGAATTTTCAGAAAAAAATGTTATAGTTGTATGGAAAAATCGATCGTACATGATTTTTTGCAAATTTTTCCAATTAATATTTCTCGAGAATTGATTTGATTAAGAAGCTTGATTTTGAGTCGGAGCCAAAAGCAAACCCTATACCTTTCTTTAGTAAGAAAGGCAAAAAATGTATGAAAAAGTCCGGATCATTTGATACCCATGTTTCAAAAAACTGAAATTAAGTATTCCCGAGCAGACGGAAATAACTTGGGAATAACATTGTTTGTTATTTGAAAATACTAGACCAATAACATTTTATGTTATTTATAACAGGATTTGTTATTCGTCGTTATGATTTTTTTGTTATTGGATTGTTATTGTAATAACAGACTAATAACATTTTCAGTTATTCTTCGAACAAATCTATGTTATTATTTTTTGTTATTTTAACAACTAATCCGATCATCCCAATAACAGTTGGAGGTATGCTTCCATAACAAAAAATGTTATTCCAAAGTTGTGTTGGCTCTCAACCAATATCAGACCAATAACAAATTTTGTGATGATAACATAAACTGTTATGAAACCCTTATGCAAAATTGGCTTTTTCAAGAAGATTCCATAACACTTTCTGTTATTTTAACAGTATTTGTTATTGAAATGGCATGCATTTTGTTATTACCGTCTGCCCGGATTTTTTCAAAAATACGTAGTTTTGTGAAATTTTTGAGTATTTTCATAATATGTTATTATTACATTTCAAATGTATGAAAAAGTCCGGATCATTTGATACCGTTATTGCAAAAAACTGAAATTTTGAGTATTTTTCGAAAATACGTAGTTTTGTGAAAATGTTGAGTATTTAAAAAAAAATGAATGACATTCGAAATGTATGACAAAAACTAAATCACTGATACCCATATTGCAATAACAAAAATTTTGATTTTTTTTTAAGAGTAGAAAATTACATTTTCAAAATACAGGAAAAAAACTCTGTGCTCTGTGCTCTGTGCTTCAGTTATGCACGCCTCGGTTTTGCATCCCCCATATGCGGTGCTAAATCGAGGCAGGACTGTATATTATTTCTGAAAAAATAAATAAATTATAAACTGTTTTCTTTTTGTTTTGTTTTTTTTTTTCAAAGTTATTAAATTTCCATTTTTCACCATATTTTGAAAAACGACGCAGAATTATAATTAAAAAAATATATTAAAAATAAATAAAAATTTAGGCATCACTCAATAAATCAGTAAAACAAAAATGGAGAAGACAAAACATTTTAATTTACAAACATTTAGCACATAAAAAAATCAAACTTTTTAACTATAACATTTATAAAGGTGTGTGTTAAATCAATTTTTCCATATAGTCAAATATTTTTATTAAGCTTTCCATTCTCCAGAAGTTTAAGAAAGTGAAAGCAACAAACAAAGTGATGTTAAGCATTCAAGACGAATTTTGTATAAACGATTTAAAAATTGTACAAAACATTAAAGCAAATTCAAGAACCAGAAATATTTTCAATAAGTATAGTTGAAATCAACGCTCATGTTTGAAAAAAAGAATCACAAATTCCCGAGATCATCCCATTTTTTTGTTTGAGAATTTTGACAACTCCCTACTTTGCCTCGACTGTCTCAAAATCCCGACTTGAATAGCCTCACTGAAATTTAGTTTGTGATTAATTTCATAAAATATAACTGGACCAATTGTCACTTTTAACTAATTTTATGTAAGCTATCACTGACGTATTTTATTAGAATCTTATTTTACTAACACAACCAACTAAAAATAAAATTAGCTAATGACTGATTTCTTTGAACAATTTCAGAAAAGTCTTAATATATTCATGCTGGCTCAAACATGTGTAATTTAGCTTAAAATGCAGGTAAATGCACTTAAAACTATATCCAAATGATAAAATTTCTGTTTCAAATATGTTCTGAAAAAATATATTGTGCCTTCTGATTTTATTGACCGTTTTTGATGGGAGGGGCAATGGTTTTTGAAATGAACAAAATATTGCACTCCTTAATATATTCAAACATAAAATAACTAAATTCAACCTAAATCTAGTATTTGGGCAAAAACTGAATAATTTAATATGTAGTTATGTAGTAATGGCTCAAGTGAAACAAAAAACTTGCAAATGTTTTGCAGAATCCAAATCTTTTTACGAATACCACTAAATCCGAATTAAAAGGCAAACTTATCACTTGCCATAAAAACACTCATAAAATCCTTATTCACGTCGGATTATTCGCAAAATCCCACCAACATAAACAAATTCTTTGTTCCCCTCACCCACCCCCACTCCCCTCTCTCGAGGGGGGTGTCATAACTCACTGTTTCAACATCCCGCCACCGAAAACAACAAACACAAGCAGAAAAGAGGCGGCCCCGCTAACTTACTGCACAAAAGAAAAACACACCACATTTAAATAAAAATTTCCTCACACATTCAAGTCATTTCCAGCGAGACGAGTCGAGTCGAGCCGAGCTGGAGCTCATTTCCTTTTTGAGTTTTCCCACATCCTCACGCCTAAGGGGGATGAAATTTTCCACCCCAACTCGCACACACTGCGCCACATTGTTAGAGAGGGGTAGGGAGGGGGAAGGTTCGTTTATGCTTTCGAAAAGGCACCGCATTATACAAAATAAAAATAAATGTTGTTTATCCCTTTTTGTTGTGGTTGGTGCGAATGTGTTTGTGTTGGATAAGGACGCAGATTTGGGAGTCTCAAAACTTAATCTCAAATTCTAGCTGTTTCCGACCCTTCTCAATTAAACGTGCATCCACGATGCGTCCAAAATAGAGATGTATTAGTGACAAAGTTTGACAATCATCAACTGGTGTGCGTGAAATTGCTCTCGTTATAATCATTATTTTTTTGTGATGACAGTGATTTATCGTTAAGATTTTTGATAAGAAAATAAATACAATTTATCTGTCCACGTGCGTACTAACCTGTCAGTATATTCAACCACAAAAGAAAGTTACTATATCCCTTTTCATCTGAAGCGTATTTTTCCCTCAAGTTTATGCAAATTTTCCACGCCATGAAATCAGCAGAGCTCTTTCCATTTCGAGAAAAAACCGGAAAAACCGCGACCACCCACATACACACACACACACACACACACACACACACACACACACACACACACACACACACACACACACACACACACACACACACACACACACACACACACACACACACACACACACACACACACACACACACACACACACACACACACACACACACACACACACACACACACACACACACACACACACACACACACACACACACACACACACACACACACACACACACACACTCACATACGCAAGAGAGAGATTGCGTTTGCGATTTACAAAAGGACCTTCTTTCTCGTGGAACCTTTTTTTCCGCTGCTCCGAATTTAGCTCGAGATGATAAAAAGCAAAAAGTAGTGGTGCCGGTGGTGGTGATGGCGGTTTTAGCAAATATTTACTCTTTCACGCACAGCTAAAAACGGGCGTTAGTTTTGAAAAGGAGAGCTCGGAGGGAAAAAAAACCTGCAACACAAATACGAATTTTCTCGCGCGTGCACACACACTGGAAAACTAGGGTAGCGCAAATATTATTAAAAAAATCTTAACTCAACTCAACTCAACTCAACTCAACTCAACTCAACTCAACTCAACTCAACTCAACTCAACTCAACTCAACTCAACTCAACTCAACTCAACTCAACTCAACTCAACTCAACTCAACTCAACTCAACTCAACTCAACTCAACTCAACTCAACTCAACTCAAATCTTTGTGGAAAGTGGACAATCACAGAACTTAAAACCAATTTTGAGGAAAGGTGAATTTTCAAAAATATTGCGTTGCATAAACTCTGATGACTTTATCCAGCCAAATTATGTTGAATTTTCAAAGCTTTCTCTTACAAAACAATTTTTGATAATATGGTAAGTATAAATACAATAAATAAAAATCACAAAATACCGTATTTTCAAAGTACTCAAATTCACACAATTTGCAATATGGGTATCAAACAAAACGAAATTTGGTATGCTTTTTAACTGTTCTAGTATTCTTTCAAGTAATTACTCTAGTTTTCACAAATTAAAGTATTTTTTCAAAAGCACTCAAATTTTCACAGTATTGTTCTAGTATTCTTTCAAGTAATTACTCTAGTTTTCACAAATTAAAGTATTTTTGCCTTCCTCACTGAGGTAAGGCTATAATCCTGCTCTTAAAATGAACTTCGTATAAAAACGTCGTAGACCCACCTTCATGTATACATATCGACTCAGAATCGAAAACTAAACAAATGTCTGTGTGTATGTGTGTGTGTATGTGTGTGTGTATGTATGTATGTGACCAACAAACTAGCTCATGTTTCTCGGCACTGGCTGAACCGATTTGACCCGAACTTGTTGCATTCGACTTGGTTTAGTGTCCCATAGATCGAGTTTTATACAGATTGAAGTTTCGATAAGTAGTTCAAAAGTTATGTATAAAAATGTGTTTTCACATATATTTGGATCTCACTTAACTGTATGTAAACTATGTCCGGGTCCATCATCCGACCCATCGTTGGTTAGGTTATCAAAAGACCTTTCCAACGAGTCCAAAACATTGAAGATCTGGCAGCCCTGTCTCGAGATATGGCCACTTAAGTGATATTGATGTACTTTTTTGAAGCCGGATCTCACTTAAATGTATGTAAACTACGTCCGGGTCCATCATCCGACCCATCGTTGGATAGATTATCAAAAGACCTTTCCAACGAGTCTAAAACATTGAAGATCTGGCAACCCTGTCTCGAGATATGGCCCCTTAAGTGATATTGATGTACTTTTTTGAAGCCGGATCTCACTTAAATGTATGTAAACTATTTCCGGATCCACCATTCGACCTATTGTTGGTTAACTTATCAAAAGAACTTTCAAATGAATCGAAAACATTGAAGATCTGGCAACCCTGTCTCGAGATATGGCCACTTAAGTGATATTGATGTAATTTTTTGAAGCCGGATCTCACTTAAATGTATGTAAACTATGTCCGGATCCACTATCCGACCCATTGTTGGTAAGGTTATCAAAAGACCTTTCCAACGAGTCTAAAACATTGAAGATCTGGCAGCCCTGTCTCGAGATATGGCCACTTAAGTGATATTGATGTACTTTTTTGAAGCCGGATCTCACTTATATGTATGTAAACTATGTCCGGATCCACCATCCAACCAAACGTTGGTTAGGTTATCAAAATACCTTTCCAATGAGTCTAAAACATTGAAGATCTGGCAACCCTGTCTCGAGTAATGACCTTTTAAGTGATATTGATGTACTTTTTTGAAGCCGGATCTCACTTAAATGTATGTAAACTATGTCCGGGTCCATCATCCGACCCATTGTTGGTTAGGTTACAAAAAGACCTTTCCAACGAGTGCAAAACATTGAAGATCTGGCAACCCTGTCTCGAGACATGGCCACTTAAGTGATATCGATGTACTTTTTGGAAGCCGGATATAAAAAATAGATGAAACTTGTGTACAGCCATTGTTGTGAGGAAGGCTCCAACCACATAGGTGGATTAAGTTAGTTTTTCAAAAGTACTCAAGTTTTCAAAAAATACAGTATTTTTTCGAAAATACTAATTTTTTTATAATTTGCATAATCGAAATGAAATTTGGTTTGCTTTTCACTTTTATTAGATTTTTTTTTTGTTAAATACTCTAATTTTCACAAAATATCGTACTATGTGAAAACTTTACTATTTCATTCAATAACCTTTAAAACAGAGAAAATGTTAGAAAAAATTTAAATCGTTTGATACCCATATTGCAAACTATGAAAATTTTAGTACTTTAAAAAAATACGGTATTTTCTGAAAATTTTTGTATTTAAAAGGCATAACGAATTTCACGTCGTTTGATACCCATAAAAATTATGAAAATTGTATTTTTTTTTTTTTTTTTCGAAAAAAGGTATTCAATGAAGAATTGAGTTTTTTTTAATATGGTATTTTGTGAAGAACTGAATTTGAATACTTTCAAAAAATACGGTATATTGTGAAAATTTTTGTATTTCATTCAAAAAACTCTAAAACAGGGAAAATGTTGGTTAAATTTTAAATCGATTGATACTCATATTGCAAATTATGAAAATTGGAGTACTTCATAAATAATACGATATTTTGTGAAAATTTTAATATTTAACAAAAACAAACTTTAACAAAGTGAAAAGCATAGCAAATTTTGCTTCGATGATGTAAATTTAGGAAAATTTTAGTACTTTAGAAAAAATACGGAATTATTTTGTAAAAAAAATTAGTATTTCAGTAAAAAAAAAGCTTTTGAAACAGTGAAAAGACACACCAAATTTCAAATCGTTTGCTACCCATATTGCGAATTATTAAATTGTAAGTACTTTAGGAAAATACGGTATTTTGTAATAAAATGTGTATTGAACAAAAAAAAACTCTAATAAAAGTGAAACAGTAAACCGGATTTCGCAGCGTTTGATACCCATGCTGCAAATTTTAAAAAATTGAGTATTTACGAAAAATACGATATTATGTGAATTTTTTGTTTGCGAGATATCCAAATTATCACAAAATACCGTATTTTTTTAAGTACTAAAATTTTCATAATTTACAATACTTTCAAGATACTTAAACTAAAAAAATCTAAAACAAAGATATGCATGCAACATTTTAATTCGTTCGATACTCACATTGAAAATTATGAAAATTTGAATACATTAGAATAATACGGTATTTTGTGAAAATTTGCGTGTTTAACAAAAACCACTTATAAAAGTGAAAAAGCATACCAAATTTTGCTTCGATTGATACCCATGCTGCAATTCATGAAAATTTGAGTATTTTCGAAAAAAACGCGAATTTTGTGAAAGTTTTAAAATTTTGAAAAAAACTGTATTTTGCGAAAAACTTAATTTGAATGGTTTCAGAAAATACGGTATTTTGGAAAAATTTAGAATTTCACTTAAAAAAAAAATTCTGAAACAGAGAAAATGTTGGTAAAATTTCAAATAGTTGATGATATTGCAAATCATGAAAATCGGAGTACTTTACAAATTATACGATATTAAAAAAATGAGTATTTTAGTTAAAAACAAACTGTAATAAAAGTGAAAAACAAATTATTGCAATTTCTTGTATTTCTAAAAAAAATAGCATTTCATTCGAAAAACTTTAAAAAAAGTGAAAATGCATACACAATTTCAAATAATTTGATACACATATTGCAAAATATGATCGTATAGTAGTACTTTAAAAAACGGTATTTTGCAAAAAAAGTGAGTATTTAACAAAAAAGTCTAATGAATAAAGTATTTGTCAATAATCTCTAAAGTGAAAAAGCATAAAAAATGTCGCTCCGTTTAAAAACCATGTTACAAATTATGAATATTTGAGTATTTTTGGAAAAAAACATTGTTTAAAGAAAATTTTAGTATTTTTGAAAAAAATACGGTATTTTGTGAATACTAAAGGATTTAATTTAAAAAAAAACTAGAACAGTGAAAAAGCATATCAAATTTTGCTTCGTTTGAAACACATACTGCTAATTTTAAAATTTGAGTATTTTCGTAGAATAATACGATAATATATTCTAAGTGAATGCATTGAAAGTTTAACATTATATCGATTCATTAAGTCTATCTAAGATTTTTTAAAAATTTGTTACCGTCCGTTATCGGCGATAAGATTGTTGTTATCGTTAGACGCTAATATTATCGGCGATGATTCTACAGATTAACAACCTTGATATCTTTCTCGTCTAAGGTAGCTACTTTTGTTTTTCAAGAAAGACTATCATTAATCCAGCAGCTCTGAAACACCCTAACAAACGCTCTTTCTCTCTCTCACACACACACACAAACGCCCAAACGAATGTTTGTGAGTTTCTTCGCGAGTCCCCATTAGAGACGACCACGTGGAAGCAAGAAATTACGACATTTATTGCTGAAAGGATGACACGTGGAACGACGTCGTCGGCGACGTTTCGAGTGTGTTTGCGCCGGTAATGGGCGTCCTTTTGTTTACCTACACTCGCGGGCTGATGAACAGAATGACAGCTCTGCCATGTTTACCTGAAAAGAAAGAGAACAGAAGAAATGTGAGAGTTGAAACTTGAATTTGGTGCAATTATGACGCATGAAGAGCGGTAAATGGCAAATTTGAGCGTCGATTTGACTTCCTAAGTACTACTTAAATGGGACTTTAATGCTTTTTAGACTAAGGGTTGTCACTTTTACACAAAATACAAAGTAAATAAACTTTTCTTAACATTATTTATATGCTTTTTTCCTTAGGTCACATCGAACAAGTCACTTTTCCTCTCCACAATTGCGCCGTTCAATTTACAAAAAAAACTCATCAAGATCTCCACAAAGAGAACCGAAAATTGGGGTGAAAACGCAAAAATAACTCAAACCGGAAAAGCCTCTCCCCCCCTTCCAGATTCCGGAGAGGAAAGATTTATGGATTGATAAATAAACACCGGATATGAAATCTCCCACCCGAAACTGCGGAGCATTGAGGTTGAGGTGTTGACGATTTCCAAGAAAAGCGAGCGCAAAAAAAAGGAAAGAAAGAAAATAGTCAAGCCGGAAATATCCCAAATATGTAAATTCATTTGCTCCATCTGGTGGAGTGTTTTGCAACCTCTTTTTTATTAGGGGAAATGAGGGTATTTTGGCTTCTCGTCAAGTTTGAGTTTTGTTTTTCAGATTATAATATTTTCAAAGCGTTTGTGATTAAGTTACAAAAATAAACACTTTTTACCTTCAAGGTGAATCGATCTAAATTTTTCCTGCCAAAAAATCAGGGGGTGAAAAACCAATGATGCCTGACGATGCCTGATTACGACCGATGATGGAAAGATCCGTACAGTGGGAAACCGGCGCGTGAAACAACATCATAGACCCTCATCACAAGCGCCCAGATAGAGATAGAGAGGGGTGGTTACACCGCGTGTGGGAGAAATGGTGGCTTTGGCAGGTCTTAAAAAAGCAAACACACACACACAGATTCACGCTCGTAAAACATAACCACCCCCACATGCCTATGGAGAATGAAAAAAATGAATTGCGGCCGGAATCGGGAGTGAGAGCAAAATCGTTGAATTTACGGGCTCCGGAATGGGCTTGGGGTTTTGGCTTGTTTTTTTTTTTGCATTTTTTCATCTTTGATTTTATGCACGGATCGTTGAGCAAATCGATGGTGATTGATATCGACGGCAGGTGGGTTGTGATGCCTTCATTTTTGTTTGGGGTTGAAATTTTATGTTTTACGGAACTGGCTCAGGCTTATCGTTAGCTTATCCTTCATCAAATCTTCCCACCTGAAGGACTTTAATTTAAAAAATCGCAAAATAAATCCATTTTCAAGCATTTTTTTATTTTAAAAATAAACTTGAAAGAATTAATCTTAACTTTTTCAAATTTGTTGTTTTAAGTTGTTCTAAATAAGATATTATATCAAAAATAAGTTTTGAAAATTGTTAACTTTGGCCATGTTTTTGAATAAAATCCCATATATTTGAAATCGAATCAAATATTCAGTAATTTTTGTGATTTCCTAGACTAAATTATTTTTTTTTTTTTGCAACAAAGCAAAACATACAAAGATAAGGCAATCAATTGGAAAAGTGATAGAAAAACTATGAAAAACATAAAACAAGCTCAAGATAATGTACAGAATACAGTTCAAAATCGTGAACAAGTTTAATTAATCAACCATTATTCAAGACCAAAATAACGCTAAAATAATTTAGTGAACGTTGAGCTTTTATCAGATTTCGAATTACCTTGTTTTTTCGAGAGGCCTAACAGAAGTTGTATAAGGTCTGAACTGAAAATTCTATAAAATATTAGAAATCATTTAAAAAAAAAATGCTGTACAATTGATTAAAATGTTGAATGAAACAATTTTTGGGACACAAAAGAAGTTTAAACATAAATATTTCGTTAAAGGATCACAATTCAACTCAATTCTGATATTAAATTTGGATTAAATAAACAAAATATAATGGAAACTCATATTCATGCTAAAAGTGATACAATTTCAAAAATATCCCTTAAAAATCCAAAAGTAGGAGCTCTTTCAATTTGCACAACTTCTATTCTAATGACTCGAAACCTGTTCTGCTGTGAAATTTTGAGAACTTCAAACTACACTATTTTTGCATTTTTAGTAAAGAAGTCATTTTATATTTTTAGTGAGTTGCTTTGGAGAATTTGAACGGTTCGCGTCGCGGTCAACACGCAGGATTTTCGTTTGTCGACACACATGAGTAAGCAACACGACTTTTTGACAAATTTACTCAAGGTTAAAAAATACTGATTTATTAGACACACTTCACTTTCTCCTAAATCGTTCATCAAAAACCAATCTAAAACTTTGCACATCAATGATCAATTAAAAAATTAACACTGATTTTTGTAAAGCAGAAATGTTTGAAAAAATCGTGTTGCCAAAAACGGGATGGCACTATACCACTTTTCCGATGCAATATTTAAATATTTACAGTTAAAAATCTCAAAATTACAAATTATAAGAGGTAAAAATAGTTCAATATGAGTCATGTAAAACATTTTCAGAATAAAATAACTACTGGGAATGGGTACATCTTTTCTTCTACAATAGTGCTTATAATGTGTAATTTCAATTTTTATTCGATTTATATTGGTAGTAATATTTGACCTTACAATTTTAATCCTTCCAAATTCACACTGTTTAATTTGTAGTAATTTTTCACGATTTCACGATGTGACGATTCATTTCAATTTCAATTAAGAACTTTGTACAGAACCGGCTGGGTCCGGATCACTCTGGCTAGTTCCGGAGAGAATTGAAACCGCGGAGCGTAGAGTTGAAAACACAAACTTTATTGCTTCACTCGTACACGAAACGATCTACTTCCAACGGACTTTATTTGGGATCTGACGATAATTACTCTAAACTACATGGAACATACATGGCGCATCGGTGCATTTCGCGCCACCGATCGCAGTTAGCTGAGAGGGTTAATTTTGATAGTGGGACCACAGAGAGACATAAATAATGCGAGAGAAAGAGCGGCTTCAGAACTGCCACCACAACAAGTATGGTTTAGTACTGCGCGGGGTAGCACCAACCGCGCGTACCACAGTACATCATGAGCCTTCCTTACCCAATTCTTTACAAACTTAAATTGAAATATCGTGGAACATATTGTTTTTCACTTAAAAATTCATATAAATCGTCACTTTTTTAATTTTTTTTAATTGCGAGATTCTTGTCATGACAATAATTAGTCTTTTTTAACAACTTTTATTCTACGAAAAACTTAACTTTTCTTGTTCAATGTTTTTCTTGTTTAATCTTTAGTATTATCCTATTTTCAAATTTCCGCATTTGAGGTTATGGACTCAAATATTGGGCAATCCTACCTGAAGAATATTTTCGAAACAAAAATTGCTTATAAAAAAGTCAATAATAACCGTCGAACAAAATTTCTAAGTAAATTAATCGGAAGAAACTTATCAATAAATTTCAGAGAAAAAATAATTCAGAGGAAGCACTCATTATTTCGACTCAGATAGATTTTTTTTTTTAAACATAAACAACCAGTCTACACAAAATAACTGAGACGTTAACAAAACAAATAAGTTTTATATGGAAAAATGCCAAACAGATTAATGTTGTAGCTCGGTTATTACTGGAAATGAAAAGGGAAATTTAAGTGTTAAAAATGACAAAATTTTAAATATTGTTCTAAATTTAGTTTTTTTCAAGTTTTTTTTTCATCGAAGAAGATTTAAAAAAATGCAATTCCGTCGTGAAACTTCTTACTTTTCCTGACATTCTTGAACGACAAAATAGCCTACTTTTCTGTACCAAAAATAACAGAATCGAATAGCAACACTCTTCAAAATAAATGCTGAAAAGTTCTACTTTTCAGCACTGAAATGAAACTTTTCAACATTTTTTTGATTTTAACGATTTATTGACAAAATACATGGAAATTTGACTTAAAATTTCGCTAAGTGTGTGTTTTTTCGAATTGCAAAAAAATGTTGTATGGAACTCGTTGCAAAACTTGATTTTTTCAGCACTCTTCGTATTTATCCAACTCGGTGAACCTCGTTGGATAAATGTACGACTCGTGCTGAAAAAATCGTCTTTTTGCAACTTGTTGCATAAACTACTATTATGTAATTTTCAAATAACTTCAAAATATCTTGGAATCTATTTTTCAACATGTTTTACCAATTCCCTTTTAAATTTAGCAAATTAGGATTTTTAATTTTTGGACTGGACTGTATTTAAATGTTTATTTTCTAAAAATCCAAAATCATAAGACTGCATGTTTACCACTCATTTGATGTATGATTGCATGATTGGATTTCCTGACTTTTTTCCGACTTTTTGTCAAAAAAAAAAATTCACAAATTCCCGACTTTCCCGAATTTTGCCTTTCTATTTTTTTTCACTTTTTCAATTGCTTGCATGTTTTTCACATTTTCTGCTGTAGGATGGCACCATTATCTTTAAAATTGTAAAAAATTAGTAGAGGCATAGTCTTGGCCACTAGAAAAATTACTGCATTGGGGAAATTTACCCATTTACAGTTTTTCATCACTTTTACGAGCAATTCCAGCTTAAATCAGGAATTTTTCTGGTACTTTTGTACCCGACCCTCTCCGATTTCAATGAAACTTTGTAGATATGTTATCTTGGGCCTATATAAGCCATTTTTGTGTATATGAAGCCAATAGTACTCGAAAATAACATTTGAGAAGGGCGTAAGTTATTTAAATATTTTTGTATTTTGCAATTTAAAAATTACTGTATCTCAAAGCCGTTGCATCGTATCAAAAAGTGATCAAAGACAAACTTGTAGGAAATTGGATGGGCTTTCTGAAAAAAATACACTGAAACAAAAATATACGCCACATCTATGAGATTTTTTGATTTTTAAGTCTAAAATTTGAATTTAAAGGTAATGTCACGATTTTTTTCGTTCAAAATTTTTGAGGAAGTAGCCTAAAATGTAACCAAAAGGCTGACGAAAAATGCAAGATGGTATGTCTCTTCTGAAAAAATACAAAAATCATTTACTAAAACGGTTTTTTTGAAAAGTGATCTAAACGTCAAAATTTTTAAAAACCGGTAGTGGGGATCGATTCTCCAGACAATTTTACATAAAGTCTCCGTATTGACCACTGTCCTATGTGGCAGCGGTTTTAAAAATAAAATGTTGAAAGAACGGTTTTTTTTGTGGTTTTTGGCAATTTCTACACCCAAAGTTAAAGATCGAGGGGATAGTCCTCACGAAAAGAAACGTGAGGAAACTGCTATATTGCGAGAGTATAGTCCTCTCGCGTGTTCATTCGTTCATTGGAACAGTTCATCCTATGAGTGGCTTATATGGACAAACGACCGCCATTTAGTCACCGAACTATGGTGGCCCATACGGCAAAGGCACGGTTCAATATGGCGAAGGTCTTGGGTTCGAGTCTCGGTACCGGTACTTTTTTTTTGATAGATGAACTTTTTTGGAAAATGAACCATGAGTAAAGTACTCTCGGTAATTTCGGGATTTGTCCTCTCCGTCCGCACACAGTACCATTTTACTACCGAATCGTGCTCTTTATCCTCTCGTATGCCGATGCCCAATTCTGGGTGTATGGGTAATTCTCTACCAACTCACACGAAATCGGGAAAAGTTGCCCCGACCCCTCTTCGATTTGCGTGAAACTTTGTCCTAAGGGGTAACTTTTGTCCCTGATCACGAATCCGAGGTCCGTTTTCGATATCTCGTGACGGAGGGGCGGTACGACCCCTTCCATTTTGAACATGCGAAAAAGAGGTGTTTTTCAATAATTTGCAGCCTGAAACGGTGATGAGATAGAAATTTGGTGTCAAAGGGACTTTTATGTAAAATTAGACGCCCGATTTGATGGCGTATTCAGAATTCCGAAAAAACGTATTTTTCATCGAAAAAAACACTAAAAAAGTTTTAAAAATTCTCCCATTTTCCGTTACTCGACTGTAAAAAATTTTGGAACATGTAATTTTATAGGAAATTTAATGTTCTTTTCGAATCTACATTGTCCCAGAAGGGTCATTTTTTCATTAAGAACAAAATTTTTCATTTTAAAATTTCGTGTTTTTTCTAACTTTGCAGGGTTATTTTTTAGAGTGTAACAATGTTCTACAAAGTTGTAGAGCAGACAATTACAAAAATTTTAATATATATACATAAGGGTTTTGCTTATAAACATCACAAGTTATCACGATTTTACGAAAAAAAGTTTTAAAAAAGTTGGTCGTCATCGATCATGGCCGTTCATAGTCACCCGCGACAGACACGGACGACGAAACAAAGAGAAACGCAAAAAGTAACTTTTTCAAAACTTTTTTTCGTAAAATCGCGATAACTCGTGATGTTTATAAGCAAACCCCTTATGTCTATATATCAAAATTTTTGTAATTGTCTGCTCTACAACTTTGTAGAATATTGTTACACTCTAAAAATAATCCTGCAAAGTTAGAAAAAACACGAAATTTTAAAATGAAAATTTTTGTTCTAAATGAAAAAATGACCCTTCTGAGTCAATGTAGATTCGAAAAGAACATTAAATTTCCTATAAAATTACATGTTCCAAAATTTTTTACAATCGAGTAACGGAAAATGGGAGAATTTTTAAAACTTTTTTAGTGTTTTTTTCGATGAAAAATACGTTTTTTCGGAATTCTGAGTACGCCATCAAATCAGGCGTCTAATTTTACATAAAAGTCGCTTTGACACCAAATTTCTATCTCATCACCGTTTCAGGCTGCAAATTATTGAAAAACACCTCTTTTTTCGCATGTGCAAAAATGGAAGGGTCGTACCGCCCTCCGTCACGAGATATCAAAAAACGGACCTCGGATTCGTGATCAGGGACAAAAGTTACCCCTTAGGACAAAGTTTCACGCAAATCGAAGAGGGGTCGGGGCAACTTTTCCCGATTTCGTGTGAGTTGGTAGAGAATTACCCAACTAATTTATAAAGTGATACGTTTTGCTTGGAAACTGAAATTTAGTTGTTTTATTGAAAAGTAAACAATGAAAAACATATTTTTGTAGACAAGCAAATATTTGTGCTATCTTCGGCAAAATTTTTAGTTCTGATTAATATTACTTAGAAAAAAATTATGTGAAACCGTCTTTTGAGTTAAAACACAACATGAACAATTTTTTTCGTTGTTCTATTTTATTCACAAAAATATGAAGAAAATATTTCCAAGCCAATGTATATTGATTTGAAAAATACAGTGATTGCCTGAGAGAAAAAAAGAAAATCATTCTTCGCTCACAAAATATACGAATCATCAAACTTACTCCGATTCACTTTAAATCAATTGCACACAGGGTTACCAGGTCTGAACAGAAAAAAATCTGGCAAAAAATCTGGAAAAAATCTGGCAAGCCACTTTTCTCAAAATAATTAGCAATTTTGTGTTCAAAAACAGTGTATTTTCACTTTTTATACATTATAGACTTACAAAATAAACAAAATGCATCAATAAAACAATTTGAGGAAGAAATAGAACATTATTTTTTCAAATTGGCACTCAAAAAATCTGGCAATGCCAGATTTATCTGGCAACCTGGCACCCCTCATTGCACATGCACATTTCCAAGTGGCATCAAACTGTATCAATTTCACGCGAATGGAGATTTTGCTGTGCAGATTTGAATTCATCAAACCCCCTCCGGCGAGCCAAACTTTTCCTTATCTGTGTTGAAGCGAATTTTGTCCTCTTTGGGGAAAAGCAGTAAAACTTTTTTTTTCCAAAGGAAAACGATTTCTGCCAATTCAAATTCGATAAAGTGGCGCAAGCGCCAAGTAGAAAGAAGATTGAAACGTGGCACTTACTCCACACTTTTCCCAAAGGAGCACAAAGTTTGGAATTAATTTCTACCTTCTGCTGGACACTCCGGATGCCTGGGAAGAAAGACACACGCGGGAGTTGCGAAAAGTTTCTTTTTCCACACCACGCCGGAAACTCTAAGCGAATTTTTCCCGGCCCGGATCGTCGTTGACAGAATCTCGTTGCAGCCCGTGATCTTTGAGAGAGAAAAAATGGCAAATCCGGAAGGAAGTGCAGAATTTTGCATCGCAGCACCACCGGAAGTAGCAAAACTTTTTCAATTTATTTCCTCATTTTCTGAGCTGAGCTCGGAGGAAAAAAAAACACATCTCGAAACTAGACTAGAATGTGACGCAGATTTTGAAAAATGAATTATTCTCGCTGGCAGCTTGCCGTGGGTAGTTATTATTCAGTGTGAAAGTAACTTTTCCCTGCCAGATGAACCGTGTGATTAATCATCTGGATTCTCTTGGGAATTGACTGGAAGAGCGCGCTGGACCACGGATAAAAATGGCCTGACGGATTGCTACTCAAATTTAGATGATTCAAAATGGATTTTTTTTTTTCCTAAAATCTGAAGAGTACCCTTATCAAAATATTGCCAAAGCAATTGCCACCCATTTCGGAACTGCAGTTTGCAGCAACGGCCACGTTGCACCACGGCTTTCCCGAAGTAAAATTGAATCCTTACAACAAAAAAAAAGACTGAAAAATCAGAACGTCAGAGATTGACGGCAAAGGATTTAGCTCAAGGGGAGAAACTTTTCCCTTTGCCCTCGAACGTCTGCCTGGCCTCCACCAGAGATAACAATGCAACTATTCTGCAAAATTTCCCCGACCAGGACGAGCGCCATGCCACCATTCGATCATACGTACAATGCAACTTTGAGCTATTTTTTGTGCCCTCCCTCTCTGCACTGGTCTGGTACCGAAAGCTCTGGCCCCAGCACTAACTATAGAGATCCGATTGGATTGGAAGCTCTTCTTTGGCTTCGTGACAATTCGGACGAAAAGTTTCAATTAAAAATTGAAAATCTCCTGAGCTGCTGCTGCCGGCTGCTGCATGAATGAGTTGCTAGACAAAAGAGGGATTTGGGTTTTGATTAAAAGCCCTCTTCCGGATGACTGACGGAGATATTTGGGAGACTTTTGGGAAACGATTGGAAAGTTAAAAATAGTTCAGGTTTTGAGAAGTTTACACTTCGGAAGTTTCAGCTGGTTTATTTAATTAGGAGCAATCTTGATTGAAAGGCTGATTTTTTTGTTTTGGATTAAATTGGTGGGAAGCTCTCATAGATAATTGATCTGATTTGAAAACATATTTGATCTAAATATCTTTAAATCTTTAAATCTTTAAATCTTTAAATCTTTAAATCTTTAAATCTTTAAATCTTTAAATCTTTAAATCTTTAAATCTTTAAATCTTTAAATCTTTAAATCTTTAAATCTTTAAATCTTTAAATCTTTAAATCTTTAAATCTTTAAATCTTTAAATCTTTAAATCTTTAAATCTTTAAATCTTTAAATCTTTAAATCTTTAAATCTTTAAATCTTTAAATCTTTAAATCTTTAAATCTTTAAATCTTTAAATCTTTAAATCTTTAAATCTTTAAATCTTTAAATCTTTAAATCTTTAAATCTTTAAATCTTTAAATCTTTAAATCTTTAAATCTTTAAATCTTTAAATCTTTAAATCTCTAAATCTTTAAATCTTTAAATCTTTAAATCTTTAAATCTTTAAATCTTTAAATCTTTAAATCTTTAAATCTTTAAATCTTTAAATCTTTAAATCTTTAAATCTTCAAATCTTCAAAAAAAATATATATAAAAATTTAAATTGCTTTTTACACCTGCCCAGATGTTTTACAATCATTAGTTTTCAAAATATCCAAGTATTGAACAGATTTTTTTTTCGCCGAAAAAAAAACTTTTTGCGGTGCTATACATTGGAATTCCGCAAAAAAATAAAATATTTTTCCTCGATCCCAGCCATTCTAAATGTATTTTTAAACGCAGGAAAATGCATTTCTAATTGATTTCAGTTAGTTAGACTTCTATTTCTTTAAAACTTTTGAAGTTTTTCGAAAAATAATTTTTGCCCTCTGATTTTTCGAACCGATTTGGAAGTGGGGGGGAGGGGGGCGACATAAACTTTAAAAATTATTTGCAACGGCCTTATTTAAAAAAAAATAGATAAAAATTACTTAATGAAATGGATTACCATAATTTAATCTTACCGGCATGAATCTATATAAATATTAAAAATTTATTCAAAATGATCGGTTCTTTAGAATTTTGCTGTTTTAATTTTTACAATTTTTGATTTGGATCAAATGAAAAATTTAAAGAAAGATTTAAAGATTTAAAGATTTAAAGACGAGCCTCGATTAAAAAAACGCCAAAAATCTATTTTAAACCAATTTTTGATCTTTAAAAAGCATTGGAAAGAAGAACTCTTAAAATTACAGAAAATTTATGGGTTGGAAGTTTGACTTGTTTTATGTGACATTGCCAATGTTTTTAAAAAATGTCAGTTACTTATGGCTATTTTTTACTAATATTTCCTCTATTTTAAGCAAAAAGAAGTATGCAGTAATTTTTCTAGTGTCCCTGACTATGCCTCTGTGCAATTTTAAACAATTTAAATGAGAATGGTGCCATTTTATAGCAGATAAGGAAAAACAAGCAAAAAAATTGAAAAAGTGACTGTAAAAATATGAAAAAAAAAAATAGATAGGCAAAATGTGGAGGTGGCAGAACAGGTCAAACACTACAAAAAAACAAAAATAAACTAAACAAGATAAATTCAAATTAAAATACTAAAAATGAAACTAGAAAAACATAAATCAAGAGAAGTTAAGCTTTTCTTAGAATAAAAGTTGCTCAAAATGATCTTCTGAACACGAGAAAAATAAAAAATTTCGAAAAAAAATTGGACTGTAGAGGGTTAAATATTTGCGAAATTTTCAACCATCATAAGCAGACCTTTTTTAAAAAGTCGTAATTCTAAAATATTTTGTAATTTTAAGAAAACTCTCTCTTCTTGGTTGTCACATTGTTTTTAGTTGTTTCTTTCATTTAATCACAACAAATTCTTTTTTAAAAATCTGACTCCTCAAATATGTTGTGAGTTTTTCCTGTCTGCTAGTTACTTGTAGCGATATTTTTCCAATCTTTCAAACATGAGCAGTTTTTGAAAAAATAGTCCGACATCTAAAATATTTTCAAAGTTTATTTGTAAACCTAAAAAAAAATTGTGAGTTTTTCCATGCTTTAATTATGAGCAGTTCAAAAAGAAGTCCGACTTGTAGAATATTTCCAAAAACATTAAAAATGAAACTATTCGTGATGGTTCGAATGTTTTTGGAAGTGTTTCCATTTTTTAAAACATGAGCAGTTCTTTAAATAAAATATCTGACTTATACAATATTTTAAACAATCGACCTTTTGTCCACATTCGACCATTTGTCCATTCGAAATTATGGTTTTTTGGCCTTTTATCAGACACTCTCGGAAAAGATGGTACACGGAAAAAATTACCCCGCTTTTTAAACGACTTTTTATCACAAAATCTAGATTTTGCAAAACTTTACCTTTATCGATTTTGGTATTTGTCTTAGTGGACAAATTATGATTTTTTTAACAAAGAGTTTATTTTGATTGCTGAGATATTCGTTGGAGCTTTTTCTTTTGATGATATTTTCAGATTTTTAAATTCTCCTGTAAATTTAAAAGAGCATTTCTAGATTTTTTACTTTGAAAGGGTCCTAAAAACTTATGAAACACAAAAGCTTATAGGACCTGTTCAAAAAAGCTCTAGATTTGCCCTTGAATTCAATTAGAATTCTTTTGGAATGTAGGTCACGGATAAACAATTCTGATTTTATCCACCAAAACGCCATTTACAATAAAACAATGTGAGCCTCTGATCACTTCACCAAAAACACCTGCATCAAACTAATTGAACCCTTCGTCCCTAATGGAAATGGAAAATGTTCTCGGAAGGGTATTTTGCCCTGCCCCCATACGGGCAGTGAACACCGAACATTTTAAATTGATTAAAAGCAAACAAATGGCGGTAAATTTTGCGTACGGTTTACCCCAGCAAGCGGTCAAGCATCGCCTACTTGGATTGATGTGAGTGGGCTTTCGATTCGATCGCTCCGGGCCGTTCCCGAACCCATCTGGAATAGCTCTCTGAACCTGCTGGAAATATTTCACCCAATCACCGCCGGTAATGCTCGAATGGACGGGAAAAGGGTTCCCCCGAGTGGAGCGTATTTGATCGACACACCGGAGTTCAATCCATTCCGGTTCCGTGCGCTCAAACAATTTGATGCACTTGGACGGTTGAATTGTGAGCCTGTGGGGGTTCCGAGTTTGTTGGTCTATTGTTTTATAACGTTGGTTTGCTTTTATGAAGCACAAGATGCTGCTTGAACAATTTCAAATCTTTGCCAACTTTTTTATTAAAAAACGGCTCAAACTCATCGATACGCCAAACTGTTCAAACAAATTTGCTAATCTTACTCAAACATCGAACACGTCCATAAATTTTAGCTGCACTCAGTCTTAATTGGTCTTGGAATAAGTTTCTTATGCGAGCTCATGCTCCTCGATGACACTTTGGACGGAAAACTTTACCGAATGTTGTTGAATATACTGGAGCGGCAAAATTGATCAATATCTTCCATTTGTGATCAAAACTACTAAAACGTTGAAAATGAAACAAAAAAACAAAAAAACAAAAAACAAAAAAACAAAAAACAAAAAAACAAGAAACAGAAAACAAAAAACAAAAAACAAAAAACAAAAAACAAAAAACAAAAAACAAAAAAACAAAAAACAAAAAACAAAAAACAAAAAACAAAAAACAAAAAACAAAAAACAAAAAACAAAAAACAAAAAACAAAAACAAAAACAAAAAACAAAAACAAAAAACAAAAAACAAAAAACAAAAAACAAAAAACAAAATACAAAAAACAAAAAACAAAAAACAAAAAACAAAAAAAAAAAACAAAAAACAAAAAAAAACAAAAAACTCAGATTTTCATACCTGAATTGTTGAATTTCATAACATAAGTAGTTTGCAATTTCAATTTGGCTAGCTTTTGAGAATCAAAATATAATAATTGAATTTTATATCGAACAAAAACAAAGTTCTATTATAAATTCAAATCCGTACAAAACCTTCAACCAACCAACCATCCAAATCATTGTCACAAGGAGGGTTTCAACGCCATGCAGCAGCCCACGATAATTTACAGTGCACATCAAAAAATCAATTTCCTATCGCCGGAAATTGCTGGCAGAAAATAATCAGCTTCCAGAGCTTTTCCTTGGCCTGCAGGACCAGGACGGTGTGCTCCCACGGGAGCACTCAAATTCAATTGATATTTTCGCGATTTCATCCACCGGCTTAACACCACTCGCCCCGAAACGTTAAGCGTTTTCCGCACCTTCCCCCTCAAACTGGTGGATTGCCCTTCTGGGAAAAGTGCACTTCCGAAAGTGAAAGGTGAGAGGGGAGGAAAATAAACTTCCGGTTGAGTCCGGCAACCCTTGAGTGGGGCAACATTTCTTTTTATGATCTTGAAATCACGATTATTTTTTTTAATGAAATTTGTATTTTTGTTTGAGATTTTCAGAGTAATTTGCAAATAACAGATAAGATCAAGAAAAGTCTAAAAATCCTGGATCGTTTAAGGCCTCACTGAGTCAATACTTGCCCAACTTTTGCAGGATTCTTTTCCCCTCCCTTAGTATCCACCTTCAACCCAACGGCAACCGATGGCAAAGTGATTTCGTGTAACTTGGTGTAATTACTTAATCACTTTGATCGTCCTATCCTTTGTGCTGCTGCCGGAAGCCTTTAAGCATGCAATGGCCTCAAAGAAGCTTGAAAAATGACCAACTTTTGATCCACTTGCCACTTGGAAGCAATATTGATCAAAGAAATCTGCCAGCGGCATGTGTTTACTCAAAGTTACAATGTTGCAGCCTGTGCGCAAGATTGCTCTTTGAACACGAACAGTTTTAAGTAAAGTGGTTTATCCTTTTAGAGACTTCTTTTCACTTGACTAAATTTAAATCTGATTCGATAATCTGTTGAAACCCATAAAAAAGGAAAGAAAAGAAAATAGGCTGAGTACTTGCAGACTTTGATTCTTAAATTGTAAAAAACTTGACAGTGTTGCCAGAACATCAATTTTTATCCTTTTTTCATTTGTTTTTCCAAATAAGTTTGTTTTTGCGATGTCTTTATAACATCGTTAAAAATTAAATTAAATTCAATAAATCGTTTTAAAAACCTAGCTTGCTAAAAATCTGTCTAAGTTATGAGCAATTCTCTACGAAATCGGCAAATTTAATTTTTGTATTTTTTAATCCCTAAGAAGCCATTTTGCATCAAACTAATGATTCCATATAATTTTACATAAAAAAATGGTAGCTGTCTTGTATGGTATAAATGGTAAATAAAAAAAATATGTATCTTTAGAAGGAATATTTCGATCAATTTAGTGTCCCGCCCGTGTGGATCAATCGGACCGCGCACTGGACTCACAATCCAGAGGTCGCCGGTTCGAATCCCGCGGCGGGCACTCTAAAATTCTTTGTGTAAATATGGGTATTTGGCGCCGTCGCTCCGTGCCATACTTTCATACACTTAGGAGCCCAGGGCGGCGAAGTCCTTGTAGATAAAAGGAAGACACTAGTGATTGGTACTAGCAATGGTGGCCGACAGCTATAAAGTCAACTTCGTTTTTTTTTTAGTGTCTTTGAAAAGTTGTAGGTATGGATAAGGACTACACTGAAAAAATGATACGCGGTATGTTTTTGTGATTTTTAATTTAATTTTTTGTCACTAAAATATGATTTGCAAAAAAAAACACTTTTATTAAGAGCAATTCCAGCCCAAATCAGGATTTTTTAGGTACTTTTTTATCGAACCACATTTTTCAAAAAATCATAACGCACCATTTCAACCGATGTTGGCTGTCTTGAGCGCAAAAGGAAGGGTATAAGGCTTTAAGGAAAAATAGTTAAAAGTTTCAAATGTCTAGTCTAACATTTTAAAAGGTCAAATGAAAACTTAAAATTCTCTTTTGAAGGCATCGGGACCAAAGCGCCTATGTCTGAAAAAAAAAATTATCAGGTTTCTCGAAAAAATTTACAAAACACACCAAAAAATGGTGAAGTTATGATTTCACATTCCGACGTACGATTTTTTTTAAATAAAAAACTGGGTTTTTCAACGCGCCGCGCGGAGTTATGATTTTTTTTTGAAAAATTTGTTTTTTTTTTTAAAATCAACGAAAATTGCCATTTTTTGGACCACCCTAACACGGTGTAGGTCACCCTAATGGGCAAACAAAAAAATACGGGTCTAATTATTTCGGCCAAGGAACCCCCAGAAAAATTTTGAGACCGATCGGAGAACTTTTTTTTCGAATCATGCTGTTTTCGTGGGAAACTGCTGTGTATGGAGCCAGTTCACCTCGATAATGACATTTGGGAAGGGCGTAAGTGATTCAATTATTTTTGTAATTCGTAATTTAAATATTTCTGTATCTCGAAGCGTTGTATCGTATCAAAAAGTGGTCTTAGACAAACTTGTAGGAAATTTTACGGGCTTTCCGAAAAACACTGAAAGAAAAAAACACGACACTTTCATGAGTTTTTTTTTATTTTCAAGTTGTTTTCAAGTTTAAAAGTGAAATTTGAAAGTGAACCCACGATGTTTTTTCGTCAATTTTTTTTGTGAAATTAGCTTAAGATGTTACAAAAAGACTCACGAAAAATATCTCGATTTCTCAGCAACTAATAGTCCGATTTACAACTTTAAAATAATGAAACATTAAAAAAAATGTATAACTGCGATTATTTTCAAAAAGTGACCTTAAAAATAGTTGTTACTTGAAAACGGTGCACTTTATCAAGATTTCACACTAAAATGAAGTTGAAAATTTTTTGCGACCAATATTTCGATTTTTTGAAAAAATTCTGTGTTGATTCAAAATTCCATAACTCGGTCAAAGATTTTTTGCACATTCTGGAAGTTTCTGAAAAGTTGGAATTTGATGTCCCCTAAAACATATCAAAAAATAAAAAAGTGTTTTTGCAAATCAAGATTAAGAGACAAAAGTGAAATTAAAAATCACCAAAAAAAAACTATCGTGTTTAATTTTTTTCAGTGTAGTCCTTATCCATACTTACAACTTTGTCGAAGACACCAATCGATCAAAAAATTCCTTCAAAAGCAACAGATTTTTGAATTTTCATATATCATTTTTGTGTGGACAGCTACCAAATTTGTATGGAAAATTACATTGACAAACTAATGATGGAAAATGGCCTCTTTGAGCATACTGAAGGCACCAAAAAAGT
Organism: Culex quinquefasciatus; assembly: GCF_015732765.1. NCBI lineage: Eukaryota > Metazoa > Arthropoda > Insecta > Diptera > Culicidae > Culex > Culex quinquefasciatus. The sequence continues at coordinate 24,669,872 of NC_051863.1, forward strand.
TTCAACTGAATAAAAAATACAAAAAAATAAATTAAAAAAAGACCGATTTCGTACAGCATTGCTCTAAAATCGAAGCCTTCAGATAATTGAGTCTAGACTGTAATTACTAATTGCCCATT